>NC_137072.1:64411690-64722352 GCF_951640355.1 Cnephaeus nilssonii | reverse complement strand
TTTCAGAGAAGAAGGGAAAGGGAGAGGGAGAGAGATAGAAATATCAATGATGAGAGAAAATAATTGAATGGCTGCCTCCTGCACACCTCCGACTGGGGACTGAGCCCACAACCTGGGCATGTGCCCTGAAAGGGAATCGAACTGTGACCTCCTGGTTCATAGGTCAATGCTCAACCACTGAGCCACTCAGCTGGGCAAAGATTCTCTTCTTGATCAAACTTTAGACAGGGTCCTCTGAGTCTTCTTTGTAACCAGGCCTTATCTTTGGCCTATGAAAACAGCAGACTCTCAGCACAGATTTTTGTCCCTGGCCTCCCCCTACACCCCACTAGAAGACTTGAACAAACACTAACAGTTTCTAACAGCTCAAAGCTGCACCCCTAGTATGACCCCTGTCCCCTTAAAGTGTCTGCCTGAGAAAAGTGCCAGAATAATGACTATTTGTTCCAACCAAAACCTGGTAATAGAATGATAGACCCCTGAACGCCCACCCCTCTGAGCTGTTACTTTAGAAAGCTTGGTTTGTAAATCCTTTCTCCCAATTTGATTGGAGATGTAGATCTTCCAGCACCCGGAACTGCCTTCCTCAGGTAACTGAGAGGCTCTCTCTGAAAGGCAAAAATTCGGGGAAAACACCTCCTGCCCTCCCTCCCAGGCCCTGAGCAACTTGCTGTAACTTCCACCATTACCTCCCATCATAGACTAGAAGTTTGTTTCTCCTCCAGACAAGCACCAATTAACAAACCCTGTGTCCGCTGGAGCCTTGCTTGTTCCTTCATCTTGAAAATGCCCATCACCTCTGCACTAATCAGAGTTCAGGTCAGTTCATGCTGGACCCTCTTCCCACCACGATGGTTGTTCTGAGTAAATTCTACCTTTACCACTGTAACTAGTGCCCAGCTTCTCTTTGACAAAGGTCAGACCTGCATTTTCTATCTGCCCTAGGGAGGGTTAGTTCAGACAGAAGATCGCTGTGCTAACAAGGCTACGGTTATGAACTCGATTTCCATATGGCTCTGTCCATATGTCACATGTGTACACCTCTGTCAGGTGTTTCACAAGTGCCTTTCATTGATCATGAGGGATACCAGGGGAGAAAGTAGAGATTAGCTCAGCACAAACCATTTGCTGCTGCTTTTTTTGTTTGTTTGTTTTTGTTTTCTCATTACTGCTTTAAGAGCTCAAATACACAGATGGTGTGGCTTATGGCTTCACTTTGTATACCTCAGCTAGAAGAGAACCTTGCTGGCATCCCTCATGTCCTCCCCTCCCCGAAATACCCTTCTCCCTCTTTGCTCCTGTCCTTTTAGCATCTAGTTCATGGTCTTCCTTTTTCTCCCAGTTCTTTCTCAAAGACTCCACCTCCCACTTTCTCTTTAGTGCCTATAAGCATTTACCTTCTGTACCCTGTTTCATTTTGTTACCACCAATGGCTCATGATGGTTCATATATTTATGCTTTACCACTCCTAAATATTCCACCTCTTTTGTTTCATTAGGCTAAACTATTCAGTGGAATGCATTTGAATATTCCCATTGAGCTTTCCAATGGCTTTCACAAATTTCAGCAAAATGTTGAATTCCTGCATCATTTCTAGGCTGGGCAGTAGACTGTGTTATAACTCTCAAAAAGCTTGCCGAAACCGGTTTGGCTCAGTGGATAAAGCATCGGCCTTCGGACTGAAAGGTCCCAGGTTCGATTCCTGTCAAGGGCATGTACCTTGGTTGCGGGCACATCCCCGGTAGTGGGTGTGCAAGAGGCAGCTGATCGATGTTTCCAGCTCTCTATCCCTCTCTCTTCCTCTCTGTAAAAAATCAATAAAATATATTAAAAAAAAAAAAAGCTTACAAATTTATATAGAATCAAACCAGTGTTACTGAACTTTGTACAGAGTAATCTGTTTCCTGTGGATTTTTTCCAATCTTATGTGATAATACAGTAATATATTTTGCCACAAAGGAAAATCATTTAGTATATAGCATAATAGCTAGTTCTTTACAATCACATTGCCGTTAGCCTACATTTTCATAGCTTCATGACATGAAAATATATACTTTGTGCCCATTTAAAATATTTTGTATTTTCAGGAATATAAAATAATCCTTTCAATGGGCATAATACATTTAATTTAGATTACTCATATGCTAAGATCCAGAAAGGATCCTCCAGAATGTTAATTTTCCCATTGTGTCCCATGCTATTGTCAGATGTAATAGTTTCCTATTGTTGCTATAACAAATTGCCACAAACCTCGTGGCTTAAAACAATACACATTTATTAACTTCATAGTTCTGGAGGTCAGAAGTCTCGCAAGGGTCTCAAGGAACTAACAATAGGTGTCAGAACTGAATTCCTTTATGGAGGCTCAGAAGAGAATCTGTTCTCTTGCCCTCTCCAGTTTCTAGAGGAGGCCTGCATTCTTCGGCTTGAGGCCCCCTTCCATCTTCGAAGCCAGCATGGCTGGTTGAGTCTCACAGTGGAAATGATGGACAACTCAATGAATGGAGGTGGAACAAACGGATACCTCATGTTTAGAAATATATTTAGCTGACTGTCTACCTATCTCCTTAAACCAAATTAAATGTTAGATAAATGAAAAGATATGACTGTGGAACTTTGGTCAGCTGACTGAAGTGTCAGTATTTCAGTTCCTTCATATCGGTCCTATTGCTGCTGTGATTTGGAAATTGGCCATGAAACAGTCCTTTTTGTTTAAGCCAGTTGTCCTTGGGTTTGTATCACCTCAAACTGAAAAGCCATGGTCATTCTATAGTAAATTCTCAAATGTATTTAAATATTTTTTTATTCTCCACTCTGTTCCCACTGACCTACTGTTTCTTCTTCTCTAGAGCTGAACTGTTTTAATTTCTTTACATTTTAAAATCTTTTAGGGCTAATTCCCCATCATTATACATGACAGCCTTTCAGTTAAATTGACCTAGAGAAACACTGATCAGGGGCCATGGAGATTGTCCTGGACCACAGATATAGGTATTCTAGTGTCTATAAAGGTATCTCCTCACCAACCTTGCCATCTCTAATCTTAAATTAACAAATTGAATTGGGATTATTAGTAAGTCTCTTATAAATTGGTTAGCAAGAATCAGGGCTCATTTACAGCCTTCCTTACTTGGGCAACCTGGTAATTCGGAGTTTCTAGATTTAAAACAGAAGTATGAATGATGCTAAGGTCTTTTTAGCTAGAACAAATGGATTAGGTGCAGTGAAGCCCATAAAACATCAGGATGCCATGTTGTTTGATTCATATGAAGGAGTGGGGTGTGAATGAGATGTAATACTGGGGGTAAAATCAAGGGTAGGTGAAAAGAACACTTAGAAGGGATAAAGTAGGCAAATTCTGCCAAGACAACATTGTATAATGGTTAAATGCACAGACTTTAGGTTGGGACTGCCTGGGTCTGAATCCTTTTCCTACAACTAATCCCTGGGGCAGTTACTTTACTCTATGTCTCAGTTTACTTTAAATGGGGATAATAATAGTAACTGTCTTATAGGATTTAAGTAGTTACATAAAGCACTATAACAGTGCCTGGCACACAGAAATTACTAGGTAAATAACTGCTACATTATAATGGTCTAAAACGTTAAGCACAAAGAACTTAGGCTGTGAATCAATTTGCAAAGTTTCCAATGGATCTCTCAGACAGGTAAAACTTTAACTAAGCCAGTTCAGTATTAATAAATATTGCTAGTTATTACCCTTTTTCCCCCATAGATAACCAGCCATCTACATTTGAGCTATAAATCTGAAAAGGAAAAAGGGAGAGGCAATATTGAAGTTGTGTTTAAAGAGAATCTTTAAATTGTTCACTTGGGTGGTATTAATTTTTCACTGAAGTTCCTACATTCGCCAGTGAATTTTGGTAGGTGCTGTGTGCCGTCCTATCTAATAAAAGAGTAACTGCAAATTGACCGTCACTCCAACACACAAGATGGCCGCCCCATGTGGTCAAAAATGGCCACCCCCATGTGGACACAAGATGGCTGCCACAAGATGGCCACCACAAGATGGCCGGCAGGGGAGGGCAGTTGTGGGCGATCAGGCCTGCAGAGGAGGGCAGTTGGGGGGGACCCAGGCCTGCAGGGGAGGGCAGTTGGGGGGGACCCAGGCCTGCAGGGGAGGGCAGTTGGGGGTGACCAGGCCTGCAGGAGAGGACAGTTGGGGGCGACCAGGTCAGCAGGGGAGGGTAGTTAGGGGTGACCAGGCCTCCAGGGGACAGCAGTTAGGGACGACCAGGCCTACAGGGGAGGGCAGTTGGGGGCAACCAGGCCTGCAGGGGAGGGCAGTTAGGGACGACCAGGCCTGCAGGGGAGGGCAGTTGGGGGCAACCAGGCCTGCAGGGGAGGGCAGTTAGGGGCAATCAGGCCGGCAGGGGAGGGCAGTTAGGGGCAATCGGGCCAGCAGGGGAGCAGTTAGGTGTTGATCAGGCTGGCAGGGGAGTGGTTAGGGGGTGATCAGGCTGGCAGGCAGAAGCGGTTAGGAGCAATCAGGCAGGCAGGCAGGCGAGCAGTTGGGAGCCAGCAGTCCTGGATTGTGAGAGGGATGTCCAACTGCCTGTGTGGGATTGGGCCTAAACGGGCAGTTGGACATCCCTCGAGGGGTCCCACATTGGAGGGTACAGGCTGGGCTGAGGGACTCCCCTCTTCCCCCCACCCCCCATGCATGAATTTCATGCACCAGGCCTCTAGTACAAAGATAATAAAAAAAGTCTCGGCTTTCTAGCAGATTTGAAACTAATATCATTAAAAAAAAGACATGAGCCAAAACTGGTTTGGCTCAATGGATAGAGCATCAGCCTGTGGACTGAAAGGTCCCAGGTTCAATTCCGGTCAAGGGCACGTACCTTGGTTGCGGGCACATCCCCAGTAGGGGGTGTGCAGGAGGCAGCTGATCGATGTTTCTCTCTCATCGATGTTTCTAACTCTATCTCTCTTCCTTCCTCTCTGTAAAAAATCAATAAAATATATTAAAAAAAAAAAAAAAGACATGATGGGTCTTTACTGAGGGTCACATTGAGCTGTGAGCTGCTTCAGGGTGTTTTTTAGGAGTAGCAATGTGGCAGAAGACATCAAGACAAAAATCAAGAATTCTGACTGTTCCTTTTGACAGCTGCTTCCCCAACCAGAACCAGGCCAGGAACTATTGGCAGAACTACTTGGACTTCCACCACTGTGAGAAGGCAATGACCGCTAAAGGGGGTGATGTCTCCGTGGACGAATGGTCCACATTCTGGGTGGAAGCTCTGTTTGTTTACATTTCTGTATCCTTGGGTTTGTTGCCAATCTGAGTAGTCACAAGGCTCTGTGTTGTCTATTTTATTTTATAACTTTCTTCCCAACTATTAAGATAAAAGAAACTCTTAGAAAAACAAACAAAAAATGAGCAGAAGGCACATTTCCTGGGAAGATCTGAACTGGCCCCACCCTGACTCTCCTCTGTCCTTACCCTTCTCCCAGGATAGTGAAGGGGAACCTGGGTACATCCCACCCTGGGATCCTGAATCATAGGTCAACTAATAATAAATACTTGTTGGAAAAGTGTTAAAAAAAATACATGGGCATTAATGAGAGATTCACAATACTTATAGGAAGGGAAGAGCCCATGTATGGGGTGGGGATGAGAATAATTTTATAGAAAAGACAGTATTTGAGCATTTTTAGTTTATACTTGAAGTATACAGTACATTTTAAAGATAACTTTCTATGCACTGGGAATGGAATAAAACAGGAAATGAAGGGTTTGGAAATCGCAGGGAAAATTCTAGAATTTCAAATTGTCCAGTTTGATGAAAAAAATAAATAAGAGAAAGATGAAAGATCTGGCTACAAAGGTAGAATGCAGCGATGTTGAGGGAGTTGGATTTCATTTCTGAGCACAGAAATAATGTGTAAGTATTTAATAAGATGGATTATTACTAGAATGGTTATTGTAATTATGGGTGAGAGATATATCCAAACATCATCCATAGTTCTGAATGTATACTTAAAATGTATCTTTTCATGTATAAATAATAAGGAATCTTTAATAAAACATATATACAAGAAATAATTCAAAAAAAGAGAAGTAATTCATATTTGACAATGCTCATTAGACACTTCATGCCTTTTCAACAGGAGGGAAATCAGCAGGTAATCTCAATAGCTCTTCTACTTCTTCTTGCAAAGCCTCTGCTTTTTCATGCAACAGCATCTACAATAAAAACATCAGGACATGAGACCAAAATATTCAATGCTAGAGAAATGCTACCATTTTTACCACCTGAATCCTTACACATCAGCAATCTAGATATTAAAACTAATATGAGATGGAAAAATGGCCACTTAAGAAAAAGTGATTATAGTAAGTGAAGCTGAAACATTTAGTTAAAGCCATTTTAGCTGATTACTCCATTTGGTATACCAAAAATAAAGGAGCTCTAAAACATGATTTGTTTTATTGAAGACTCAGCCACTTAAAAATTAACTTTTAATCTATAAAATCTAAGACAATTTTGCAAAAATTTAATTAGTTCTTGAAAATGTTATCCTTCATATATGCATTTTATTACTCCTCAAAATTTAGTATGCTTTTAAGAACCTATCACTTTTTCAAAGAAAAATTTTATTCAAGTTCCTAAAATTAATATGGTTAATTTTGAAAGAAACATAATAAGAAAAGTATTTCTAAATATGGAGCATAGTAGAGGTAAATGAATATTTAACAAGTAATGACTTTCTCTTTCTTTTAGAAACCAGCAGTAAAATGTTGGTATTTGTTGTAACTGGCTTTTGTGTATATTGTAGTAAAGTATTTGTCCTACTTCTGTTATAAAGTATTATAATAAAAAGTTTAGTAAAATCACATAGAGGGGGAAAAAAGTCATATGATACAAAGTGAAAGTGAAAAACCCACTCTCTACAAATTTGACATACGCATAGCATTACATAGCATTATATATAAAAAAAAAAGACTAAAATGTAATTAGGTAAGCTTTCCAGCAGCTGAGGTAGGGGTGACCACGTGAAATGAATCTCCCAACACATCCTCTAAAAACTATACAAATCAACAAGTAAACCACACAAAACTCTTGTGTCAGCATTACTAGAATATAGAGAATACCATCAACTTCAAATTACCCATGGTTAAAAAAATGCACCAGTTATCAAAAAATGGCATAATCTCAATATAATCCTAACTAATTTCCTCACTTCCATCCTTGCTCTCCTATTTGCAACCTCTGACCTACTCCTCTGCTCAAAATCCTGCAAGGAATATCTATTTTTCTCTTTCAAACTGTCTGGAAAGAAGTGGCGGGAACCAGAGCATGCATCTTAGTCCATAAGGTAGAAGCCATGTATTGAGAATGTGACAGAATTAGGATTCCTGGATACAACACTGATTCCCATAACAGCTATAAATTACTTATGCTTGAATTTGTCTAATAAACTTTTAAATTTTGAAGTAACTGTTTTTGGCCATTGTTACTATAGCTCCATTTGTATCCCTAATGATATAGAGTCTAATTCCACAGTCCTGGCTCTACTACTTATTGAGCTATACTTCCTTGGGTAAATAACTTAATTTCTTTAAATCTCATTTATTTATTCAAATACTAGTGGCCCAGTGCATGAAATTCATGCACATTAAAAGGGAATGAATTAGAGGAAATATTTTAATATTGCTATTGGCCCTTTCTCTATAATAGAAGTGTCAGATGGAAGAAAATTAGTAAAATGTATATGAAAATCTCCCTCCTGTCAGAGTCTGGGACACGCCGCAGGACCCAGAGTCAAGTCCCTACCCACCCGCGTGCACCTCGAAATCGCAGGAGACCCAGACCCGGCTGGCCCCACCCTCTTCCACCCCGCCCCCCCCAACTCCCCCCTATCAAGCCCCACAGGGCAGAGGGCGCAGCCTCAGGTCCCCCAGTCCCGGCGCTGGGGCAGGAGGTGCAGCCTCAGGTCCCCCGGCCCTGGTGCGAGGGTGCAAGGGCGCAACTACCATTTGTGTATTAGTTCTTTATTATATAGGATATACTAAACACCTACTCTAGGCTGAGTACTGTGCTAGCTGCCATTGCAATGGAAATGACTATAACTCCATCCCTACCAATCCCAAGAACTTCTAATCTAATGGAACAAGGTCAGTTTTAGTGTTGTCAAATTGAAGGAAACACCATCTCTGTACACCTCACAGGACAATTGTAAAGATCAAAGAAGGTAATATAAACAATGTGAGCACCATTCAAAAAAGTAAGATGGAAATTTACTTTTAGCTCATTCGGATCTGTATATGACCATATTGTAATAATGATGTTTTTTAAAAAAGCCAAGCAATTTCAGGCTACAAGAAGGGAACTACAGTTAAAATCAGGAGGGGAAAAAACCCAAATTGCTGTGGAATGGCTTTACCCACATTGAACAGGACGGTAATGATACATATGATTGCATCTAGTGAAGGGTAAGTAGGACAACAATAGATTATTTAATGCAAATGAAAGAAACAGAAAAGAGAAACCCTTGTTGGCAGTGAGAACTGTTTTTCAATAAGTGAAACACTACTATAAGACTAAAGGAACAGAATAGTTCCAGATGGTAGTATTACAGTGCAATGGTCAACATTTTAAGAAGACAAAATTGAGCCTCATTATAATGGGATGCTTTTTGTTATACTAAGAGTGACCAAATATAGAACTATGTTATTTTTGAGGTTGTAAGCTCCTTGTCAATGAAGGTATTCAAAGGTGGGAAGACCAGATGTTGAGAGTGCTGAGGAAAGGACTTCTGCGAAAAGGTTGTAAGGAGGCCGAATTCCATGAGTTCTAGGCTTCCTTGTACTTCAATGAACTCTTGAAACTGTCTGTTTTTAGAAGGTCATTTTTCTCTTTATAGCAAGTCTTGTATCATAACAAATGCACTATTTTTACCCACATATTATGAATTTATACTTTTGTGTCTATTGTTAAATGTGTGTGTTTTTCATGTCTCAGATATAAGGAGATAAGACCACAAAACATTATAAAGGTCAAAAAATGGTTTGCTTACCTTTGCTGATGAAACAATTTGCTTGGCCTGGCGTCTTGATAAATGATCAATTGTCTTTATTAGCACTTCAGGATTTGCATTAGCTAAGTGTGCTAGACTTTTATAACCTGCATTGTATAACTGTTTTGCCCGACCCTGAAAAATATTACAAATATCAGTAGGCTCAGAATTTGGGATTTAGAAAAAATAATTAAATGTCTTATTAAAAGAAAAAATTTCACATGCAAAAAAATATATATATACTAAATATACTAAAATATACTAAAATAAATAAAAAATATACTAAAATAAATAAAGAATGAAGAGATAACACATCAGAATCCAGAGGAATTTTGTATTGAATTTTGTATTGTGTTCAAAGATGTATTTGAATGGTTCCAATGTGACTGCAAGATAGCCTTCTGTGCAGCATAAGTCATCTGATATGTGTTGCAATCAGCAATGAGAAATCTATTATGGCACTTAGGCTAGGGCCATTATTTCAGACACCAACCAAAATGTTCTAGTCTAATATCCTTAAAATGTTCTTGCCACCTACTTGGGGAATTATAGGGGTTGGGTGTGCTGGGGTGTGGTGGGGTGTAGTGTGTGTTCCCAAGCAGTAGAGCTCCTCTAATTCAAGAACTGAATAACAGAATAAACTTAAATTAAGGGTTGGTCAAAACAGAAAGCTGAAAAACCAGCTGAGAATACTTTCTTCTCTCTCTCTTCAAAACCGTAAATAAGCCTTGTTAGCACCGAATCACCACTACCTTAAATAAGCACGGAGTCTAAACCGACAGAAGGTAATTCTCCACTGGAGTGGAGGAAGGAAGATGCTAAGGATGAGCACACATATACTTGGAGAGTGTCTTCTTATCCCTTCTGTTATTTGTCTTTTCACATTTGTGCTTCTGAATTAATGGAATTTCTAGGAAGCCACAGCAGCAATTTACTTTAAAAAAAGAAAACAGAAAAAAAAAAAAAAGACTGCCATAAGGCTGTTTGTTGTTGTCACTTACCTGTGACAAGACTTCACAGTTAGTTGAAATCATCTCAACTGGGAAAGTGGGAAGTTACTAACCTCTAAAACTCCAGTCACTTCCATGAGAGGGATTAGTTCTGCCTTTACACAGTAGGTCAGTTTCTTGGTAAGTTCTACCAAAAGGGCTTTATAAACCCAAAACTCCTCAAGTTCCTGCAGAACACAAAGAAATATACAGAATTTAAATCTGGTCAGTCATTTCAAAGTTCAGTCTGCATGGTAGGGGGCTCAGAGAGGATGTTCCCTTATTGCCGGAAGCCAATCATTGTTTTAATAATAGAGAGCTGTGGACAGCGTTTCGGAGGGCTGGTCAACCTTAATTGCTCTAAAGGGTCAGAGCTAATTATTAGATATTGGTAGTGGAAGAAGCCCCCACCTGTTAGTCCTAAATTCACTGACTGGCTTTTATTGGAGTTTCCTGCCTAGGGCATATGGGTGTATCCTATAATTTTAATCTTAATAAAAGGGATGGAAAAGCCAGAGGGAGTAGTAGTCCTCCCACTAGAGTTGGACTACCGCCTGGCCCCCATTTCCCAAATTAAATATTTTCTAAGTCTCTTTTCATTGTGTGCGGCCTTCTCCAGAACTCGAACCCTGAACCGGAACCCTGAATCACGCGGGACGTGAAAGGGGCTTCCACACCTTATGTAAGCTCTGGAACTTGGGTTAAGCCAGAAGTGAACAATAATTCCAAGCAAAATTATTATGAGGATGAATGGCAGAGATTGACAAATTTGACGAAGTGGTTTTGGGATGAGGAAACAATTGAAAAATAAGTCAACAAGAAGAATTCTATTCCTTTTTACCAAAATACCAGAAAGTGAATGTATAGTTTTTCTTTCCCAGATGACTGAAAACAATTCCTACTTCTGGGAATTTATCCTAAAGACAAAATATTAACTGTGGAAGGATTCAAATGCAAGATGATGCTCAGTGCAACAATATTTAAAACAATAAAAATATTGGAAGCCATAAGTCAATAACTGTTAAAGCTGGATGGGTAAAAGGGTATTAATTATATTATTTTGTCTTCCTGTATATATGCTTGAGATGTTCTATAATAGTTTTGGGTTTTTTTTGAAGTCTCTTTCTAACCTTTTGTTATCATTGTGAGAATGTGTGATGCATGGAACACTTTGTGACCACCAGGAAAGTAGTCAATGCACTAAAGATGGAAGAGTAAAAAGAAGAAAAGATAACCATGAATAAAACTACTGAATCAATCACCCTGCAATTGCCTTAGCTCTAGCTTTCCTGTTAATTAAGATAGTCTTTTTTCCTGTTGTTTAATCTTTTATGGGGCTTTCGGTTACTTGTAACTAAAAGCCATCATGCCCGGCTAGCATGGCTCAGTGGTTGAGCATCAACCTATGAACCAGGACACAGCTCAATTCCCAGTCAGGACACATGCCTGGGTTGCTGGCTCAAACCCCAGTTTGGGGTGTGCAGGAGGCAGCCGATCACTGATTCTCTCTCATCATTGATGTTTCCATTTCTCTCTCCCTCCCTTCCTCTCTGAAATCAATAAAAATATACTTTAAAAAATAATAATAAATATAAAAGCCATCTTAATTAAAACAATTAGTGTCCTATTTTATATGACTTACATAGCTAAAGAGGAAAAAACACTTAAAAATATTAAAAATACATTCATGAAAGCACAAGTTGTCAGGTAGATTTTTTTCCTAGGATAAATCATCCTATATAATAAAAGACTAATATGCAAATCGACCATAAGGCAGAAGGACCAGTCACTATGATGCTCACTAATGCAGGAGCTGCCCCCTGGTAGTCAATGTGCTCCCACAGGGGGAATGACGCTCAGCCAGAAGCCGGGCTCATGGCTGGCAAGCACAGCAGTGGTGGCAGGAGCATCTCCTGCCTCCACAGCAGCGCTAAGGATGTCTGACTGCCGGCTTAGGCCTGCTCCCCACCTAAGCTGGCAGTCGGACATCAGCCAGACATCCCCTGAGGGCTCCCGGACTGTGAGAGGGTGCAGGCCATTCTGAGGGACCCCCCCCCCCCCCGCCCCAGTGCACGAATTTCAAGTCAAATTGTAATAGCTGTTTTTCAAGTTCAACATATGCTTTTACTTGAACAAATCTACAAGGCTGAAGTCTGTATAGTCCCAATTAAAAGAAAGGGATCGAATATTAGGAAAAGCATCTTTAAACATGAAGAACAACAAATACAGAAAACGTAAAATATATTTTAACGACTAGCTTCTTATTACTCATAATTTTTGTCTACTGCTTAGCTAGCATGTGATTAGGGAATATAAGCTAGTATTAAAAAGATCAGTATACTTAGAAGATATTTAGAAAGATAAATTTACTAAAGTAGTTATCATTTAATCCAAAGTCAAGTATTTTAGATTGTTTACTCCTTAGTACATATGACAGAATATGGAGATTTAAGATAGGGAAAATGAAGGTGATTTTAAGTTTAAAAATAGAACTTATGGGGAAATTTTTTTTTTTTTTAAATTGAGTACGTGCCGAAACCGGTTTGGCTCAGTGGATAGAGTGTCAGCCTGCGGACTCAAGGGTCCCAGGTTCGATTCCGGTCAAGGGCATGTACCTTGGTTGCGGGCACATCCCCAGTAGGGGGTGTGCAAGAGGCAGCTGATCGATGTTTCTCTCTCATCGATGTTTCTAACTCTCTATCCCTCTCTCTTCCTCTCTGTAAAAAATCAATAAAATATATTTTTAAAAAAATTGAGTACAGAAACAAATAAAAAAATAATAATAAATAATAAATAATTTAAATGCAGCAAAAATGGCTTATATTATAAATTTATCCAAAAATTATCTGAGTAGAAAAGTCTGGCAACTAGTTATGTAAGTCATATAAAATAGGACACTAATTGTTTTAATTAAGATGGCTTTTATTTTTATTATTATTTTTTAAAGTATATTTTTATTGATTTCAGAGAGGAAGGGAGGGAGAGAGAAATGGAAACATCAATAATGAGAGAGAATCAGTGATTGGCTGCCTCCTGCACACCCCAAACTGGGGTTTGAGCCAGCAACCCAGTTTTTTCTACTCCGATAATTTTTTGGGATAAATTTATAATATAAATTCTTTGTGTGTTATTTAATGAAATTCTGAAAACTTCTTTTAGTAAAGTCTTAAACAAAGAAATCCATCCTAAATGCACATGGCCAAAATAAAAATTTCTCCTTGAATTACTTTATAAAATGGGCATTTGTTGAAGAAACTAAAGTAGCTGGCTAACACTGGAAGCGAGAATGGTAAATTACTGCGGCAATCTACAGAACACGGTACTAAGTAGTTAAAAGTAGCTGTCAGATATTGATAAACATACTAATCAAACATTTCAAATGAGTATCACTCATGAGAAGGACACTCAGACAGAATCAACATGAGTGGAGAGATGTCATTTTAAGAGTTGATTCCAAACATTTGAAACTATTAATGCTGGTTCTAAGAATAAGGATAACTATTCTACTTGCTTTCTACTTGTTCATTACATACTTTAGTTGATTTTGTCATTTTTGTATCTTTATCATAAGTATGTATATAGTATTTCTGTAATAAGCAAATAAAAACAAAAATATATTTTAAATAAATTCTGACTGCTTTGTAACAGAATAAGTTAACGATAAGAAAATACTAAGTGCCCTGACCAGTTTGGCTCAGTGGATAGAGCATTAGCCTGTAGGGACCCATCCGGTCAAGGGCATATATCTTGGTTGCGGGCACATCCCCAGTAGGGGGTGTGTGTAGGGGACAGCTGATCGATGTTTCTCTCTCATTGATGTTTCTAACTCTCTATCCCTCTCCCTTCCTCTCTGTAAAAAAATCAATAAAAAATATATTTAAAAATAAATAAAAAGCTGTTAATATTTTAAAAAAAGAAAATACTAACTGGTTTATGAGTTTGGTAACAGTTAAAATAAGAAGATGCACAAAGCATCTATCATCTATTTAATGAAATTACCTCACAGAAATGTAACACACAACATGAGAAGGTGGCAGCTGCAGTGAGAAGACTTTGTACATATCCTCGAGGCATATTAAATTTTTCAGACACACTCCAAATGCTGGTCTCTTTGAGCAAGGCATAAAGAACAAAAGACAGGTATAGTCTGTTCACTATGTCCTTGTCCACCGTCTAGAAAGACACAATCAAATAAATTTATATACTGAACCTGTTAAAAATGTACATTATATTCAAACTGGACAAAGGTAAATTGAATGAAATTGTGCTATGGGAGAGCAAGGATAAGGATAGAATGATTCATATAAATAAAACTAACTTCTAACATATGTAACTTAGATTAATTCAAATGATCATTTTTCCAAGTATAAAAAAAAATGCCAAATTGTTTCCAATTTAGTTGAACTTCTTTCTATAGGAAGTGTAGAAGCCTGAGTTGTGTCCTACCAAGAAAAGATATGCTCAGATCTTAACACTTGGAACTGTGAAGGTGACTTTATTTGGGAACAGGATATTTGCAGTTGTACTTAGTTAAGGATCTTGAGAGAAAATCATCCTGGATGTACAGTGGGCCCTTCAGTTAAAGCAAATTACAGTAGTTTTTTTTTTTTTAAGTTCAACATAGAAAACTACTGTCCTTATAGAAGAGAGGACACAGAGAGTGACACAGACAAGCAGGCCATGTGAAGATGGAGGCAAACATTGGAGGAATGAATCTACAAGCTAAGGAAAAACCAAGGATTGCCAGCAACCACTGAAAGCTAGGAGGCAGGCAAGATGGTTTCTTCCTCAGAGCCTCCAGAAGGAATCAACCCTGCCAGCATCTTAATTACAAACGTCTGGTCTCCGAACTATGAGAGAATAAACTTCTGTTGTTCTAAGACACCCAGTTTGACTTTGGGTGGTGAACACACAATACAATATACAGATGATGTATAATAGAATTGTACACCTGAAGTCTATATAATTTTATTAACCAATGTCACCTCAATCAATTCAATTAAAAAAAAAAAAGACACCTGCTGTGTGCTAATTTGTGGCAGCAGCTCTAGGAAAATATAGAAAGAGAGGAACTGGGGAGACCTTTTTATTTCCTGTAGTATTTATAGGTTGTATATATGTGTGAATGTGATTACAAATTAGATAAATGCATTTACCTAGATAAATATGTTAATAAGCTTATCTACATTGTAAACTAAGAGTAAATATTAGATTCTATGTTTTCCACATGGACATGATAAGTAAGTAATGTTTCCAAAGCTAAAACACTGAAAGAGAAAAATGCTCTCTGAAGTTGACAATTTCTATTCTGTGTACCTGCTTTTGCCTGTGGCGTCTAGTGACTATTTTTTGTGTGCAGTAAAATCAGAGGGGGGAAAAGGTTGAACTTGAAAGAGAAAAAATATGCATACAATCTAAAATTATATCCTCTACTATAGGAATAGAATGTTTGAGATGAAAACTTAGACTGACATATTAAAGAATATATGAATTAAGATTCTGCATGTTGATACTGGATCAATCACTTAAAAAAGCATTAAGCTAAAAAACATGATAGTTGAAGAAAAGTAGGAAAAGATCATTTTTTAATTTTCCAAATCTGGTGCACCTTCATTATTAAAATTGAGTCAATGTAGATTTTGTTCAAAAGGCATTTTTTAAGTCAAGAGAAATGATAAAATTATATTACAGGGCAAGATAAAATGCTTAGCTCCAATTCTAAGCTCTTACAAGAAATGTTTAAAGAAAAGGAGGGTGTTTTTTTTCAATGTGGAGAAATCAATTTACGTAGATTTTAAGTAAAATCATGTTCTCTAGAATTATAAGTAATGATAGTTTCAAAACATTAAACTAGTAAATAATCCATTTGTAATTAAAATAAATTCATGTCCATACTAGTTTAAATATGCAATTATCAATTGAATAAACGTTTACTGACTGCATTTCTTTTTTTTAAATGCATTTTTATTGATTTCAGAGAGGAAGGGAGAGGGAGAGAGAGATAGAAACATCAATAATGAGGGAGAATCATTAATCGACTGCCTCTTGCATGCCCCACACTAGAGATCGAGCCTGTAACCCGGGCATGTGCCCTGGCTGGGAATCAAACCATGACCTTCTGGTTCATAGGTCAACACTCAACCACTGAGCCATACCGGCCATGCTATTGACTATATTTCATAAAATGTAACAAAAAGAAATTTTGGTGCAAGTTTAAAAAGATGTATTATTCTAATAAGATTTTGTAAATGTTTATTATTTGATAATATGTTCCAAATTAACATGATTTTTAAAATATAATTTTGTTTTTATTTTATATTATGCAGTTGGTTATAAAAAGTTTATTTAAAAAAATATTTTTATTCCAACATTTTGAAGGTCTAAACAACAGAGCCATTTGTAAGGTAAAAGACTTAATCTAAATTTTGTGACAACATAAATATTGAAGTACTATAATATCTACTTATAATTTCATGAACAGCAATACATGGGACAGTTGCACCATTCAATTCAAATGAGAGTAAACATCATCTTCTGTTTTTCAAAATGAAATCAGTAATATCCATGTAAATTTAAAAGCATAGGAGGAAATAGTAGGTAGATAATTAGGTTTCAATGGAGTTTGGATTATCAAAGAAAATTAAAAATGAATAAAGTGTATATTATGATGTGGAAAATGATATTAACTTAAGGAATTTTAAAGCATGTTAGCTAAAGAATTATTTCCACTTCTCTTAAAGTTAGTGTATGCATTATACACTTGCTTCATGCTTGTTGACTGAACTTTAAAACCCCAAAATATAAAATATCAAACAAATGATATTCAACCTTTTAGAATGTTTTATGTATGTCAAATATTAGATTGGAAGTTCTTTTTGGACAACAAACACAATCAACAAAAACCCTAACCTGTCCTATCTCAGAATCTCTGATAGCAAGTAGAATGCCTAATAAAAGTTTCTAAAAAATAAATTTTCTCCCATGAATTGAATTTATTTCAGAATTACATAATATCATTAAAACATATTATAAATATTTTTAAGTTTTTATAATGTAAGCAGTAAGTAGCCTAGGAAAAATATAAATTAATAAGGTTTACCTTTCTCTATAATAGCCTTACATGTATGACAGAATATTTTAGAATACAAAGGTAAAAAAATAGGCTATCACACCACCAACAAATAAATAGTTTTTTAAAAATGCCTACGTCCTTAGATGTTTTAAATAATAAAGTGGGAATTTAATTTAGAGAAAAGAAGTGAAACAAAAAGATCGAGTCAACAAGGGAGATGATACCACAGCATTAATTTTGTTAAGTGAACTTAGTTATTTAGGAAGGAAAAAAAGATTATGGTACCTTCTTGATAGCTTGACCTGATGCCTTCTTCCCAATATAGTTTTCAGAGACTCCGACAAGAGCAGCCACATTTTGTTCTGCTGGACTGAGCTGGTTAAACTACATTAAAAAAAAAAAATAGAGTCATTATATAGGAAAATCTAATTGTACTTTTAAAAAATGCCATTTGAACCACAAATCCAGTATTTTCTATATCACATTTTCTTGTTTTTAAAGGATATGAAAAAGTAACACATTTTATGTACAAATACTACAAACTTAAAAATATTATTAAAATATAGCATATTTTAAATATATTTTTATTGACTTCAGAGAGGAAGGGAGAGAGAGAGAGAGAGAGAGAGAGAGAGAGAGAGAGAGAGAGAGAGATACATACATCAACGATGAGAAAGAATCATGGATCGGCTGCCTCCTGCACGGCCCCCACTGGGGATTGAGCCCAGAACCCAGGCAATGTGCCCATGACTGGAATCGAACCTGGGACCCTTCAGTCCACAGGCCGACGCTCTCTCCACTGACCCAAACCGGCCATGGCTATAGCATATTTTAGTAGAATTACTAAAAGTCATGGTCACAAGTATTGTGTAATATTGGAAGGGTGGTTAGGAGAAGAGGGAAAGCTTTTGAAAGTAACTGCATTATATACCACCAGCTAAGAAAACTTACAGGAATAATTTTAAAATATGACATTAAAAGAAAGTTAATTTCTTGCAATTAAAAGCCACGTACCACTTCTGCCTAATATGTGTTCATGCATCTATCCTGTTTACAATAAAATCATAATAGATTGTACTCTACCACTTGCTTTTGTAATAAATAGGGCCAGGTCCACCTTTCCATAAAACTGATATTCCTTCTCAGTTATCAATAGTACTGGGTCTGATATGTCATGCTTGGCTCTGACAGAGCTTTCAGGTAACTAAACTCTCAATCATCAGAGATGGTCTTCATGGTTTCCTTTAGATTATAGACATCTATACATATAAAAGGCTAATATACTAAGTGTCCGTCTGACCAGTAACTATGATGCGCACTGACCACCAGGGGGCAGTCGCTCAACGCAGGAGCTACCGTGATGTGCACTGGCCATTTACAGAGAAACAGCACCATGGACTTGGCACCCAGAAAGCAACACATGGCTTCCCCCAAGTGGACACAGGCCCCACCAGCACCCTGGAGCGACAACCCACCAAATTGCAGCCAACGCTGCCGAGACCCCATGGCGCAAAATGTGGCCTACAGCCCAGTCCAGTCTGGAAACGGTGGCTGTGGGCACCAGGTAATGACGTATCGTAGCAATGCCCAGCTTCCTCTCCCTAGCAACTAGCTTCCTTGCAGGTTCTTCAGCCCAGAAGCATGACTTGCTTTATAGCCAGGTGCAAATATTTTACACTTAAACCAAATGTCTGTCAAGCATTTTCCTGTGCCTCATCTCATTTGATCCTCACAGAAGACCTGGAGTAGGTAGACAGGAGACTCGGTGGAATCCTATTTTCTTTTCATTAGCCGGAAAACAGAGATTTAGAAAGCTTAAAAACTTGACCCAACTGAAAAGAAGTAAGAAATGGTGGACCTTGAAAATGACTTTAGGTTTTCTCACTGTGCAGAATATAATCAAACACTGCTGCAGTTAAATATTTTACCCTTTATCCTCCCTGCGTGATCTACAATAATAATCTGCTTTGTGTTGATATTTACTGCTGTGTTGCTGACAATTACCTGAAAGGGAAGATGGGGTGCTTCACTGGGCTGGAAAACGTTTAGCTACATCAGAAAGCAGGTCTAATTAAGCAAGTTTATTCTATATCTATAAAAGGCTAAGTTGACTCAGGCATGTGCCATACATATAAAGCTCTCGCTGGTGTGAATCGCACGAGTGTGTTTTGATCTGTCATTGTCGATCGTGAATTTGACACTTCTATTACAGATAAAAGGTGAATAATGATATTAAAATATTTCTTCTAATTAATTTCCTTTCAATGTGCACAAAATAGTGCACGGGCCACTAGTTACAAAATAAAATGCTGTAGTCAACAAGTCAGAAGAGTAACTATCTTTGGGGGAATGAAAGCAGGGATAATCCTTTTTCTTTTTCCACACCTTTATTTTTTTGATAATGACATGTTTATATTTAACAGAAAAGTAATATTTAAGTTAAATAAACCAAAAATGCTATTGTCATATTACTATTTTAAAAAAATGAAAGGCCCAATTTAAAACATATTTTAATAGAAAAAGCGAATAACTACTTGATAAAAATCATATCATTAATAGACTAAGTGGCCTATACTGAAGAACCTTATATGCTCACCTGTTTAAAGTATATCATCCAATCAGGGTCACACTGAGAGGCCATATCGTAGGGAGTGGTTAGGTAAATTAGATGAAGAAGGCTTTCAAGCACAAGGCCTTCAAGACCTTTCTGCAAATCTCTGTAGAGAATGTCACAATAAGCCAAATCTATAGTTCCTAAAAGATACAAGTATTTCATCTTTCATAATTACCAAAGGGGGAAAGAGGCGATTTTAAAGAAAATCTTGTTTAGAAGTTACCTAAATATAGCAAACAGTATTCAAATTCTCTTATTATGTAATTTAGCATGGCTATTTTGGAGGTCATTTTGATAGTATCCAACAACATTTAGTAAGCATATACTTTCTGACCCACTTACTCTATTTTTGGGAATGTAACCCAGAACATTTCTCCATATACCCAAAAATACATGAATATAGATGTCTATGCAATCTTGTTTATAATTGAAAAAACTCAGAAACTGTGCAAATGTTCATCGATAGGGGAATGGATAAACAAATTATGGCCTTCATACTACATATGTCTAAAGTAGTCAAAGTAAAAGGGTAAATTTAACGGTACTAACTTATTAAGATGTTCATGATAGCCCTGGCTGGTTGGCTCAACTGGTTGGAACATGGTCCCATACACTAGAAGGTGGCAGGTTAGATTCCTGGTCACGGCACACACCTAGGTTGCAAGTGTGATCCCTGATCAATCGGGAGGCATATGGGAGGCAACCGATAGATGTTTTTCCCTCTCTCTCCACCCCATTCTTCTCTCTCTACGTGTCCTTGAGTGAGAACAACAACAACAAAAAGATGTGCATGGTATTTTGTAAGAAAAGCAAGCTGCTAAAACATACTCTATGATTCCATTAAAAAAATAAACCATGTGCATATGCATGTATGCATGTGTGTATATATATATATATATATATATACACATATATATGTATATATATATACATAAAGACATATATAAATGCACATACATATATGCATACATACACATAAAAATATTTGCAATTGTTAACTGAGGCAGCCCCTGGGAGAGTGGAAATGGGACAGGAATATGGGATTTTCCTTTAACAACAGCCATATATTATTTTTCATTAAGTAAATTATGAAGTGGACATTAAGAAAGAAACTATCCACTATCATGCAACAATCTCTAAGATAATATATTATTTAAAAACAAAAGTTTAAACAAATCTTTAACCTGTATATATCTATGTATTATGCATTGAAATGAAATATACAGAAATTGTTTGAAAAGATATACACCAAATTGTTATTCTTGGTAGGATATTAATATTTGTGTGATTGCCGGGGGAGGGAAGTGTAAAGAAGGGATTAACATCTTTTTCTCTATATACTTCTGCAGTATCCTAAATTACTTGTAATTTAAAACATTTTTCAATTTTTTAAAGTTTATAAGATTAATATTAATATGAAATTACAAATCTAATTTAGCCCTAACTGGTTTGGCTCAGTGGATAGAGCGTTGGCCTGCAGACTGAAAGGTCCCAGGTTCGATTCCGGTCAAGGGCATGTACCTTGGTTGCGGGCACGTCCCCAGTGGGGGATGTGCAGGAGGCAGCTGATCGATGTTCCTAACTCTCTCTCCCTCTCCCTTCCTCTCTGTAAAAAATTAATAAAATATTTTTTAAAAAATCTAATTTAAAGTAACAGAATAATGTCTACTTTTTCCAATGCATTTCCTCAGATTTTGGTAAAGTAAGATTTTTTAAAAATTTAGGTAAACTCTTACCTTTAAAGGAAGCTCGTCCCAACTTTGTAATATGAAAACTATACTGGAACCATTCTTCGGACTTACAACTAGAATCTTTTTGTGTAAGTCCTTTTTCTGTCAAAATGGTGTCATTTTGTAGGAGTCCTTTTTCTGTCAGGTATTTAAGTGATTCAACAGTTATTTCCCAGAGACTTTTTTCTTTCAACAAAATCTTTTGCTGAACACCAAAAAGTGTACCACTCATAAAGTGATATATGTCACCAAGATGTGTTGCAATCTGAAACAATTCAGGACATCATTGGAGCATTTTCCTTAATTCAAGACATCATTTGGAATGTACTCTAATTAAGATGATAATTCATTTCTATACCTTTTGCACTCGGATGTCGAGTGTGACTCGACACGGTTAGCATTAGAATAAAGGAATCGAGAAAAAAGCAAGCGTGCAAAGGGTTAAATAAAAAATTAGTATAAAATCTACATAGTTGCGCATATAAAGGTAATTTTATAATGGCATTTTAAAATTAACAAGAGAAAACATTTTAAGGAGGAAGACAGTTATCATATTCAAACTTGTTATGAAAACATCTATCTATACACACACACACACACACACACACACACACACACACACACAACCTTCTCAGGTTTTTTTGAATAATTTTTCACAGTATCTCCAAAGCTGTGATCTGTTTATTCCTCAACCAATAATCACTAATTCCCACTCTGCCTTCTTCAGAAATCCTCACATCACTCCTTTTCAGCCACCTGTGAAAACAATCTAAAAATTGTATTAAAAGTCTCCACTGAAACAAGATCAGGCAATATTTTCCCTGTATATTACCTAAAAATAAATAGTTTCCTACATTTTTTTGTCTCGTTTCTATATTCTTTTCCTGCCTTTCTCTCTCTCCTCCTTTTATTCACTATTTAAAACTTTTAATGGCAATCATCAGTAATACTTAACCCTTCATTTGTAAATTAGTTGTAGAGTTGACTCTGAATTAGAATCCTAGCTAATAAAATATGCAAATTGACCATCACTCCAACACACAAGATGGCCGCTCCCATGTGGTCAAAGATGGCTGCCTCCACGTGGACACAAGATGGCTGCCACAAGATGGCCGGCAGGGAAGGGCAATTGGGAGGGACCAGGCCTGCAAGGGAGGGCAGTTGGGGGCGATCAGGCATGCAGGGGAGGGCAGTTAGAGACAACCAGGCCTGCAGTTGAGGACAGTTAGGGGTGACCGAGCCTGCAGGTGAGGACAGTTGAGGGGGACCCAGGCCTGCAGGGGAGGACAGTTGGGGGGGAACCAGGCCTTTAGGGGAGGGCAATTGGGGGGGACTAGGCCTGCAGGGGAGAGCAGTTGGGGGGGATCAGGCCTACAGGGGAAGGCAGTTGGGGAGGACCAGGCCTGCAGGGGAGGGCAGTTAGGGGCAACCAGGCCAGAAGGGGAGGGCAGTTAGGGGTGACCAGGCCTGCAGGGGAGGGCAGTTAGGGACAACCAGGCTGGCAAGGGAGAGCAGTTAGGGGTTTTTGAATGTTGATTCTGAACAATCTAATAGATTTCAAGAGGGAAAGTTCATCATTTGTGTAAGACTCTCTTATATTCTCTCTAAACATTGTTGCTTTGTATAAGATTCATGTCTTTGGGCCTTTCCTTCCAGTAGTAATTTCTTCACAGCATCTTTAGTTTCTTATACTGATTGATACAATGTTTCTCTCCAATGTATGCTTCATGAAGGCAGGGATTTTTGTGTTTTGGTAACTGCTCTAATTCCAGCATCTATAGCTATACCTAAAACATGATAGGTACTCAGTAAGTTTATTTGTTGAATGAATGAATCTGAATTAAAGCATAAATGTGTTTTCCGATGGTCTTAGGCTCTACAGCAGCGGTTCTCAACCTGTGGGTCGCGACCCACAGGTTGAGAACCACTAGCAGGGTCGCCTAAGACCATCGGAAAACACAGATATTTACATTATGATTCATAACAGTAGCAAAATTACAGTTATGAAGTAGCAACGAAAATAATTTTATGGTTGGGGGTCACCACAACAGGAGGAACTGTATTAAAGGGTCGCGGCATTAGAAAGATTGAGAACCACTGAGTTAAGGCATATAAGTATACATTTATCACTCATTTATCAAATCTATGTGCATGCTATAGGTAAGGAAGTAAGTTGAACACTATTACTTTCTAGGAGTAAGGAATAATTTTTTTATCCTATATAATAAAGAGGTAATATGCAAATTTCCCTTCACTCCAACACACCAGATGGCTACCCCCAAGTGCTCAAAGATGGCTGACCCATGTGGACACAAGATGGCCAGCAGGGGAGGGCAGTTGGGAGGGACCAGGCCAGCAGGGGAGGGCAGTTAGGGGGGACCAGGCCTGCAGGGGAGGGCAGTTGGTGGGAACCAGGCCTGCAGGGGAGGGCAGTTGGGGGTGACCAGGCCAAGAGGGGAGAGCAGTTGGGGCAACCAGGCCGGCAGGGGAGGGCAGTTGGTGGGAACCAGGCCTGCAGGGGAGGGCAGTTGTGGGAGATCAGGCCAGCAGGGGAGGGCAGTTGGGGAGGACCAGGCCTGCAGGGGAGGGCAGTTGGGGGAATCCAGGCCAAGAGGGGAGGGAAGTTGGGGGTGACCAGGCCAAGAGGGGAGAGCAGTTAGGGGCAACCAGGCCGGCAGGGGAGGGCAGTTGTGGGAGATCAGTCCAGCAGGGGAGGGCAACTGGAGAGGACCAGGCCTGCAGGGGAGGGCAGTTGGAGGTGATTAGGCCAACAGGGAAGAGCAGTTAGGGGCAACCAGGCCAGCAGGGGAGGGCAGTTAGGGGTGACCAGGCTGGCAGGGGAGGGTAGTTAGGGGCAACCAGCCCTGCAGGAGAGGGAAGTTGGAGGGGGGGGGAACAAGGCTTGCAGGGGAGGGCAGTTGGGGGCAACCAGGCCTGCAGGGGAGGACAGTTAGGGGCAGCCAGGACAGCAGGGGAGGGCAGTTTGGGGTGAACTGCACACCCTGGGCTATGAACTGCATACCCTGGTCTATGAACTGCCCTCCCCTGCAGGCCCGGTGGGATCAGGCCTAAATGGGCAGTTGGACATCCCTCAAGGGGTCCCAGATTGGAGAGGGTGCTAGCTAGGCTGAGGGACACCCCCCCATGCACGAATTTCATGCACCAGGCCTCTAGTAATTTTATTTTAGGCAATTTCAATGATATCAGTATGTTATACTAAAATATAGTCAGTCAATAAGCATGTTTCTCTCTCACAATTCTGATAATATTTCAAATGGAAAACTTAAGTAGTCATTTCATATTAAACCAATATAAGGGATAACAAAAAATATTATGGAGCACTGACATTTCTTATTCTTTCTTCTCTTAATATAGTATTCAATTAGGCTAAAGTTGCACTTTTAAGATATTCTATTCTAGAACTGATACTCAGTTTGTAGATTATCAACGTACTTAGTCTCTATATTGTTTTCTACTTGGTTAATTACAGTTAATACTGGGGATTAAAAAAAACCCACATTTATTTGATCCTTCTAGCTACCACCATGTTCACTTTCTACCCCTCTGTGAAAAATCTTTAGACATAGTGATTTAAACCCACTGGGCTATAGCCTCTGCCTCTGGCCTCCACAGCCTCTCAAAGCTGGATTCTCCACTGTTGCCGCAACCTGGAAGTTCAACCATATCCAATTCCAAAGTCAATCCATTAATGAATTCAAGCATTTACTGACACACAACCACATGCCAGGCACTGTGTTAGGCACTGAGATTCAGTGACATGAAAATAAATGTGGACCCTGCTTTCACAGGGCTTACATTCCAGGGGGTACAGTGTGTGGTTCCATGGAGTACACAAGACTGACTGGATTCAGTGGCACAGGGAGGCTTTCTTGAGGAAGCGATGGTTAAGTGAAAATCTGAAGGCTGGGTGGGAGTTAACTAGACAAAGTTGTGGGTGACTACAGACTGCATGAAGGGTTAAGAGCACTGGTTTTGTATTTAGACAAAGCTGAATTCAAACCCAGGCTTTGCCACTTTGTGGCAGAGTAACATTGGGCACAAAGTTAAAATTTACTTAAGAATAATTCTAAAAAGGAAGTTTAACTCAGGAGCAAGCTTAAAAAAGAGAGCTAATTTCTAATCTTAGTAAAAGAGTATTTCCTGTCATGTCTTTTTTTTTTTTTTTAATATATTTTATTGATTTTTTACAGAGAGGAAGGGACAGGGATAGAGAGTTAGAAACATCGATGAGAGAGAAACATGGATCAGCTGCCTCCTGCACACTCCCTACTGGGGATGTGCCCGCAACCAAGGTACATGCCCTTGACCGGAATCGAACCTGGGACCCTTGAGTCTGCAGGCTGATGCTCTATCCACTGAGCCAGACCAGTTAGGGCTCATGTCTTTTTTTTTTTTTTAATGTTTTTTAATTTTCTACCCGATAAAAGCTATAGTTATCTCATAAATGTTTAAAATACCTAGAATGGTCACAGAACTATAGGTGAACCTTACTCTTAACATGGGCAGAAATGTTGGATTATTCCATATCAGGATCTGTTTCTTCATAGCAACTTGTGTGTCCATAGTATCCACCAAACTCTACTACTTGTAACTGATGTCCAGTTATGATGTTGATTTCTCATATTTCTTATAACTCAAAGATTAAAAATGCACATATAAATCCAGATTCAGATCTATCAGGTCACAGACTGTTCTTTTCCACATCAACTTAAAGTTAACATTTTTTTCATACTTTACAGTTTTCATAACTATTTAACCTCTATTATCTTAGGTAACAGTAAAAAGATTTTAAAATATTAAAATATACCTTCAAACCAATCAATGAGAGAAACAAAGTTTGGATTCCCTTGGTGAATTCTTGAACAAGATGGCTGTAACAGTTTTCCAATGGTCTGCTTATTAACTCCAATGCCTACAAAAGTTAAATCAATATTAAGTTTTGTATTATTATAAAGAATAAATAATGTTTTATATAAAATTTTATATTTTTTGCATATCTTGTGGAGGCAGGGTAAGATAAAGAAAACACAAAGACAAAAAAAAAAAGAATGTACAGTTGTGCTCATGAAAATAGAAGATAATTAAGAAAAATGCTTTTCATTGTTTGTCTAAAATGCAAAAGTATTCAAACTACTCTTCCTAATTTTTAATCCCAGAGAAGGAAACATTATTTAAAGAAATATTAACAATTAATTTTTTTAAATGATCTCATAAAAGTGGTAGGCCAAAGTCCAAAAAAAGACAAAACAACCAATTAAGAACTAGACTGAGTGTTACCTGTGGCTTGTCTTTTTCTTGCAATATAAGGATACTCTCCCCAGCAGAATCTATTCCAGCACGGCCAGCTCTGCCAATCATCTGTTTATATTGACTTCTCTTTAAAAATTCCTTAGCAACATAGGGGGCTCTCAAAATAACTCTATGAAATGGATAAAATTAATTAAAAGTTATATTCCACCTATAGCAATAGCACCTATTTTTTAAATTCTTAATTTCATTATACCTATGTAATATTAAATTTAATGACATATTAACTTAAAATAATAGAAAACTAGTATTTACCAAAAATCTATGACGTCCTAGGTTCTTTGTGTACATTATCTGTAATTCTTACAAAACTCCTTGTAATATATATATATTTTTTAACAGGGAGCTAATTGGCTTATCTCAACCCACAAAATTAGTAATTACCAGAAGCATAATTTGAACTTAAGTCCATCTAGCTGCAAAGCTTATGACCAATCCACTTCAGCAATAGTGTTTTTATTTTATACTCCATAAATGAAAACTCTCACCATGTACCACCAACATATGCAAATTTATCGATGAATTTATATTATTGTCAACTATATAAAATTGCAGATTTCAACTGTTTTTGACCTATAAACAAACTGGTTTCATCCTGCTCATGTATATAAAAGTCTGTAGCCAGCTTTCCTGTTAAAAGATGAGAGAAAAATCTATGGTATTTATCTATACTGATTAACCACCTCCTTTATTTATAAATCTCAATGAACAGCCAAGATTAACACTTGAAAAAAAAGCTAATGACATAACAGAAAAACAAGAACATAAAAAAAAAAGTCTGATAGAAGCAGATAATACAAAACTTAAAGAACTTAAATTCTAATAAGTATCTATAGAAAATCCTCAAGGGTATTGTGTTCAAAATACAACAGCAGACTTTATTGAATAAAAGAGTGATAAAAGAAGAGAGTTCTTGGAAACTAAGAAAAAATTTTTGAGTTCACTTAAAAATTTCAATAAAAGAACTGAATAATTAATAAACATAGTTAATGGGATACAGTTATATAGAAGGTAAAGTTATAGAAATCATAGCTCAGGTAGATTGCAAAAATGTATGAGAAAAGAGATAAGAAAACTCAATCTAGGAAGTTCCAACCCTGCCTAATGAAATTACAAAAGCCGAGAAGTGAGATAATGAAAGAAAAAAATAATACAATAACCAAAAAAATTACTCTAAGATTATGAAAGGCATAAAACTTTAAATTGAAAACATATATCCAAGTGCCAACCCCTAAGAATGAAAAGTAGCTAAACTGGGATGGTTGGGATTGTAGAATTTGTTTCCAGGGTTCAGACCTTGGCTTTGAAACTCATTTGTTAGGCCTGAAGTTGGGCAAATTATTTCATTGTTCAGCACCTAAGTTTTCCCTTCTATAAAATGTGGATAATGAAATATAACCTTCCTCAAAGAGTTGGCGTGGAGATCTATTAAGTCAATGCATGTAAAGCTATTATGGCATGAAGGAGGGAGTGCAATAGCTTGCAATTATTATTATACACTATGACAGAATTTTACAGTTAAAGAGACAAGTTTAACGGAATTGGAAAGAGAAAAACAGTGAACCTACACAAAAACAAAAATGAGCAACACTGGCTCCTAAAAAACAAGGAACACAAGGAAAAAAACTGAACCTAAAATTCTAGTAAGGTGTTAAAGTGTGAGGCTAAACTAAAGACATCTTCAGCTATGGAAAGACTCAAAAATTTTTACCCCAATATAGTACTCAATAATTACTCAAGGGTGGCAAAAAAAAAAAAAAAAAAAAGAATCACAAAAGGAAGATGTGGGATATCAGAGGCAGTGGTAATCAAAATAAAAACCAAGGATAATATACAAGTAAGTTTAAATAGTTACTGATTATAAAATGAAAAAAATATAAAAATCTAGAACTACAATTTTAGTTAATTGCAACATACATACATGAGGCAGTATAAGAGGATATATAAATGGCAAGACTCATGTACAAGAGAATATAATTATTAATTCTACAATGACAGAAAAACATTTTCATTCCAACTGCTAATAGTTGGAATAAGAAAAATAGAATATATACATATATACTAGAGGCCCAGTGCATGAATTCGTGCACCAGTGGGGTCCCTCGGCCTGGCCTGTGAGATCAGGCTGAAACCAGCTTTTCAACATCTCCCGAGGGGTCCCAGATTGCAAGAGAGTGTAAGCCAGGCCAATTGACCCCACTGGTGCACGATTGGGGCTGGGGAGAGATATGGGAGGTTGCCCACCCAGGGAGGGACTGCGGAAGGGCTCCAGGGTATGTCCAGCCTGTCTCACTCAGTTCCGATCAGCTAGACCCCAGCAGCAAGCTAACCTACCAGTTGGAGCATCTGTCCCCTGGTAGTCAGTGCATGTCATAGCGACTGGTCGACTGTCTGCCCCCTGGTGGTCAGTGCACGTCATAGCGAGCAATTGAGTGGCCTTAACATATCATTAGCATATTACACTTTGATTAGTTGAACGGACAACTGGATGACTGGACAATTAGCATATTAGGCTTTTATTATATAGGATAACTTCCCATTTTTTTTCAAAAACTAAATAACAGAGGTTGCAAATAAAAGAATGGAAAAAGATATACTTGGCAAAAATAATGTAGTCCTCATATTCAAAGAAAAAATCACTAAGTTAGAAAAACTTAGATTGATAGAAGGTATAATTCAACAATAAGATAGTTGGAGAAGCCTGGCTGACATGGCTCAGTGGTTCAGTGTTGATCTATGAACCAGGAGGTCAGGTTTGATTCCTGGTCAGGGCATATGCCCGGGTTGTGGGCTCAATCCCCAGTGGGGGTGGTGCAGGAGGCAGCTGCTCAATGATTGTCATCATTGATGTTTCTATCTCTCCCTCTCCCTTCCTCTCTGAAATAAATATATATATGGAGTAAACCTTTTTTGTTTTTAATCCTCATCCAAAGAGTCAGGATATTTTTTCCATTAATTTTTAGAGAAAGTGGAAGGGAAGGGCAGAGAAAGAGGGGGAGAGAGAGAGAGAGAAACATCGATGTGACAGAGACACATCGATTGGCTGCCTCACACACGCACCCCGACCGGGGGTGGGATGGGACCTGCAACTGAGGTATAGCTCTTGACTGGGAATTGAACCTGCAACCCATCAGTGGGCATGCTGCTGGTCTAACCACTGAACCATGCTCACCAGGGCAGGCCAGGGCTGGAATATACCTTTTTATACCTAAATAGTTTTGAAATATAAGCACTTCTAGAATGCAAAAAGGGAAAATTGACAACTTCACAATGAAAATGGGAGACTAACACACCTCTCTGAAATTGACAGATTAAGGAATCACAAAGAGTAAGAATATAAAGGAGCTTGTAACATGATTAATAACTGTGATCTCATTGAGATACAGAAAACTGCACACTCAAAAGGAATCATATATTTTTTTAACACTCATGGATGCTTTATAAAAATTGACCGTTTGGAAAATTTTTTAAAGTCACAAATTCTAAAGAACAGAAATCAACTATGCAGGCCACAGCTTTAGTAATACTATAACTGAAAAGGTAATCAATGATCTACTCTAAAAAAGATACTAGACTCAAAAGTCTTTATGGGTGAGTTCTCTACAAGGAAATACTTATGTAAAATAAACTCTTTCATATGATAAAAAATGGTGGAAAGCTTTTCAACTGTTTCTACCCAAGCAGGATAATAAACCTTGACATCAAAACCAGATTGGTCTCATGTACCAAAAGGTTGCCCAGATTATGGGCTCAATCCCCAGTAAGGGGTGTACTCAGGACGCAGCCAATCAATGTTTCTCTCCCATCATTGATGTTTCTCTCTCTCTCCTTTCTCCTTCCTCTCTCTGGAATCAATAAAAACATATTACAAAACAAAACCAGATTTCGAGAGCACAAAAGGAAGAGAAGGAATTTTAATATCAGGAAAGCTACTAATATTGTTTTTCATTAAATATTAAAGGAAATAAATCAAAGGATCAACTCAGCAAATACTTAAAACAAAACAAAACAAAAAACACAATAAATTCTCACCCACTACCAAGAAAGGATAAAACAACGAAACTGGTAAGCTAGGAATTGAAAAGTTTTGAGCCTGGTCAACAGTGACTTATATCTCACCTTCGAGCTGGTAGGTTAACACCTGCTGCTAGGGTGGATGTGCAGGTTAAAAGGCAGAGAACTCCTGTGGAATAGGCTTCCTCCAAGAGCTTCCTTTCATCACTCGTTAAACCACTATGGTGATAAGCAACCCCTAACGGGACAGTGCGCTTTAAAACAGGACACAAGTTGCCACCGCAGATACTCTTCAAATTCTTAATTACCTCCTGTTTTTCTTTTTCCCTGTGTTTCAGATAGTCCCTAGGAAAAAAGATGTTAGAAACATGAACCCTGATCTTACAGTGACAAGGTACTTATACTTTTGATTTCAGTCAATGCATGTAAATATTCTTTTAAAAATATTAACCTTTTGCACTCGGATGTCGAGTGTGACTCGACACAGTTAGCATTAGAATAAAGGAATCGAGAAAAAAGCAAGCGAGTGCAAAGGGTTAATTTTAGTGATATAAGTACATAAAATGTTCTTAGAATTTTGATTCTGATTTCACAATTAGGCAGGCTCTTTCAACCTTTTTGTGTGGATCACAGAGCACTGTGAAAATTTGAATAAAGCTAAGAAAAATCACACAAATCTATATACATAAAAGCCTAAGCGACTGGAATGACTATCGCTATGACGCTCAATGCAGGAGCTGCCCCCTGGTGGTCAGTGTGCTTTCACAGTCAATCTCCCCCCACCAGCCAACCTCCCATGGTCTCTCCCTCTGGCTGGCAGACCCGGGGCTGGGATGGGGAACTGGGGGTGGGTGGTGGTGGACAAGGCCTCTTTCCCAAGGGGGCCGGGGGCCAGCTCCCTCCTCAGGTCCGGTGGCCAACCTCCTGTACCCCATCCCTCCCCCCAGCTGGCAGGCCCCAATCGGCCCGCCACCCACCAGCTACAGTGGTGGCACAGCAGTGAGAGAAGGAGGAGGAGGGGAGGCGGGGAACCCTGCGGTGGTGGGGCACCGACGATGGCAGCATCGGCATCTGGCATCAGTTCCTTTCGTGCCTGGCCTGGCGACCATCGCCTCCTCTCAGGCCTGGCCCTGATTGGCCTGGCCCCGATCAGCCCTGATCGCTGGCCAGGCCTAGGGACCCCACCAGTACACAAATTTAGTGTACCGGGCCTCTAGTATTCACATAAACACAATATTGTGCATTTACTATCAGAAGGTTCGACTTCCTGAAGCTCATTCCTGTACTTCCTATGAATCCATGGATACCAGGTTTAGAGCCCTGCTCTAAATGTTAATTTTTTTCACTAGATCATATAGCTTTATTGAAAATGATTTATTTTATTTTAAGTCATAAATTCTCTTCTCTTAAGATAGAAACATATATTATTAAATCATCCACACTATATAACTGTCTGGACAATAACATTTTAGAAACTTCAATATTATCTTACGCCAAAGCTGGTTTGGCTCAGTGGATAGAGCATCGGCCTGCGGACTGAAAGGTCCCAGGTTCGATTCCAGTCAAGGGCATGTACCTTGGTTGCGGGCACATCCCCAGTAGGGGGTGTGCAGGAGGCAGCTGGTCGATGTCTCTCTCTCATCGATGTTTCTAACTCTCTATCCCTCTCCCTTCCTCTCTGTAAAAAAAATCAATAAAAAATAATATATATTATCTTACAATGTCTCTATGTCTAGAAGCACCTGTTATTTTAAGAAAAGAAAGGAAAACTGTGTAGAAACAACTACCAAATGGCTGTAAAGCAACAACTTCTAAATACCAGTATCAAACACATGTCATCCAAAATATAAACAAAATACACACAGCCCTGTGTTATGTTGGTCTGTTTCATGGAAAGAATAGAAAGCTCTGGCTGGTGTTCACTGAAGAACACCAGTAATTGCATAAGAAGTTGAGAAATGGAGGCAAAGAGACAAAAGAAGAACAGTGAAGAACTGGGAAGAAAATGTTCAAGAGTCATCAGTGCAAAAATTAGAAGTGACAGCTTAGTAGGGAAGCAGAGGACTTTCTGCTGCTCTTTGCCAGCCAGTGTTCAAGATCCCGAGAAGGATATATAGGATAAACACTTCTCAAGGAATTAAGTCTTATAAGCAGTGAGAATATGGATAATCAGCATATAATTTTAGAGAAGGAAGGTATTATTTATAATTGACCAGGAAAGATATGATTGTATGAAGAATGGTTGTGGGAGAACTTGAGATCTGAGCTGGGTCTTGAAGAACAGGTGTTAGAAAGGTGGCAATGAAGGGGCAGGGAAGTGCATTCTTGGCAGAGGGTAAAGCATTATCAAAGGCTTGAAAATGGGAAGTTCAAGGCATAAACAAAGAAGAGAAGTAGTCCAGTTTGGATGAACCACAGAGTGAATGAAGAGTAGGAGAAATAAGAATGGAAAAGTAAGTTAAGTCAGATTTTAGCCTGAATTCTAAGCTGAGGAGGACCAAGGTATCATTTTTAGGGAGATTTATGACCAGAGCTTTAGCTATTGTGAGGAAATAGTGAAAAAGATGAAGGAATTAAGAAGTACAAATTGGTAGTTACAAAATAGTCATGGGGATGTAAAGCACAGCACAGGGAATATAGTTAATAATATTCTAATAACTCTACCCAGCTAGTGTGGCTCGGTGCTTGAGTGTCGACCTATGAACCAAGAGGTCACTGGTTCGATTCCCGGTCAGGGCACATGCCCTGGCTGTGGGCTCGATCCCCTGTAGGGGATGTGCAGGAGGTAGCTGATTGATGTATCTCTCTCTCCCTCTTCCTTCCTCTTTTCTCTAAAATCAATATAAAACATATTAAGAAAAAAAGTTCCCTATTTACTGTGTAGCTAGGGTTGAGAATCATTGATAGAAGCCATTGTATTAGCATTCTCTTACATGTAGCCTTGAAATTTTTCTCTGGCTATTTCACATATGTGAATTTCATAGTTAAACTTCCTTCAAGGTCAAGGCCTTTAGAATCAGGTGTAACAACTTAAAACAATGTTCTGCAAGAAGTAATCGGTGCTCGTTGAATAAACAGAATATAGAACATGCAAATTATGACAAAAATAAAACAGAACAAAATATTTTTAAAAGATTAACATACTTGCTTAAAAATTTGCATATCATTTCTGCTACATTTTCACAGTTCTTCTTAGTGGGACAAAAAACTAAGCAGGAATTATTGGGAATAACTTCTGTCACCAATGCTACCAAGTGATCAGGATCCATCTTTTTCAGAGCATCAGAATACTGTATAACAAGACATAGCAACAAGGTAGTTAGCAATGATAAAAGCTTTGAGAGGTAAGTAAATCAACCATAATTTGAAGTTCTGATTTAGTAAATCTGATCATTTAAAAGAAAAAATGAAACCTATACTACATATCAAAATGTTAAGTCTCACTTTTCTCTTATGGTATTAGGATTTTGTGAGGTATATTTGGTTTTAAATTAAAGAAGTGAAAACACTAATGCTATTAATAACCACTGCATGTTCATCTTCACCAAAGCAGTACAAAATATGTCCAGAGAAACACAGATTGATCCTAATAATAGTCAAAGGACTGTACAAATAAGATATATTTTTAACTATTACTACTAGTTTTTAAAAATATAGATTCAATCATATACTACAGTACATTTTTAGAAATAAAAAATTTATTCATCAAGCAGACACAAGGAACTCAAAGAACATGAAAAATATAAAGTTATTTAAAATCTCCTCACTTCCTTTGACTTTCTGAAAACTATGAATTAGAATTCATAGAATTCTAAAACTGTAATAAAATCCTTTTCTCCCCTTTTTATTATCCTTCATATATTATAGAACATTAACATAGTAGACATTAACATTTTCATATACCAGTGTCTGAATTAAATAGCCCACAAATGTTTCTTTTTGCTGTTGTTGATAAATGAATAAACACTTAAGGGAGAGATCTGCAAATTTTCTTGGTTCATGGAGTCCCCAGGCTAAGAAAATTACCATTTTATTTACTAGTATTGGGAAGCTAGGTCTAAACAACCTAATAAGTATATATTTCCTTGCAACTTAGTAGCTGTCTGCATAAATAATAAACATCCTACCTAATAAAAGAGTAATATGCAAATTAACCATCACTCCACTACACCCACCAGCCATGCCCACCAGGAAACCATCCGCCGGAGGCTTTTCCGGCCTTGGGCACCAGCAGGGAGCCTGCGATGGGTCGTAGGCAACTGGGGGTTGGCTCCTGCGATCCGTGGCTGTGGTGACCGGCCTTGGGCACCAGCGGGGAGCCTGCGATGGATCACAGGCAACTGGGGGTCTGCTCCTGCGAGGGGGTCTGCTCCTGTGGTGGTTTGCAGGGAGCTGGGGTCCCCTGCCCAGTGGGCGGTGTCTGTGATCATAGGGAGCTGGAGGTCCCCTTCCTAGGCCTAAAGCTTTGGCCAGAGGCTTTAGGCCTGGGCAGGGCACAGCCGGTGATTGGTGTGAACTATAGAGGAAACACCTTTTCTGACTGCACATTGGCTAAGCTTCCTGTATGCCACTGGTAATATTTTTAGTAACTTGGGTAATAAGAATCCAAAAAGGTGATCTAGGGTTTTTCCACCACACTTCTGGAGAGAAAAACGAAGGTCTGCTGCTGGAGGGCTAAGAAATGTCATATTCTGCCCTAGCCGGTTTGACTCAGTGGATAGAGCCTTGGCCTACCCACAGCAGGGTCTGGGTTGATTCTGATCAAGGGCATGTACCTAGGTTGCAGGCTCCTCCCTGGCCGGGGCCCAGATCAGGGCTCATGCAGGAGGCAACCAATCAAAGTGTTCCTCTCACTTTGATGTTTCTCTCTGTCTTTCCCTTTCTCTTCCACATTCTCTAAAAGTCAATGGAAACATATCCTCAGGTGAGGATAAAAAATAAAGAAATGCATATCCTATGAAAGACACATCTTGAAAATGCCTAAAGAAAGTTGTCATTTTTTTTCTTGGTGAAGGGACTGGAGTTGTGTTGATGAAAACACCTTGGTGGCTGTGGTGACTGGCAGTGGCTGCAGCAGCGGGGTGATGGGGCTGGTGCCTTCCCCTGAACAGCCTGCTTGCCTCCCACAAAGGGAGGCCAGACTGCGGTTTAGGCCCGCTTCCTGTGGGGATCGGGCCTAAACCATCAGTAGGACATCCCCTGAGGGCTCCCAGTATGTGAGAGGGGGCAGGTTAGGCTGAGGGACCCCCCCCCCACCCCCAGTGCATGAATTTCGTGCACCAGGCCCCTAGTCAGGTGAATAAAAAAAATGTTTAGTCTGTGGGTGTGGCTCAGAGGTTGAACATTGACCTATGCACCAGGAGGTCACAGTTCAATTCCTGATTAGGGCACATGCCTGGGATGCAGGCTCAATCCCTTCTGGGGGCATGCATGAGGTAGCTGAGCAATGATTCTTTCTCATCATTGATGTTTCTATCCCTTTCTCCCTCTCCCTTCCTCTCTGAAGTCAATACACACACATACATATACTAGTATATATATATATATATTTTTAATCTTTATTGTTGAGAGTATTACATATGTCCCCTTTTTTACCCCATTGATCTCTCCCATTCCCCTCCATCCCCCCAGGCCTTCACCACCCTACTGTCTGTGTCTATGGGTTATGCATATATACATACGAGTTCATTGGTTGATCTCTTTCCCCCCATCCCCACCCTCCCCTGCCTTCCCTCTGAGGTTTTTAAAAAATGTGTATGTAAACCTTAAATAACCACAATGGCCCACTAATGGGATGTGTGAACAGCTGGACACTGCTGTATTCTGAAGCTTGGAATTGTAGTTATTACCCTTATTTCCTGTCCCATATTGATTTTCACATGGTTTTTGCTTATAGTAACTGCAAAAAAACCCGTCTTCACAAAGATTTGATATTATAGAAAGGAATGTAGTGTTATCTAATGTTGAAAATAGAAAATAACTACCTTGAACCAGTAGTTTGTATGGTGTCCAAGAGATTTCAAGCATCTCTTAAAAATTTAAAATATTCCATGGGACTCATGTGAATGCTCTGTGGTGCCCCAGGGCACTGGGCACAAATTTTTAAGAGGTTCCTCTTAAAAATTTAAAATATTCCATGGGACTCATGTGAATGCTCTGTGGTGCCCCAGGGCACTGGGCACAAAGTCTGGGAATCTAGGGTTCAGGGGTTATTAACATTACCTTATAATTAAGGAGACGTGAAAAAGTCATGCCATTTTCAGCTTTGCTGTCAACCTCATATATTGCATCATTTATTTTCAGATATTCTTTTAATTCAACCTTAAATTAAAGGGACATTTGCAATTAATAACATACAAATTCCTTTTTTCAGAGTTACAAATTTTGTAAAATATGTTGTAAAAAATACCTATACAAATATTTTAGCTTTTCTATGGTCTGCATGTAAAAACATGCTTTAACTTAAAAGTACTTTCTTTACCATTTCTTTTTTTTAAGTCTCTTTTTGCTCGTAAGTAAAAATAGGGATTAATATCCTTAAAATATACTTTTGAATTGAATAGCTACATATCTAAACAGAAACCAAACACTTCCTTATTTTTCACAAGAAGTACAAATGATTAAATGTTCACACTCTTTATCTTTTATTAAGGAGTTATATGTGTTATTCCTCAAGATCTAACACTTTCTGTTTCATTAGTCATAAGTTTTCAATCTAACTACCACATTATTTTTAATTTAAGTATTTGTAGACAAAAAGTTTGTAAATATAGTTCATTGCATTTTCAAAAGAATAGCACCTAATTTCACAATTAAGGTAATGAAATATCTTTCAAATTTTTCATATATGATGCAAATATAAAAACTTCAAATTAAAACTTGGCAATTCTTAAAAATCATTTTCTGAAAACCCATTCAGAGACAGAACATGCACACTAGTACTGCAGACTGATACATTTATTTACTTCCTTCAAGCATTTTGGGAATACTATTATTGGGGAGTTTAAATTTAAATCTATGTGAAACCTGTATTTATTTAAAAAGCATTATAACCACCAAGTGTAAATATTTTAACTTTTAAGATAACTTTTTTAATGTGCTAATAGTTCAAAACATAAATCACTAAATTTTAACTGAATGAAAATTTTTACCTTATAGAATAAGAAATGGACAAATAGAATGTGTCTGGAAATTTTCATTCAATAAATATTCATTATTGAATATTTAGTCCAGTCACTATTCCAGGTGCTGCAGATACAGTTGTGACCCAACCCAAGATCCCTGACCCCACAGAGTTTATATTCTCTATAAATTCTCATTAGCATATAGCCATGGTGAGTGGAATTATGGCCCTTCACTACTCTATAGAATTTTTTTATATGGTACATTTGCTACTTTTGTTTCTAAGTAAGATGATACATAACAAATCACTACAGTGCAAACTTCAGGTACATACTGGCCTGAACTGACTGGTGTAATATTCTGCTTGAAGGAATTCTTGCAGGTCTCCAACATTGTTCAAAGTTGCACTCATACCAATAATTTGAGTTGTTTCTAAAAAAACAAAAACACCAAAGTATTGAAAAAATTTTATTATTTATCCTAATATATAAAAAGCCAAGGGCCGTCACGACCGAAACAACCGGAAGGATGACCGAACAGCAGGCTGCATGGGGCGACAAGGCCAGCAGGGGGGTCAGTGAGGGATGACCAAATGACTGAACAGCAGGCTGTGTATGGCAACCAGGCAAGCAGGGGAGTTAGTGAGGGACAACCAAACGACTGAACAGCAGGCTGCATGGAGCAACCAGGCCAGCAGGGGGGTAGTTGGAGGCGACCAGGCCGGCGGCGGGGGGGGGGGGGGGGGGGAGTTTGGGGTAACCAGGCCTGCGGGGGCGCAGTTGAGGGCAACCAGGCCGTCAGGGGAGCAGTTGGGGGCAACCAGGCCGGCAGGGGGGGCAGTGAGGGGTGACAAGGCCAGCAGGGGGGAAGGGCAGTTAGGGGCAGTTGGGGGCGACCAGGCCAGCAGGGGGGGCAGTAAGGAGCGATCAGGCTGGTGGGGGCGGTTAGGGGTGATCAGGCAGGCAGGCAGGTGAGCAGTTAGGAGCCAGCGGTCCCAGATTGTGAGAAGGATGTCCCGGATTGGAGAGGGTGCAGGCTGGGCTGAGGGGACTCCCCCCCCCCCCCCCCACCATGCACAAATTTCATGCACTGGGCCTCTAGTTATATCATAATAGTAATTTTAGCAACATTTTTTGGTTCTAAATTTTTCCTGAGTAATTTGGGAAAGGGGTGGGGGAAGGAAAGAAAAACAGGAATATATTATCAAATTATTAATCTGGCAATCAAAGAATGAAACTCTTCCCGTATCAAGAAGTAGGATCTTTATTAAGACTTCTAAACAACAATAATGAGTATAAAAATATGTGTTGATGACTATCTGGACCATCATTATGAAGAGTTATGACAGGTTCCACAGGTTCGGCTATCTACAGATGTACAGTGCAGGATACAGGACTGAATGGGGGATGAACTCTTGCCACATGAAAAGTTCTTTATGCGATCTTGCTATCAGATTAACTTTACTTTAAAATAAAGGTGGAGTGAAACTCATAAAGTTGCACGACTTCCTGGGCAGCTCAAAATTGCTGCTTTCCACAGACCAGCTATTGGATAAAAAAAAAACAAAACCCACAGAAGTCTTAGCAAATGCTACTTCATTGCTGCTGTGTTCTGTCTTGAATTTTACACACAAAGTAGTATCTGAAAGAGGAATGTTGCCCCTTCCTACTCCATTAAGGTGGACTATGAAGCTGAAGAGGTGAGCATGTGGCCAAATCAAGGAAGGCTGTGTTAAGAAATTTGGGATTGATGTAGAAACAAAGAGAAGCTATGAAGGACTGTAAACAGTAAAATAAACTAATGGGATTTGCATTTGGGAAATATCATTCTAACTGCACTAGAGAAGATGGATTTGGTGCAGGGGATGGCAGTGATCAAGACTGAAGGCAGATGAGAGAGCTTTCTATGGTAATCTAAGTAAGAAAGAATGAGGCATTAAGCTAAAGATTTAGTAGTAAAGAAGGACAGGAGGGAGAAAACTTAAAAATATATTTATGAGATGGACCAGATAGGATTTGGTTGCTGACAGAATGTACAAGAGTGAAGACTATAAGATTCTGGCTTGGCTGGCTGACAAATAGTGGCAGGAAATTCAGACTGAAGAATGGGTGTGAAGGAAACGAGTTAGACTTGGACATGGTGAACCTGAGCTGTTCACAGGATATTCAAGTAGAAGTGTCCATCTGGCAGATGATATTACTCAGAAGAGAGCCATAAGCTGGAAATACAGAGGGGGAGCCATCACCACACAGGAAGCACTTGAAGTCATGAGTGTGGATGAGAATTAGCAGAAAATATATGAAGAAGGGAATAAGAGAAGAGCCTAAGATGAATCTATGGTAACACCAATGTATATAATGAACATGCTTAGAATGAGGTGTCACAAGAAGGAAAAACTAAAGAGGTTCATTACATTTAAATATCTATTAAGTATAAAGCACTGGTGATAGAAAGACAAATATCAACTAGAGGCCCAGTACACGGGTGGGGTCCCTCGGCCTGACCTGTGATTGGGCCGATCTAGGCTGCAGTAGGTGGGCCGGCTGAGGGAGGTTGGCTGTGGGAGTGCACTGACCACCAGGGGGAAGCTCATGCGTTGAGTGTCTGCCCCCTGGTGGTCAATTCACATCATAGTGACTGGTTGACTGGTCCTTCCAGTCGTTTGGTTGCTTAGGCTTTTATATATATATATAAAAGCCTATATATATATATAGCAAACACATGTCCATTATGTACAGGTACTATGCTAGATGCTTTACAAAGATAACTCATTCCATCTTTACAGCAATTCAGTGAGAAGGTTCTATTACTATCATCCATTTTTGAGGCATAAGGAAACAGAAGCACAGTTACTATAGCTTGCCCAAGGTCATGTATGTAGTTAAAAATGAGCCAGAATTTAGTCGGGGGTGGGTGGATGGGCAGGAAGAGATTAACCAAAGCACTTGTATGCATATAAGTGTAACCCATGGCCACAGATAATAGTGTGGTAAAGGTCTGGGGTGGGGCAGGCTAGACGGGGTTAAAAGGGGGAAAAAGGGAGTATCTCTAATACTTTCAACAATAAAGATTTTTTAAAAATGAGCCAGAATTTGAATTTCGTTCCAGAGTTTATCTTCAGCCATTATGCTATGCTATCTTTCCATGCTAACACAGGATCCCACTTACACAGAAATGGTAGGAAACCCAAAAGAGAATGATGTAGCAGCACTCAAAGGAAAAAAGAATGATAAACAGTCAAATGCTGAAGTAAAATTGAGACAAGGACAGTCAGTGTACACTAGATTAGACAAGTAGGTGATCATTCTCTTTCTCTGCTTTATATTTTCCTATAGAACTTATGATTTCACACACCATGTTTTCTTGTTTATCTGCTTATTTTATTTCATTAAAATATCTTTGATGGAGAGAAATCAAGATGGCGGCATAGATAAACACCTGAACTGCTGCCTCGCACAACAACATCAAAACTACAACTAAAAGACAAAACGGACATCATCCAGAACCACAGGAAGGCTGGCTGAGTGGAAATTCTACAACTAGAAGGAAAGAGAAAAGCACACTGAGACTCAGAGGAGCTGCGGAAGTAAAGGCAGAGGTACTGAGTGGCGCAAGCATGAGCGGAGAGGGCTAGCAACTGAGTATGCAACTGTCTTTTTCAAGCGGGAGGGAGACAAAAGCTCCTGACTGCTCTGAACTCCAGTTCCGGGCGAGACTCTGGGGACCCAGACTGATACGGGCAGAAACTGGACTGTCTGGCACCGGGTGGAACTTGAGGGCGGCTTTCTCTTAGAGGTGCTTGCAGCGATTACCAAGGAACACTGAGATCTGGGGGCCTATTAGGGCAGGGCTGATGGGAAGCCATTGCTGTTTGCTCCGCCCTGAGACTCTGCCCCACCCCAGCTATGCGCAGAGGCTTTTGCATATGAATGACCTGGTCCTTTGAAATCTAAACTTACCTATCAAACTGCAGCTGAGTCAGAGAGACATAGAACATCCAAAAGAAGGCCCAAGGCCCCACAGCAGCTTGCATTGCTTCACAGCTGGGCCTCATCTGGGCACCTCCAAAACCCAAACAAAGAAGAGGAATCTGCATATCTCTCTGTAGCTCCTGCTGGGTGGCCTCAGGCAGAGGCTAAATTAGCACCTCCTTGGAGATCCAAGAACCAGTCTACCCAGGGGTCAGAATAGGACCATCCTGATTATAACTCCTCAGATCCATAAGGGACACACTCAGGGGTCAGACTCAGTGAGCACCAAAGCCCCACTGAAGCAAGTCTTGCCTCATAAGGGTGTCTCCAGCACAGAAGTTCTCCCACTGTAGACACAGCTGATCCTCACAGACAATTGGCCTGGAGGTCAATTCCTCCCAGTGATACCAACAACAATCAAGGCTTAACTACAACAAGACTGTGTACACAGCCCACAAAGGGGTGCACCAAGAGTGTTCACCTCAGGTAACTGGGGAGGCTGAGTCACTGGGCCCTATAGGACACCTAGCACACAAAGCCACTCTATCAACTCAGGGGAGCAGCCAAAATGAGGAGACAAAGAAACAGGTCACAAATGAAAGAAATGGAAGAAAGCAAATGACTGGATGTAGAGTTCAAAACCATGGTTATAAGGTTTTTCAAGAATTTTCTAGAAAAGGCTGATAAATTTAGCCAGACCCTTGAGGATATGAAAAAGGACCAACTAGAAATTAAGCATACACTGACTGAAATAAAAAATAATATACAGAGATCCAAAAGCAGACTAGAGGATTGCAAGAATCAGGTCAAAGATTTGAAATACAAAGAAGCAAAAAACACCCAACCAGAAAAGCAAAAAGAAAAAAGAATCCAAAAATATGAAGATAGTGTAAGGAGCCTCTGGGACAACTTCAAGCGTACCAACATCCAAATTATGGGGGTGCCAGAAGAAGAGAGAGAGCAAGATACTGAAAACCTATTTAAAGAAATAATGACAGAAAACTTCCCACACCTGGTGAAAGAAATAGACTTACAAATCCAGGAAGCAGAAAACCCCAAACAAGAGGAATCCAAAGAGGACCACACCAAGACACATCATAATTAAAATGTCAAGAGCAAAAAACAAAGAATATTAAAAGCAGCAAGAGAAAAACAGTTAGTCACCTACAAGGGAGCACCCATACGATTGTCAGCTGATTTCTCAACAGAAACTATGCAGGCCAGACGGGAGTGACAAGAAATACTCAAAGTGATGCATACCAAGAACCTACAACCAAGATGACTCTACCAAGCAAAGCTATCATTCAGAATTGAAGGGCAGATAAAGAGCTTCACAGATAAGAAAAAGCTAAAGGAGTTCATCACTGCCAAACCAGTATTATATGAAATGCTGAAGGGTATTCTTTAAGAAGAGGAAGAAGAAGAAAAAGGTAAAGGTAAAAATTATGAACAACAAATACATATCTATCAAAAGTGAATCTAAAAATCAAGTGAATAAAAAATCTGATGAACAGAATAAACTGGTGAATATAATAGAATCAGGGGCATAGAAAGGGAGTGAACTGACAATTCTTGGGGGAAAGAGATGGGGGAGGTGTGGGAAGAGACTGGACAAAAATTGTACACCTATGGATGAGGACAGTGGGGGTGGGGTAAGGGCAGAGGGTGGGGTGGGAACCAGGTGGAGGGGAGCTATGGGGGGAAAAAAGAGGAACAATTGTAATAATCTGAACAATAAAGATTTATTAAAAAAATAAAAATAATAAAATAAAATATGTTTGATGAAGGTAGGGACTTTATTTTATTCACTGTTGTATCCTTAGCACTTAAAATAGTGCCTGGCATGTATTCAATAAATATTTTTTTAATGAATGATTATAAAGTGCTACAATATGTCTAAATACCACTGCTATTAAAAATTTTATAAATAATTCTAAAGTTTGACCTTTACAATTAATAATTTTTGCATATAGAAACTAAGGTATTGCAATAGCATATCATTCAATAGTAGAGAAGACCTTTAGAATAAATATTTCATGTACATTTGAAGACTATCTGATGTTGCAAAAGAGCTCCTTAAAGTGACTACCGGAATATACTGCATTATTGGTATGATGATGATACTGAAGGTGGAGGCAGCAGCAGCTCTTAGTGAGTGCTGTGTGCTAAGCATTGCTGAATGCTTCACATGTGCTAACTCATAATGCTCACAACAATCCCATCAGGTCAATACCATTACTATTCCCATTTTACAGATGAAGAAACAGAGAGGTTGAGTCATCTGCTTATGCACACATAGCTAGTAAATGGAAGATAATGATAGGGATGTCCTCACATGTTACTTTCATTTATCTTAACAATTATCCTCATTCATCCATTCTTCCAACAAAAATGTATACACTTACCTTAGAAATCACAATTTAAGGCAGAAAGCTTACGTATCTTACTCTAGGCTACATAGTTTAGCTAGTAATAGAAATAAGTCTTTTATAGATCTCTTGATCATAAATCAATTAGTAACCCATTTGGAAAAATACTTACTACTAGTGTAGAGGATTTTTGCTAGGGTCATTTCCAGTACAGCCCCACGGCTTCCTTCAGCAATCATGTGCAACTTGAGATTTTTTTAAAAAAGGGAGAAAAGTAAATCTGGATATAATGCCTATATAAAATATGCACATATTATATGAAATAAAGTAATCTTTGCTTTATAACTCTTAAGCATTTTAGAGATAGCAACTAGAGTACATATGCATTATTTCACTAATATTTTAAGTTAATGAGGTTTGCTGACAATATCTTGACACATCTGGAATTCATTAAGAACTATTACAAAATTGAATACACACACACACACATTCACTCTTCAAGAAACACTTGAAATAAAACTGAATTTAAGATTATCAAGCATGAAATGTTTTCATCTGTACTGTCTATATATTAAAACAAAGTATTTATTCTCATACAGGTGCTAAGTGGATCCACATAATAACTGTTAGTATAATAAAAATATTGATAAATTACAAAAGTAGTAACCCACCTCATCTACAACAACCAGACCCAGACTGCTAATCCTTCCAGTTTCAATCAAGGAGTTGACCAGACCATGTCCTTTTTCAATAGTGGCGATGTATAGTGATTTCTTTTCCCTTCTTTTAATTGGAGGAAATTTTCCTTTGCTTCCGGCATATTCTTCAACAAAGAAACCCAATTCTATACCAAAGCTTGACAAACCTGAAATCTAGAATATTAGTTAAAATAAACAAATGAAACAGATAAATAAGGACTTTAATTATTAAGTGCTCATGGGGATTTAAAAAAAATCTAAAATTGTGTTTGATACCAATCAATGGGAACATGGTCACAGATAAGACATAAACATCTAAGAAATGTCACAATTAGTGCTCACTTTGGTAGCACTTACATTAAAACTGGAATACAGAGAAGATTAGCATGGCCTCCGTGCAAGGATGACATGCAAATTTGTGCAGTGCTCCATATTAAAAAACAACAACATCCCAATTAATGTTGATATTTGCAAAATGAAGACAAGTTTTAAATTACATAATAAATGAGAAAATCAATTTCAATTGTCTCCTCTGGTGTTAAAAAATCAGAGTAATTTATTTATTTTGATAAAATAATTGAAAGCAAGCTAAATATCAGTAGAACATTTACGATGAAGTTTAATCCACCAGTTTAGATCAGAAAAGATTTTCAGTTCAGTACTCCATACTGCTTTTAACATTCTAAAAATATTAATTCCTCATCATTAATAGAAATCTCTTTTCAGTCAATAAAAAGTTACTTAATGTTCAAATAGCATTAGCAAATACCACTTGTTTTAAAAACATCACACCTTTTCTTGGACAATTGCCACATATGGTAGGATCATTAAAACATCTTTGCGCCGGCAAAGCAGTTCTTGTAGCATTAAAATCTCAGCCACGAGGGTTTTTCCACCACTAGTTGGCAAGGAATATATTAAATTTTTTCTTTCTTGCACAGAATTCAAGGTTAAGCAAGTATGTTGCCATTCTGTGGAATTAAAGCAAAAGCATTATTTTCCCTTAATACAGTCTCAATCTTGGAAAGTTTTCTAAGAAGAAAATATCAAATCTGACATTTTGTAGCAATTTTCTTATAATAAATGTAACTATACATCAATGTTAAATGTCAAAAATCCCCAATGTGTGATGTGCACAGCCAGTGAGTCTAATTCTAATTCAGGCCCGGTCAGTGGGATGAGCATCTAGCTCTCCTACTCGCCAGCTGCAAACTGAGGTCTAAGATCCCAGCATGGCAGGCAGTGCCTGCTGGACAAGAGACATCATCTGGGACATCAGAGGACAGTACACGATCTGTGTGAATTCTAAGGCTTTCCTCTTACGTTCTGCAAGGAGACTGTGTAAGTTCCCCTTTTTCATTCATCCAAACACCATCTTAGAGAAATAGAAGGAAAAAAATGTATGAGGTTTTGTACAAACCAAGGACTATTTAGCTCTCATGGGGAGCTGAACTTGGAATGGCCTGAATACCAGTTTAAACTGGTAGTTTAAGCCATAAAAGATGGATTATTAATTGGCACATCTAATGTTTCCACAACTTAGCAAGGTAGCATTCATGAAAAGCATCATGTCAGATCCAAAACATGGTGTGGAAACTAGTGTAACTACTTTGTAGGATAATTTAACAATGTGGATCATCAGAAGTTTTCAGACGGTGCACCAGTGTTTTATCACCAGAAAAATGGGAAAAGATATTCAAAACATTTCACTGTAGGGAGAAATGTAAATGATTAATAAATACATAAAAAGATGTTTAACTGTTACCTACTGGGTTTCGCAAACTGCAGATGTTTGTGTGCGATAATACAACTTGACCACGGCTACATTTTATCCAACTCAGATTTTTAAAGTATAAAATGACCAAAATCATAAATATTTAGGAATATTCTTTATCTTCAAACATTATAAAAGTAAATTATAGCCCTGGTCCAGTGGCTCAGTTGGTTGGAGCGCTGTGCCCTACACCAAAAGGTTGTGGTCTGATTCCTAGTCAGGACACATAACTAGGTTGCAGGTTCCATCCCTGGTCAGGTGTCTTCAGGAGGCAACTGATCAATGTTTCTCTCTCCCTCTCTCTCTCAAGTCAATTAAAAAACATATCCTCAGATGATATTTAAAATAAAAAAAACTTTAAAGTAAATTATACTTATTTCTCAATATTTATGCAAAATACATCAAGCATATAATTCCATGATAAAAAAAGCAACCACTACACTATGGGATGTGCAAAAGTAGGTTGTTTTGAATGCACAAAACACATTATTCTTGCATTATCATTTATAAATTATTGTATTACTAGAGGCCTGGTGCACGAAAATCATGCACTCAGGGGTGGGGGGGGGGCCTCAGCCTGGCCTGTGCCCTCTCAGTCTGGGAGCCCTCGGGGGATGTCCAACTGATGGCTTAGGCCCGCTCCCCATGTCAGTTGGACATCCTTAGCGCTGAAGACAGGAGAGGCTCCTGCCACCACCACCACTGCACTCATCAGCTGTGAGCTTGACTTCTGGCTGAGTGGTGCTCCCTCTGTGGGAGTGCACTGACCACCAGAGGTCAGCTCCTGCATTGAGTGTCTGCCCCCTGGTGGTCAGTGCGTGTCATAGTGACCTGTCATTCCACCGTTCAGTCGATTTGCATATTAGCTTTTATTATATAGGATTATATAGGATTAGTATTGCAACTGTAAACCTATTTTCGCCAGCCCCTGTATAAAGTTGAGCTTCTCTAGCTCAGCAGTTCTCAAACTTTAGGCACATCAGACTACCCAGGAGGGCTTATTAAAGCAGACTGCCAGGCTTGCCCCTAGAGGTTCTGATTCAGGAGGTCGAGCTGGGTCCTGAATGCACATTTCAAGTTTATAGGTAATGCTGATGCTGGGGTCTAAGAACTCCACTTTGAGAATCACTGCTTTAGCACACATAATTATTTTTTTAATTGGTCATTTCATTAAGCTAAATTTACAAGTAAAAAGATTTAAAAAGTTATTTACCAAAGTTCATACTTTCAAACTACTAATTACTGATTATCATTATTAAAGTCTAATTTGGCATGTCCATCACACAGAATATAACCTGTAAAACAATTACTTTTATTATTATCATCATCCCTTTTTAATAGATCAGAAACTAAGGCTCAGCGTACTAAACTTGTTTAAGTGACAGGGCCAGAATAAATAGGCTGACAACACCCAGCAGTTGAGAACCTACCAGGATGTACCAGGTATAGTGCTAGTTATATAAGAAAAGGGTGAATTAGATAGAGCCCTGTCCTCAGGGTACTCATTCTGGTAGGAGATGCAGATTAAATAAAGGACAAGGTGCTAGGAGAAAAGCAAAGAGTTAATATATCCTTTAAGAGCAATACACACCATTAGCTCTTAACTACAAATCTCACAATTTAGGATTTATTGGACTCCTATAATCTTATATTAGACTTTTTTCCCTGTAGTCCTACTTCTTGAACCTAATTGTCTTCTTCCTGAGAAGAGAAACCATGTTTTCATATTGTTCTTAAGACACTAACATAGGAGTTTCATAAATACTTATGCAGTGATTGGTTGATAGGCTAATATTCCAGAATGGCAGCAAGTGTACCTTCTTTGTCTAAAATAACACATATCTGAAATATAGGCAAGAATCTAGGATTTTTTTAAAAACATTACATGAGACATTAATATTCTTTGCACTTAAGTCTTTTCAGCCATCTTTAAAGATGTTTAGTTTTAATCAGTGGTATTACTACTACACATTTCACTCAAGACATCTCAGTATTCAAAGGAATTCAACAAGTTTTGGTATAGAAGACAGAGCCAGCCAAGGAAGAACCAGGTAAGAAAAATGAGGAGCAGCTGGACAGTTAGAAAACCAAAACAAAACAGGAGTGGGATGTCAAGAAATCAAGAAAGAAGTGTTTCAAAAAGGATCTGGACAACTGTGTCAGGCAAGCTACTGAGAAGTCAGGAAAGCGAAGAACTAAAGGTATTATTGGGTTTAGGCAACCTAGTCATTATATCTTAAGTGAGCACTTAGAACTCAGAGTTGGAGTGGGTTGGGAATTATTTGAGGTGAGGAAAGGGAGACAGCAAGGATAATAAGTTTGAGAAGTGTGACCACAAAGGGAAGGAAAGAGGTTCAGCAGTAGCACCATTGGGATAGGCTGAGAGAGGACTGATACTTTGATTTGTTTTTAAGATGCAACGTATGACCATGGAAGAATCTCCTTTCTATTGATTTGCACTAATACTATGGTAATGGTGGCAAAATTTTTTTCATTCCAGCAAAATGCATTACCATATAATTTTTCAATTCCTTTGAACTGAACATAAAGGTCTCTCACTTTGCTGGGTAATGAATAAAAAGGACCAACATCATCTGATGATGACTCAATTGTTTTCTTAGCAACATTAATTTCTTCAGACAGGTGAGTCTCTTTGAGCTGTTTAGTCCTAGAAAATATTGGTATTTGGGCCTTTGCATTGACAGTCATGGCACTTTTTAGATGATCTTTAAGACTTTTTCTCCTATTCACATCTGAACTAGTTCTGACTTTAGAAGAGAATTCATCATTTTGCTGGGGTTGCTCTATGCTATTTTGGGGCAATTCCTCATTCATAGTCTTGTGAGAGGATGAGTTCCAATCCCTCTCTTTAGTAGACTGATTGCCCAATTCATCTGAAGAGTTCTGCAAATTTTCAAAGTATAAAACCTGTGAAGAAGGCAATTCATACAAAAGATCAGCTCCAGGTTCAATAGAGACATCTTCATGCCCGCTCTGGTTTTTTGTGTGCGCATCTGTTTTTAATTCAGTAAAGCTGCCTATAGTAGTAATGCTGAGCTGGTTATGTCTGATGTTTTCTGAACAAAGATCTTCGGTGGCAAGGTCTGTATCATGCTTCCTATTTTCAGGAAGTTGCATATATTTTTGTTCCAGGTCATCAACTTGAGCTATAAGAGAATTTTCAGCAAAGCTATCATAGTCACCAAACATGTCCTCTTCACTATCATTATTCTGGAAAGAAAACAAAAATATTTATGGTCAATTCTAGCTTTAGTAAGAATAAAAGTTCCAGCCTAGGGCTAAACCAAGTATATAATTAAACGGTCACATACAGATCACAGAGCTAAATGTAAATCACCCTGTGAAATATATATTATCATCCCATTTTACAGATAGAGAAATGGAGGCCTAGAGAGGGTAAGCGACTTGCCTAAACTGCACTCTTGGTGCATGATGATGCTGGGATCCTAATTCTTAAGCCAACACGAAATCCTTCAAGCGGTAGGTAGCAAGGCTGGTAGACATCTATTGGGATGTCATCCGACTGGAAGTCCTGATACTGCACTATCCCTGCCCTCCCAGACTCTAATCTAGAGAGTGGCCTTTAACAAAACCATGCTTGTACTCCTGGACACTCCAAGATTGTCCCTAGGAATTTGGAATTGAGAGGGAGAGTCTGCACACTGACTTACAGTGGTCTACTGAACAGAAGAGATGTAAACTCGGAGGCGGCAATACAGTGTAGTGATTAAAAAAGGACTCGGAGCCCTGGCCGGCGTGGCTCAGTGGATAGAGCGTCGGCCTGCGGACTGAAGGGTCCCGGGTTCGATTCCTGGTCAAGGGCACATGCCTGGGTTGCTGGCTTGATCCCCAGTAGGGGGCGTGCAGGAGGCGGCCGATCCGTGATTCTCTCTCCTCATGGATGTTTCTATCTCTCTCTCCTTCTCCCTTCCTCTCTGAAATCAATAAAGAAATATATATATATATAAAAGAAAAAAGAAAAAAAAAAAAAGGACTCGGAGCCAGAAGTGTCATTTCTTAACTTCTCGGGGCCTGATTTCTGCTGTAAATGTAACTAGCTTAAGAAAGTACCCAGCATATAATTCATCTGCTCTTCATAATTGGTAGATTTTATTGGAGCAGCAGAAGCAGCAGTAACTTCGAAGTCTAACTCTGCGTCTCAGCCAAGCCACTTATCTGCTGCGTGAACAACTTTTATGTGTCCAGGGTCTGCGTTTCACGTCTATATAAAAACGGGGACAATAAGGCAATACCTCACAAGTGAGAATGAACAACAATAACAGAACTGAGGTGAGCACACGAAGACTAGTGGCTAACGAGTCAACTGTTTGCACCTGAGAAGGGCGCTGCCAACATTTTAGAGTTTCCAATTCCATGCCTTCTGTAGCTGACCCCCCACTCCTCTCTCAGTGGGTATGCGCAGTAGGAGACCTGGGTTTGCATCACGGCCCCTAAGGTGGGACATGGGACTCGGGGGAATCTGAAGGGGCTGTACCTCGACCGGTTGTACGCCCACAGTTTTCCGTCGCGGGCTTCCAGCTGCCATCTCCTCTTCTTCCTCCTCCTCCTTCTTGTCATCGCCCGGCTGGAGCTCGTCCGCGGTGGGGCCGGCAAAAAGGATCTCTAGGCTAGGACGGTTCCTTTTGCGGACAGACACCCGCCGGCGGATGCGGGAACTGCCTTCATCCATGGCAGGGGCCGCGGGCCCTGCCCGAGGGCCGTCCCCCGGGACCCAGGCGCCAAACCTCGGAGGAGGGGTGGGTGGAGGACAGAGCAACAGCAGCGACAGAGGCCGAGGACACTCGCCTCTCCCTCCATCCACCTTTGGGAAAGACCACAAATGAATTGCTCTCGGGCCGGAAGTGGAGGCCCAAGCGTAGCAGCCCACCTTCCTCTCGTCCAAGCGTAGGTGTCGCGGGCTTGCGGCGCGGCCTGGGTGGGCGCGTAAAAGGTTTTGCGCAAACGCAGTGAACACTGGTCTCCGGCCCCGGCGTTTGCTCGCGGAACCTTTGGCGCGAGTCCTCGCGCTAACCCGGGAGCACCGGAAAGGACTAGTGCGGACGACTTAGGAGGAGGACGGGAAGAGAGGGCCGAGGAGCCATGGCTTCTGTGGTTGCCGTTTGCAGTGGTCCGGGGAGGAGAAAGTTTGCGTGCTTCCTAACGGCTGCCGTCAGCTGCCCAAACCCAGGAACTCGAGCGGGTAAAGTCTCCTGTCCTCTGCTTCGCGGTAGCCCTGCAGCCGCCGCGCTAGCCCTCCTTAGGTCGGTGCAGTCGCCACTGCTAGGTAAACGCCGTTTTCCAGGCAATGGACATTTCTCCTACCTGGGAATCTGTAATGGCCCATGACTAGCATCGTAAAGCTGAAAGGGACGTGAGATGTCTTCCAGTACACTTTATTTTTTTAACATACGAGGAGAGTAATGGGGTGATTATTAAAAAGAGGCAGGGACTTGCCTGAGACCTCGGGGTGAACTTGGTAAGGAAGGGACATCTCCAGTCATCCAGCAGCAAATTCCAGATGTCTGAATCCCAAATCAGGGCGAAATCGTGAGAGGGGCCCTCGAATCTGCAATTTTTGTACTTTCATCTTTTCTGTGCTTCTCTATCAGTAACTATTATCTGTTACACATTTTCCCTCTGTTGCTTCTTCCCCAAGTATTTGCATTAAAAATCTGTTTTTAACCGTGGGGTGAAGGGAAAATAAATATCTCAGAGAGCAGATGAGAGATTGTGTGGCTGGGGAAAGGGTATATATACCCTTTTCCCAAAGCCCTGGAAGGCACATCCATATTAAGTCTTACACTGCTTCAAATCTAAAGGTTTTTTGTCCAATCATTGTGAGTATAATGAATAGAAAACCTATGTACCTTTTATATTCAGGTGTCCCTTGATCTTGTCCCTTGATTCATCTTGCCCCCATAAAGCAATGTCTTTAGCTACTCAGCTAACAAAAAGAATTGGTTTGTTGCTGTTTCTGTTTACTTGCAGTGCTGTGGAGAAGTTGTTCACAGTACAAACAGGTAACCAGCAATGAGGACCTGGTAAGAATTGTTTTCTTCCTTTTTATAAGGCATTTGCAAATATGACCAAATTCTTATATTTTAGCTATTCAAATAGAGTTCAACCGGGGGACAATACAATCAATAATCATTAGTCTGAGTTTGAAAATTATAATTCATTGATGAGTAGTCACTTGAGTTTTGAAGAGAATTCCTAGATTTCTAGAAAGAAGCCTGGCTTCTGCCCTGGTTGGCATGGCTTAGTTGGTTGGAGCATCGTCCTGTACACCAAAAGGTGGCGGGGTCGATTCCCCGCAGGGCACATACCCAGGTTGTGGTTTTTAGCCTCAGTCTGGGCACATGTGGGAGGAAACCGATCGATCATCAGTGTTTCTCTTTCTCCCTTTCTCTAAAAATCAATAAAAAAACATTTTTTAAAAATTATGGCTTCTATAATACCATATTTTTCTTCCTAGATCTTAAATTTAAGGATATGTGCTTTGGGAATTTAAAAAGGTTGTTTGGGTGGATGGAATAATTGCACATAATCCAACAAAGGCATTATATACAAAGCTTACTTACAGGTTGGCTCTCTTCCCCATTTCAAATTCGATTTTATTATTGTCCCATTCATCAATTTTGGAGGGCGGTTGTCTTAATAAATGAGAGATCAAAATTAAAGTTTCATATGAGGACATTAAATGTAATTTCTTCTATCCTGTAGATGTATTTTTATAGGATTTAAGTACTAGGGTTGGACTTGGCAGTATAGGTTTTCTTCCTACTTGAAAAGATAATTTGACACTAATCAGACCATACAAAGCACATAGTACAGTGTAGGGAAGGAATATAGTCAGTCATTACATGTGAGCTGAATGTAAATTGGTTTAAGAACATTTGAGGACTTGGAAAAAACAAAGAACTCTAGTCCTCCTGAGCATCTGTCTTTTTTTTTTTTTTTTTTAATGTATATTTTATTGATTTTTTACAGAGAGGAAGGGAGAGGGATGGAGAGTTAGAAACATCGATGAGAGAGAAACATCCATCAGCTGCCTCCTGCACACCCCCTACTGGGGATGTGCCCGCAGCCAAGGTACATGCCCTTGACCGGAATCGAACCCGGGACCTTTCAGTCCGCAGGCCGACGCTCTATCCACTGAGCCACACCGGTCAGGGCTGAGCATCTATCTTAATCATTCAATTCACAAACTACCTCAAGAGTGAAGGAAATTACTAGAGCTCCTTTTTAGGTTATAAACCCCACTTAGACACTAATAAAGCTATGGATTTTCTTAGAAAAAGCACACATGCCTGGCCAATGTGGGTCAGTGGTTTGAGTGTGGACCTATGAACCAGGAGATCACGGTTCAGGGCACATGACCACCCGGCAGTCTCCATCCCTAGTAGGGGTTGTGCAGGAGGCAGCTATCAGTGATTCTCTACCATCATTAATGTTTCTATCCCTCCCTCCCTCCCTCTCTCTCTGAAATCAATAATTTTTAAAAAAATCTATTTAAAAAACAAACAAAAAAGGCACACAGTCCCACTCATTTGAAATTTTACATACAACTACAGGAGTTGGAGGACTTTAAAGCCATTTCTAGATTAAGAATCTCTTGACTGGAGTTGCTTATACTCATAGTAGGAGGGAGGCATTGTGGCAGAAGCATTATAGTTAGTAAATAAAGGAAATCCAAAGGCTGACACAAACTTATAAAGCAGTCTGGGAACCATAAAATGGTAGTCAAAGGACCTTATATTATAGTAAGCTATGGGGCATTGTCTTTTTAAAACAACAATAGTGATAAAACATCTGATAGAGAAATATGGGGATGGATTTAGACATTACATATGACACCTATTGTGCATTAGATTTTCTTAATTTAAATCTTAAGAATTTTTAGTCACTTGGGCAGAACATTTGAGGAGTCACTTAGGACAGATTTAATTTTGTTTCTCCCATAAGCCCTTTTTCCTCCAAAGACTGTATTTTATCCTAGAATCTATGACTTAACTCCTCCTTAACCAAACTAAACCAAAATAAAACACTTGTACAAAATATGGAAAAGCATACTGAAATCTTTATAATGTTGAATTCTTTTCAGAAGTACTTGTTTTTTCTTTTACAAGCCAAAGGTTGTATTCCTTTTCACAGTAAGAAAGGCAGAACTAACTCTTTGGATAGATTTAAATGTGGTAGCCTTAAGGTTTAGTGTTTTTTAGATTAAAAACTAATGCATTAAACTTTTTAACCAGATTCTTTTCCCTTTATCCTAGCCTGTTCCAATAGAAAATCCTTATAAGGAGCCTCTTAAAAAGTGTGTCTTGTGTGGAAAACGTGTAGATTATAAGAATGTACAGGTGAGATGCTTTTACTTCACTATGATATCTGATTCTAGGATTTTGCTTTTTTATTAGTCCTAACTAAAGGGAATCAAGTCAGTTTTATAACAGGCTTTATGGAGGGGCAACTGTTTTAGCAACATCATAATCCCAAATCTGGTTATATTTCTATGTATAAAGCATCTCTATTTTATTCTAATAGTAGCTCACAATGGCAGTAATTCTCAGTTGATGGAGGTGAGTAGTTTGGAAGAAGTTGATCTCTCTACCTCACCACCAATATCACTGCTTCAAATACAACTTTATCTGTTTTACAGCTCTCGGCAAGTTAAGTGGCAAATCTGGGGTAGAGAATGATGTTGGAGTTAAGTATACGGACAATAGTATAAAGTGATAGCTGCCTTATAGGGAGAAAAACCAAGAAAAATTTTAAATGCACATATTAGGAAAGGGGACATATGTAATACTTTCACCAATAAAGAATTATTAAAAAAACTAGAGGCCCGGGGCATGAAATTCATGCACGGGGGGTGGGGGGGCCTGGGGAGGGGGGTTGGACCCTCAGCCCAGCCTGGACCCTCTCCAGTTCAGGACCCCTGGGATTAGGCTGAAACCAGCAATTAGACATCCTCTCACAATCCAGGACTGCTAGCTCCTAACTGCTCACCTGCCTGCCTTCCTGATTGCCCCTAACTGCCCCCTCTGTCAGCCTGATCACCCCTAATTGCCTCTGCCTTCCAGCCTGATTGCCTATAACTGCCCACCCCCCCTGCTGGCCTGGTCACCCCCAACTGGCCCCCCTGCTGGCCTGGTCGTCCCCAACTGCCCCCCCCCCCCCCCCCCCGCCCGGCGGCCTGGTCGCCCCTCACTGCTGCCCCCACCAGCCTGGTTTCCCCTCACTACCCCCTCCCCCCCCCCGCCAACCTGGTTGCCCCTCACTTCCCCCCCCTGCCAGCCTGGTCAACCCTAACTGCCTCCCCTGCTGACCTGGTCGCCCCTCACTTTCCCCTTCTGCCGGCCTGATCGCCCTTCACTGCCTCCTCTGCTGGCCTGGTTGCCCCCAACTGCCCCCCTTGCTGGCCTGGTCACCCCTCACTGCCCCCCCTCTGCTGGCCTAGTTGCCCCTCACTGCCCCCCTCTGCCAGCCTGGTTGCCCCACGCAGCCTGCTATTCAGTTGTTACTGTGAGGGTGTTGTGACCAATTTGCATATTACCCTTTTATTAGTATAGATAACAGTCATAACAATTAAAAAATAAAAATAAATGAAACATATTAGGAGGATTATGCTAAGAACACTGCCTGGCACCTGGAAAGTGCTAAAGAATTTAAATTTATGAAACAAAATTATAGCAAATGGCCCAATGTACCTATATCTCTTAAAGACCTCAATATAGTCTGTATTATGTGACAGTCTATCATGATAGGTGAAATGTTTAATATTTCTTTGTAAGCAGGAGTATTTTAGAAAATAATCTGTATAAACAAGAAAACAGCTTTAGCCCTGGCTGGTGTGGTTCAGTTGGTTGAGTGTTGTTCCATGCACCAAAGGCCACTGGTTCAATTCCCAGCTAGGGCACATGCCCAGGTTGTAGGCTCAATCCCCAGTAGGAGGCATGCAGGAGCCAGCCCATGGGTGTTTCTCTCTCACATTGATGTTTCTCCCTTTCTCTAAAATTAATAAAAACGTTTAAAAAAGAAAACAGGTTTAGTGCTGAAACAATATGCTCATTAATTTGTTGTACAGACATTTTTAACAGACTAGGTAAGAGATGTTAACTTTAATAATTGCTTTAGTTACTTAAAAAGATGATCTGTCAATAGGATGAACATGGTAGTATTTCATATTTTATGAAGTTTGTCTGCGATTTATTAATAAACCTTTACATAACTTGAAGGTGACGAGGTATGCTTTTTGAAATCTACACAATCAAGAATGAATAATACATGTACTAATATAAATTTTTTCTTCCTCTCCAAATAAAACTCAAACAGCTTTTGTCCCAGTTTATTTCTCCATTTACTGGATGCATTCATGGAAGGCACATAACAGGTATTTTGTTTTCTCTTATAGAAACTTATAAATCTACTTTTGTTATTTAAGAAAACTGGCAAATGTTTATTTTCAAATAGTATATAAATCACTATTAGAAAGCTTAGTATTTAAGAAAGCTTCTTAGTCCAAAAAGGGTACTATTTTATATGTCTTATACTCAGAGGTAGGCATAATCTGACATATAGAAAACTTGGGTTTAAAAAATTGTGTTGGTATTTTGGAGTATACTATAATCGCTCCTAGACTATTATTTAAACAGAGGCCTATTTCTCATAGGCCAAATTGGATCTGTCACTTATTTTTGTAAATAGCTTAGTTTACATAGTGTCTGTGGCTGGCTGCTTTGTGTACTAAGAGTAGAGTTGAGAAGTAATGACAGAGACTGTACAGCCTGCAAAGTTTAAGATATTTACTGTCTGAGAAGATATTTACTGTCTGGCTCTTTACAGGTTTTCCGATCCTCCCTTGACTTAAACAATTGTTATGCATTTTGAATATTGGTATTTTTTTATGAATAAGCATTTTTTACAGGTCTTTGTGGGAAGAAACAAAAAGAAATCACAAAAGCTATTAAGAGAGCACAAATAATGGGTAAGAGAATTTGAAAAATTATTTGGGCTTATCAATTTTGGCTGTTATCTTTTGTGAAGAACTTAATTGTCTCTTTACAGGATTTATGCCAGTTACATACAAGGATCCTGCATATCTCAAAGACCCTAAAATTTGTAACATCAAATATCGGGAGTAAATTATATCAAGTTATCATCAATAAACTTATTTTAAAATAAATGGTTGTTGACTCAAACTATAAGATTTAATAACCTTTAGAAAATTAGTAGGCTAAGAACCGGTTTGGCTCAGTGGATAGAGCGTCGGCCTGTGGACGGAAAGGTCCCAGGTTCGATTCCGGTCAAGGGCATGTACCTTGGTTGCGGGCACATCCCCAGTGGGGGGTGTGCAGGAGGCAGCTGGTCGATGTTTCTCTCTCATTGATGTTTCTGACTTTCTGTCCCTCTCCCTTCCTTTCTGTAAAAAATCAATAAAATATATAAAAAAAAAAAGAAAAGAAAATTAGTAGGCTAAAATAAATCTTATCAAACTATAAGTCATTGCTGTAACTCTTAATATGAAATTTTATGAAGAAAAAGTGTTTCAGGAGTGAAGTGAGACGTTCCATACTAGTGAGTGTTCACTAAATAAAACCAGATTATTTGAAGTGTTAACACTCATTACATTTCCATACACATGAATAAAAAAATTGGTACTGTAGCACTGTCATTTATATCTGGTCCACAAATAGCTTATACAATAAATAGACTGCTGAAATGGGATATTAAATATGGAAGAGATGACTTGTATTTGGATTTTACTTTAGATCCAGGTTATGTCTTGTCAGCATTTTAGAGATATGGGTACGGGAAAGTGGAATGCTTGTATAATGTACAAATCCCTCATGACAGGGTGTGGACATGAAATTGCTCAGGAGGGTTTTCTAACTAGCAAATACAGGTATACTGGGCTAGGACAGTGGATCTTCTCTTTGTAGATACGTTTCATTGGATGGATAGTGGTGATGTCACAGGACCTAACTTTTATTCCTGGGCTAGTCTATCCTGAAACTGGTAGTGTCCTTTAAATAAACTGATCCATAGGCGATATATTGTGTCATCTTATTGCCAAAAGTTGGAGAGAAATTGGAATTTTTCCTATATTCTTTTCCCCCTTTTCACTAAATATGCTGAAAGTTGGGTCATCAAACTCAATTGTGGAAGTTCAGCTGTGTACTAATTAATGACCTGAGCAAACTTCTCTGATCGACAGTTCAGTAGTGTTGTGCAATAGTATAAGCTAAATACGTTTGTACCTCTATAGCATTTTAGCAAATTGAACTTTCCATGAAGGCACATTTAAACTTTAGTCTGAGTAAATATGTAGGATCTTTGAAAAATCTCAAGCTGTTATCTAAAGAAGATATTTGCATATATGTTGGCTGCTGTTGCCTCTGCCGTTCGTACTCTTGCCTGTGCACCCAGTTTTGTTGATTTATTGGTTACATCTAGATATTATTTATGTTCTCTATGCTCTAATGTTTGTGATTATTTTTAAATAGGGTTCAGACTGACAACCTGTTTCCCTCCTGCCCGCCACAACACCACAGGGCTTCTTATGTAACCAGTAAAACAATCCCAGAAGAAACTCATTATTTGCAAAATCATTCCTAGTATTATTATGTGGGCTTCCTAAGCACCCCATGGTAACCAATGCATGTTAACACATAGATAAAAGATGATAATTTTTGATATTGGCTATGAATTTGCTCTATTAGGAAATAACATGGAAAAGCAATGGCCAAAGTGTGTGCTCAGCATTTCATACAGTGAGTGAAACATGAAGGCTTCATGAGATGTGTATACTTCATGGAAAATTCTCACAATTACAAAACAGACAAATACAGAAAACATAGCAAAAGCTCTCTTAGCCAACCTCCACTTAACCAATTCATTAGATTAAATTGGGTTAAACTAAACATTCTTCCTAAAAATCTTACTGAAGCCCATGACTCTCCTTCCTGTTGAGTTCTGCATTGCCAAGGGTCAGCTCTTTTATTCTCATACCTGTAAATTGATTTGTTATTGTAGTGATGAAATGAGCATTAAAAAGTTACTCCAACAATAAAAACTAAGTAAATCCTTTGGAAGGCCAATAGAAATAGTTTCAAAAAATAGTTGTCAAATTAGGTGTGGTTAGGTGTTTTTTTTTAATGTATTACTGCAAATAGCCAGACACAGCTGATCAAAAATCTTTTGGCCTAAAAGGATCAAAATGTAGGAGACCTTGGATAGTCACCAGAATCCTTCATTTTCTCAATCTCCTCATCCGTTTCTGGGCTGCTCGTGGATGACTTTTCTTGGTAACTATTATCAGTATCTGTTTTAGATGGTTGGCTTTGTATCTCCAACAGCCGTAACTTCTTGAATTGCCTTCTGTCATCTGTATCTAAAGCTTTACGTTTCATCTCTTGCCGTGCAATACTAGCTGGACTAGCTTCAGGAATGTCAGTGTATTCTACCATTAAGGTCAGGTTGTCTACCACATTGAGTTGGTGGTTGGTATTACAACTACTTTTAGAGATACGCCTATTTTTCAAGGAGATGACACATGAGTGAAGAAATTCACAATCTGGAAAAAAGGTCCGTAAAGCTTGACAAAGAATAACGTTCTCCTGAGGGTCTTTTTGGACATTCTTGTCTCCTAAAACAAAATAAAATAACAGTTCAACATACAATAGTTGTTCTACAAAGCATTTATAGTTACCTATTTGTTAGTAAAGTTGAGTCAGAAATACTAACAATTTTATCAACTTGCCTAACTGAGAAAAATGACTTGCATAATCCCAAACTCCAACTCATGCCATAATATTCTAAGAGAATACTATAATTAAATTCTTTAATATCAACAATAGAATATATTTATAATAGTACCATGTTCTTTGCTCAGTGGGATTTAAGAATATTAATAAAACAATTATTTTTAATCTTAAGATGGGCAAATTCATCAGTGCCGCTGGCTCATCCATAATTCAAATCAGAATTTTTTTTTTAGGCATAGAGAGGTGGTGTGCGAACTTTTTACTTACGTGCTGCTTGAATCTGTGCTTGTTTTCTTTTTTTAATTTCTTGTTTTAATCTGTTTACATCCTTTAGTAGTTTTTCTACTGCTTCCTCACTCTCTTCTACGTGTTTGCATATACTCTGCAAAATAAAATAATGCAAAGGTATGGATAAAGTTCCCATCTGGTTTCATAAAAACCTTCATGGTACATAATATCAAGTATTATTTGCTTTTATAAAATCTTTAATTTTGCTATTTTTGGAGGAACTCAACAGTAAGCACTTGTATGGTACTTTATAGATAGCAAATGTTTTACAGATGTATTAACTTCCCATTTATACACTAGCTTTATCATACCAGTTATTTCTTTGATAATGCACTGAAATAAAAAACAAAAATATTTAACTCGCCTTGAAACAAAAAATACTGTACTATTTTGAGAGGTGCATAATTACTGTAAACATTTAATATTAAAGAAAAGTGACTGCGCCGTGACGGTTTGGCTCAGTGGATAGAGCATCAGCCTGTGGACTGAAGGGTCCCAGGTTCGATTCCAGTCAAGGGCATGTACCTTGGTTGCAGGCACATCCCCAGTAGGGGGTGTGCAGGAGGCAGCTGATCGATGTTTCTCTCTCATCGATGTTTCTAACTCTCTATCCCTTTCCCTCCCTCTCTGTAAAAAATCAATAAAATATATTTAAAAAAGAAAAAAGAAAAGTGACTGCATTTTGCTGTTATGAAAGAATTTTCATACAGGAACTTCATAAATCCTATAAAAGAATCTACTTTTTTATTTTTAACTGTTGACACTATTACAGATGGTCCCCGTTTTCCTCCTCTTTGTCCACCTCCACCCAGTCCCCCACCTCCCCAATAGTACCAAAAAAAAAAAAAAAAAAGACAGAGACAAGCCCCTGCCTTTCCCGCCCCCCTTTTCTTCCCCCACAGGCATGCATCTCCTAAACTCTAAGGGTTCCCATAAGACTTGCAACTAGGGGAGCAATGGGCAGTAGCCCTTGTCCCAAGCTAATCCCTTGAACCTGTCCCCAAGGTCCCCTTTTCTCTGACTCTCCAGTGAGCTGACAGTAGCCCTGCCTTGGCTCACTTCTTTCCCATAATAAACGCACTCTCCAAAAAAAAAAGAAAAAAGGAAGGAAAGAAAAGAAAAGCAGACCAGCCTCATGTGTTCATCAGTTTGAAGTACTAATATCCTTTGACTCAGTGATTTCATTTTGGAGATATATCTTAATAACAAAATATATATAGGATGATGATTCTTAGTGTAATATCAAATCAAAAGTTACTTTCCGGTGTGGCTCAGTGGTTGAGCATTGACCCATGCACCAAGAGATCAGGACACATGACCAGGTTGTGGGCTCATTCCCCAGCACAGGGCATGTAAGAGGCAGCCAATTAATGTTTCTCATCCATGTTTCTCCCTCTCCTTCTCAAATCAATATAAAAACCTATTTTAAAAAATTTAAAGTAACTATTTTCCAATTACAGGGTAAAAGGTTATTATAGCCAGTTTTAGTAGATACTTTTTTAAAAAAAATTTAACTATTTTCCAATTATAGGGTAAAAGGTTATTATAGTCAGTTTTAGTAGGTAACTTTTTTTTTTTTTAATCCTCACCAGAGGATATTTTTTTTCTATTGATTTTTAGAGAAAGTAGGAGGGAGGGAGGAGAAGGGAGAGAGAGAGAGAAAGAGAAATATTGATGTGAGAGATTCACATCAATTGGTTGCCTCGGGCTAGGGATTGTACCTGCAACCCTTTGGTCCTCGGGCCTGAGTCAAAGTGGCCAGGACTAGTGGATACTTTTTTAAATGTCTGCTCAGCCTATTTATCATGAACTTGTTCACCCTGCCATAAGTTCACCAATAAACCCTTCACTAACGTCACCCTAACTTACCCAAGCAGGGACATACATAGCAAATCAGCAAACCCTAATCTCTTGAATAGAAGAGCTCTAAATGCAACTGTGAGTTAGCTGTCTGGCCAGCCAGTGGATGAATAAACAGAAAGACCTGTAGATGCTATGAAGGAAACCTATGTGCAGACACAGAGGGAGAGAAAGTTGTGATGGTACTCTTAATTCTTGGTTCCAATTTCTTCCTGAAACTCAGCTGCTTTCTGCCTACAGTTCCTTTAATACACCTCTTTACATTCCGTATTTTAGCCCAAGTTGGTACTTTTAACATAAGAGTTCCAATGTACTATTCTATGAAGTACACTACCATTAAAAAGAACAAAAGAATATGTAGTAACATGAAAAATGTTTAATATATCGAATAAATAAAAATCATGATACACATTGATGTACCTCCATCACTATCAACTATATAAAAGTATGTATATATTAGGGAAAAACTGCAGAATATGGCAAAGTGAAAACAGTTATGTTGCAATGATGGCATTCTAAATGTTTCTCTATTTTCTAAAATTCCTTTACTACCATTCATATTAGTAGTGTGTAAAATGTATTAACGTCATTTCTCTTAGTGTGTGCTCTATTGATGAGTATGGTGACCATGGAAGTATACTACTGTAATCTCATCTGGAGGAGGCATAGTTGACTAGCAGCCCAGCTGCCATGCTTTTGGACCCACTACTGTGTCTGTGCTTAGGCCAGGCTTTCTCTAGGCGGCTCTTAGTGACTGAGCACGTTGTGGGTATTATTACAAGTCCATTCCTATAGGACAGCTTTGCCTGGCTGAAACTTTTCTGGTCCTGCAGTCTAAATAAAGTTCTTCCTACCCAATTTCCTTTCTCTGTCTTCTTTTTCAGAAGCACCCTCCCCTTCTCAGGCCCAATAAATCTGTCTGATCCTACCTTGATGTTTATTTCTCAAAGGATTGAACTGACAAAGTAAGATAGAACTAAATACAGTGCTAGACTGTCTTGTTCCCAGATATTTGCTTTTGTTTTTATCTTATAAAAGGATTATATGTCCCTACCTATTGTCATGCGATATCCTCTGACCAATGAAATATAAGTGGAAGAGACAAGCCATCTCTGAGCAGTTTTAAGAACTGCTGTGAATTTCCACTAGCTTTCTTGTTCTTCCTTTGTCATGAGAAGAGTATATCCCACGTAAGGGCTGCTCCTTCAGTCTGGATCCTAGAATAAAGATACTTAGAACAGGAGCAGACATAATGTGATACTAAATTTTTGTGTTTATAGGCTACTAAGATTGAGGTCTTTGTTACTGAAGCTAAATGAAACTAAAATTTAATCTAATGTCAATTTTTCCCTAAAAATTCTCAATGATCAATTTGATATCAACTCTAAAATGGTCTCTAAGTGTTGGACAAGTTATGTTACCTTTAATTCCTCTTGTAAAGAAGCATACATTTCATTTATCTTGTGTACTTCCTTTAAAGATCCATCTTCTTTAAAAAATTCAGAGCTGTAAAACATTACCATTTCATCAGGCAAGTGTACAGAACTCAATGATATGATGAAAACTTATTTGTAGTTGAGCTATGGAAGAATCACAATCATATTTTACTGATTTTAAAGCATCATTGATTGAAAGAGGCAACATTATTTTATATACCAAGAAGAAGAAAAATGCTAAGGCATGGTTTGTAAAATGTCCCAATTTGAGGTAAGTTTAAAACTGTACATCTTAGAATCAACGAAATGCGGTATTTATATAAGACACTGGTAAGCACTGTGGGAACACAAAAATAAATAAAATCTAGTGCCTTTTCTCAAAGTTTATTCACTAGGAAGTATCCTGTAATGCCATTGTTGCTATTTCTGACAATCATTTCTTTAACGATCACAAAAAAGTTATAACTTAGCAGCTGGTAGTATGCGTGAATCTTGGCTAGAGCCTCATTTTTTGTATTTATTATGCAGTCTAATTTCATGCCTTTAATCTAAACTGATGCCTTAGAAAATTCATTATTTTAAGGCTAGCTACTTAGTCTTAGAAAATACATTAAAATATGGAACAACTTCCCTCTATGTAAATGGACAAGTGCTAGAAGGAAATATGGAAAAAGTAAAAAGTCTAGTTTATTTGAGTGATATGGTTATTAGTCAATTTTCCTTTTATTTTTATTCTTCATTTGTATAATAATTAATTTCAGTAAATGAATAGGAATAATTTTAGTGGGGAAGCAATTGAGGAATCTCACCTGTGTGTTTTTACTGCTCGGCTAAAACCAGTGGATGTACAGGAACCTGATACAGTTTTATAACCTAGTTGTTCAGACATGCCCAGGTTGGCCACCACTAAGGGTATCCTATGAAAAAGTCTGAGGAAATAAAATTTTAAAATATAAACCTAGAATAAAGTCAAAGATTAGCATCTACTTATTAGTATAGACTACCTTTCCCCTATAAGATTAAAAAACAAAAAAATCCTATTCCTTACTACTTATCCAAGATAGAATTTACTGACTTGAGGAAAATGGCTTTTAAAAGTTGTGAATTGCACTAGTCAGTTTAGCTAAGTGGTTAGAGCATTGGCCCATGGACTGAAGTGTCACAGGTTCGATTCCAGTCAAGGGCACATACCTCTGCTGCAGACTCGATCCCTGGTTCCAGTAGAAGTGTGTGCTGGAGGCAACCAATTGCTGTTCCTTTCTCTGTCTCTCCCCCTCCCTTCCAAACTCTAAAAAAATCAATGGAAAGCCCTAGCTGGTTTGTCTCAGTGAATAGAGGGTCAGCCTATGGACTGAAGGGTCCTGGGTTCGATTCCGGTCAAGGGCATGTGCCAAGGTTGCGGGCTCGATCCCCAGTAGGGGATGTGCAGGAGGCAGCCGATCAATGATTCTCATCATTGATGTTTCTATCTCCCTTTCCCTCTGTGAAATCAATAAAAATATATTTTTAAAATATTTAAAAAAATAATAAAAAACAACACAAAAATATCCTTAGGTGAGTATTTAAAAAAAAAAGTTGTGATGTGTACACAGTATAAGATAATTACATAAAAAATACTTTTATGGCTATTTTAACTGATTAGCACATCCAATATAATAAAAGGCTAATATGAAAATCAACCAAATGGAGGAACGACCGGCTGCTATGATGTGCACTGACCACCACGGGGCTGACGCTCAATGCTCCCACAGGGGGAGCACCGCTCAGCCCGAAGCCGCTCACGGCTGATGAGTGCAGGGGTGGTGGTGGGAGCCTCTCCTGCCTCCACAGCAGCGCTAAGGATGTCCTACTGCTGGGGAGCGGGCCTATGCCATCAGTCGGACATCCCCTGAGGGCTCCCAGACTGCGAGAGGGCGCAGGCCGGGTTGAGGAACCGCCCCCCCCCCCACTTGTGCACAAATTTCATGCACTGGGCCTCTAGTATAAATATAAGGCTAATTGTTGAGATTTAGCCTATCTTCCATGAATAATAAAATTAACCTTAGTTGGTACTCCTTTAACTTAAAATTCTCATATTCCATGAAAATGTTTATACAACCTTTGGGGAGTCTGTTAAACCATTTTGGTAGATCATCAAGAACTACCTTGCTTCCTTGCAGAGGTTGCAGAAAAGCTGCTCAAGTATCTAGATTTAAGTTCTACATTATATCCTTTAGCAACCAATATCTAAAGCACATATTTTTTCCATCTTATGTTAAATAATAGCAAACCCTCAGTGCCAGAAATGTAAGTCAACATTCCATACTGGGCTTCTAATTTCTTTACCTGACATTCATTTTCCCGTCTATTAAGAACAGATGGTAAGACAGACTTCAGAGCAATATTATGACAATCTAATGTAACAATGTATGAAAATACTTAGTAAGCTACAAAAAGTGCTATAAAAATGAGTGTATTTTTCTATTAGCTGAAGATAGCCAATGACTGGCCAACATTTACCCTTTCTGTGGTTTATATAAGGCATGCTCCAGCCGATGAGTAGAACAGCTTTCTGTTATTATACTTGGTGTTAATAGCAGAAAAACAAGTTCCCGGCTTGAAAGATGCTGCTGTAAATTTTTGTGAAGTAGTCTTTCTCTAAATGTCATGATCTGGTCTGAATGGCGTCGGAATTTATACCAACCCACCACATCCTGAAAGGAAATACAGAAAAAAACAACACACCTTAATAATTACAATTATGTGTCTTATCATAATTAAGCAATACAATTGACAGCCTTAAAAAATGGCTTTCTCGCCCTGGCCGGCTTGGCTCAGGGGATAAAACATCAGCCTACGGACTGAAGGGTCCCAGGTTCAATTTCGGCCAGGGGCACATGCCTGGGTTGCGGGCTTGATCCCCAGTGGGGGGCGTGCAGGGGGCAGCCGATCAATGATCTCTCTCATCATTGATGTTTCTATCTCCTTCTCTCTTCCTCTCTGAAATCAATAAAAGATTTTTTAAAAAATGGCTTTCTTAATATTTAGCAAGATTTGGGGCATATGTAAACAAAACATACACTTAAATATAAACTTTTATACTTTGTAAAGTATGCAAACTGTCTTGCAGATAAATTACTTTTTATTCAGTTTCAGGACTAAATATTATTCAATACAGATTAGGGGGAAAAAGATTAACTTTTATGGCATTTGCTCTTTTAAAATCTTAATCTTTAGCTCGGCTGTGCCACTGGTGGGGGACCCAGGCCGGTACCAGGTGCTGCCCCGAGCTCAACCATCTCTACCTGGGGTTGACTGTCTGCTTCCTGCTAGTGCTTCACTGCCGGGGGGTGGGGGTGGGGGTTCTGGCACTGGGGGTGGCCCAGGAAGAACTGGTCACCGCCCTGGCAACCCCAGCAACCAGCCTCCCAAACCCCCAGGGAGCGGAGATCCAGGCAGTGGGGGGTTTTCTCACCCACCACCCGGGCCCTGCAACCTCAGGGGGAGTGACCACGCTGCCTGTGGAGGAACCAATTGTGTCCACAGATGAGGTCATCTTCCCACTCACTGTTACACCGGATAGACTGGCCCCAGGGACACCTAAGGCCAAGGGCCTAGAAGTCCCCTTGATTGCTGTGGTTCAGTGGTCCACCCCAAAGCTGCCCTTCACCCAGAGCATCTACACCCACTACCGCTTGCCCAGCGTTCGCCTGGACCGCCCATGCTTTGTGATGACTGCTTCTTGTGAGACCCCATTTCAGACCTATGAGCATTTCACGGTCACCTACACGCTGCTCAACAATCTCCAAGACTTCCTTGCTGTGAGGCTTGTGTGGACCCCGGAGCATACACAGGCTGGGTGACTTTGAGGATCAATCAAGACTGTGCTCGTGGAAGCCCCTTGCTGAGGAACACTGTACAGATGTGTTTACTGGTCGCTGTTTCTGCCCCCCAGGAAAGCAGCTGTGTGAGAACCTTCGGGCCATGCAGGCTGCCCTAGACTCCATTGTCTGCCACACGCCCCTCAACAACCTTGGCTTTTCCTGGAAGGGCAGTGCACTCACCTTCAGTGTAGCCTTCCAGGTTCTAGGGACAGGGCTCTTTGAGGTGGGCTGGGGAGGTGCTGGAGAGGGGTGGACAGTGTGGTGGTGATGCAGAATGTTGGGATAGGAGGCATCAGGGCTGCTAGCTGCTGGAGAGGAAATACAATGGATGGCACTAAAGCCAGGCTGAGGGAAGAGGGAAGGTGGAATTTAGATCCAGTATTGGTTTGTCAAGGGGAAAGGTGATTTGAAAGGAGGTCTGGGGCCTGGAAGCCAAGTGGGAATGCTGATCTGTCTTTCCACCCCAGCTGAGCCAGCACATGAAACTGAAGCTATAATTCACTGCTAGTGTGTCCCACCCTTCACCCAAGGCCCAGCCCCTCTCTCGAAAGAGCAGTCCCAGCAGCCCAGCTGTCCGGGACTTGGTGGAGGCACCAGGTTAGCCTGGGCCGCTCTCAGTCCTTCTCCCACAACAGCCTTCCCGCAGCCACCTCATGAGGAATGGAACCAAGGGAGGGGAGCCACTGGACTCAGCAGAGGCCAGAATTGGAGAGGGAGCAGGAAGCCCACATCTTCTGCCTTCCTCCAGGTCGGCAGTGTGATGGAGGGCAGGGCCATCACATCCCCTGTGGCCTCCACAGTTGGACGCCCACTCTACCTACGCCCGGAAAAGGCTGTGCTCTCTCTGGACGAGATTGCCAAATGCAAAGTCCTGGTGGTGAAGGCCATAAAGTAGCACCTTGCAGGCTCTCTTACACGCCCAGAAATCGAATGCCCCTGGAGGGGGTCCTTATTCCAGGCTGTGCCTCCCTAGGGATGCCTCCCATTGTAGGTGAGGAGGCCACAGCCTGTCTGTGTTTGCTGATGAGGGAAAAGGTGTGAAATGGGCGTGTATGGCTGCAGCACTAAACCAACAGTATTCCCCTGACTTCCTGGGGTGGGGGGGCTGGTCCCTGCACTATAAAAACAAGTAACTGCAGCTATGTAAAAGCAGTAATGGATTAAGTCCTAGAATAAATGATATTGGGAAGGGGTATGGTGGGCAGGTAGAAGAGGAAGAGATCAATGTTCATTGGAATAGTCAAGGGAAGGATGAACACAAGATTAATTCTTTTAATGACTAGTTTTGCTTTCAGAGCAGCCCCTTAAATTTCTGGAAAGAAAAGCCTTACCTCACCTGCTTTACTAGTATAGGACATCGTGATGACACATGATGCTGAAAAGTGCTTTTAGGAACTGAAAATCATACTTATAATATAAAAGACAAGGTAAGTCAGGGAATACCTTTTTGATACTTGATACTATTTTCTTTAGTGCTTGCTCATTTAATTCACCAGAAGAATTGTAGAAACTGTAAAAACCAAAATTAAGAGCATTTCAAATAAGCTAAAAATATGAATGATTTTATTAGCACCTTTAATTTTAGTTACTCCTAACCTAACTACCCAAACCAAATCCACATATACCTACCTGCTTTTCAGATAAAGTTCTAAAATAAATAGTAGAGAATGTTCTCAAAGTATCAGACTTAAAGTGGTAGAAATATGAGGTCCATAAGCAATGAAAAAGGAAAAGGGGTGGAGAAACCTCAAGAGATAACTCTGGGCATCACATTTTCTTAAAACACTCTTCATTAAACACAGGTATTTGTGAATTCACACAGCCAGTTCAAAATTAATTCATAATTTACTTATTAAAACTTAAAGGAAAATATTGATACATACAAAAATATGTAAAATGAGTATTGGAGCACAATAATGAAAATTTATTATTTACATATTTTTGGATGTATCATTATTGTGCTCCAATTGTTCATGCCAAAGGCAATATTTGCATTAAATTAAGGAAGTGTTTCAGGAGTTGGTTGGTTTTTTTGTGTTTTTTTAATGGGGAGTGCGGGGGAGCACAGAATAGGTACTGCTTTAGTTTAGTGGTCTTTGTTCTGTAGCTGGAAAGCCGAAGATGTAGGGAGAATTAAAAGATAATTCTAAAAGATTCTAAAGCGTTTACTTCCAGCCTTCTTTCCCTTCCAATAACAAGGAATGCACATAATATTTTCCTCCTGTTAACATCCAAGATAAACCATATTCTTTTCTGTGATGGTGCACTATCTGTTATGCAAAATCCTTTATAAATAATAGTCACTGTAATAAGTTTAATGGTAATTCTAATCTGTACACTAAAAATTAAGTTACATAGAACTAATGGTATATCCTAATGGACAATATATTTTTTCTTTTTAAATTACAAAAGCTTACATTAAAAGTTTTTAATGGAGCCCTAGCCAGTTTGGCTCAGTGGATAGAGCATTGGCCTGCAGACTGAAGGGTCCCAGGTTCAATTCCAGTCAGGGGCAGGTACCTCGGTTGCAGGCTCCTCCCCGGCCTGGGCCCTGGTGCCTGTGCAGGAGGCAACCAATCAATGTGTTTCTCTCACATGGATGTTTCTGTCTTTCCCTTTCTCTTCACTCTCTCTAAAAATCAGTGGGGCCCTAGCTGGTTTGGCTCAGTGGATAGAGCATTGGCCTGTGGACTGAAGGGTCCCGGGTTCAATTCTGGCCAAGAACACATGCCCGGGTTGTGGGCTTGGTCCCCAGTGAGGGGCATGCAGGAGGCAGCCAATCAATGATTCTCTCTCACCATTGATGTTTCTATTTCTCTCTCCCTCTCCCTTCCTCTCTGAGGTCAATGAAAATATATATTAAAAAAAAATCAGTGGGAAAATATCCTCAGGTGAGGATTAAAAAAAAAAGTTTTTAATGGAAAAATAGACAGTGTTCCATCTACCAAAGGGCAGGTCCAGAGAAATACTTTTCATGAGTCTCCACCAAGAATCCCTTAGTCATTCAACAAATATTTTTGTATGTCCATTTATGTAAGGCACTATATGAGCTGTATATATATACATGGTGCAGCAGTTTAACCCTTTGCACTCGCTTGCTTTTTTCTCGATTCCTTTATTCTACTCAGGATTTAATTTTTTAAATACCCCAGATTTTACAAAGCTCAGCAGTAGAATAAAAAACTGGAGTTTCTTTTCATACAAACTTATTTATTTGGATTTTTTTATATTTCAAATTATTGATACATTCAAAGAGTATAAAAAGAGCTGCTACCGATGCTAACCGTGTCGAGTCACACTCGACATCCGAGTGCAAAAGATTAAGACTATACTAAGCCGCTCTAGCCGGTTTGTCTCAGTGGATAGAGCATCGGCCTGTGGACTGAAGGGTCCCAGGTTCGATTCCGGCCAAGGACACATGCCCGGGTTATGGGCTCAATCCCCAGTAGGGGACATGCAGGAAGCAGCCGATCAATGATTCTCTCTCTTCATTGATGTTTCTATCTCCCTCTCCCTTCCTCTCTGAAATCAATAAAGAAATATATTTTTTAAAAAAAGACTATACTAAGCCTTTATTTCTATCATCCCCTACCATAAATCTTTATCACCTTAACCAAATGCTCCACTGCAACTCTTACACAATCACTAAGTGTGACCATAAGATAATAATGTTGACTATTCATAACTGTTTTCTTTATGAACATTTATTTGTGTACTTTCCCATATGTATGTAACAATACCTCAATAAAAAGTATTTAATAATACCACAGCTTATATTAAGAGCTAACAATACTACTTCTAAGACTTGGACTAAGAGCACAAGTTTTCACCCTAGAAAAGCAAAAGGAAGCAGGGTAAAGAACCTAACTGGTTAATTGACAAAATATAACATTAAAAAATAAGATAAGTGAATAAACCTATGATAAACTAGAATAAAAGGGTAGGAAAAAAGGCTGCTGTTGATGTATGAAAAATGTGTCACTGAGTTTATAATAATGCAATGAGGTGAGTGGGTGTGAGAAGGAAAAGCAATCCTCAAAGTAAACTGGTACCTGGGAGAGGCAGTAGAGACCAGCTAACACAAGCATATAAATACAAAGAATGAAATATTAGGGTTGAAATGAACAAGTAAATTTTCATGTATTAAAAAAAAAGTCTTTTCATTTTAAACAGCAGCACTATATAACAAAGATACTCTGTTAGTTTTAAGAATTACTTCACTTGCAGAGTAATTTTCACAGTGGATCATTTACTTGCTCTTGCTTACTCACCTAAAAAGCTGATAACATGGAATATATTTCTGAATGTCTGGAAAAAAAAGAATTTTTAATTAAGATTACATTCATTGTTATTTGAATAACATAATGTCAAATACCTCACGCCAGGAAGTACTTTACCATGATCTCGTTTAAACCTCAGAACAAACCTATGAGACAGATGTTATTCCTTCCATTTTAAAGCTGAGGGAACAGGCAGAGAGATTAAGTGACTCTCCCAAGCCAGGGCCAACATTCAAAGAGCTTCACTCCTAACTAGAGTGGTATACACCTTCTATGAATGTTACTAACAACAACACAAAAGACAAATTCAAAGCTGCAATTTTTCCTTTGAATTCTAAAATGGGTTATACTCTAAATTTACGCAATTGATAAAAAGAGCTGTTAATGGGATAATCCTTTGTTATTACAATTAGTTGTCTCACAAAGGATTTGTTAATGTTAACTATCAAGAAAAAAAATCCAAACATCTTTTTCTTTACGGGGTATGGGACTATGCTCTAACCAACTGAGCCATACCGGCCAGGGCAAAACCTCTTTTAAGAGGCTAGTTTTATTTCTTGTCAATAGAAATAAATCTAAATAGGAAAAGTGATCATCCTACAGATAGTCTTTGTAACTGATAACAGCCCAACATTCTCGGGTGCAGATAACAAAGTATAAAATGAAAATTTCATTAACCAAAGCAATATAGAAATTTGTAGATCTTGGATTTTATCTGTTATCATGTGTCTTAAAGTAATCTAACATTTTAAAATAATTTGAGCAAATACTTAAGCATTTCTATAGCACTTTCCTGACACCTTAAAGCTGAGTACTATTCCTGGCACAATGGCTCAGTAAATGGTTGCTTATTTAAACTCCTCAAAGTGTGTTTGATACTTTGGGCAGCATGCCAATTAAAAGAAAAAGGCCCCCCAAAAAGGTCAGTACATAAACCCTCAATCTCATTTGTAATTAAGAAATGCAAATTAAAATGATTTTTTTTTTACTTATCACATTGGCAAAGATTCAAAGACCTGATAATAACTAGTGGTGGCAAGATTAAGGGGACACAGGTACTTTTACATATTGAGGAGTCTAGGATGGCATGACTTTTCCAAAAGGCAATGGTCTACCTCTAGGAATTTGACTTTCAGATATATTCAAAGGCACAAAGACATATGCACAATAAAATGTCTACTATTTTATTACAAATAGAAAGTCATTCATAGCTGTTTAAATAAGTTATGGTAGATCCATATAATGGGACTCTGAAGCCATCAGAAAGAATGACAAACTATACACAATGACATTCTTCTGTACTAATAACATCTTGGAGATATTTATCCATGTATAGATGATCCCATTTGTTTAAATGAAACATATACATATGAAACCAATAGTGGTGGTCACAGAGGAAACTAATGAGAGTGAGTTTAAATTGACTTTATGTATTTACTTTACACATATACACTATAATTATACATATACGTAAATTTACATATATGTACTTCCATTTTTTAAAATCTATTTTATTGATTTTTTACAGAGAGGAAGGGAGAGGGAGAGAGAGTTAGAAACATCGATGAGATGAGAGAGAAACATCAATCCCCTACTGGGGATGTGCCTGCAACCAAGGTACATGCCCTTGACCGGAATCGAACCTAGGACCCTTGAGTGCGCAGGCCGATGCTCTATCCACTGAGTCAAACCGGTTAGGGCTGTACTTCCATTTTTAACCTTTTAAAGTGGCAAACAAATAATAACATGAATAATCCTATACAATAATAGAGGAATATGCAAATTGTCCATTACTCCGTAACGTCACGACCGATCGCAGGAGGCTGCCTGTGCGTGTGCGGCGGGGCATTGCTCCTGAGATGGGGCGGAAGCGGGGAGGTGCCTGGAGGAGGCAGGACCATCCCATGCCGGGGGAGGGCGGGGGTGAGAGCCCATAGCGACCCCTCACCAGTCCTTCGCCACCCACCCTAGGGGAAGGAGCACAGCACAGAGGTGGGAGGCTCCCATGCTCTCCTCCGGGGCCATGATGGGGCGGAGCCGTGGTGTTTCTCCAGAGATGGGGCCGAAGCGGGGAGGCGCCTGGAGAAGGTGGGACCAGCCTGAGGCTACTCAAGGGACTGAGGGCGGGGCTTGAAGCGGCCAGAGAAGGCCAGAGGGGTCAGGGGCTGGGCCAGGTGCGCTGGAGCTCAGTGTGGAGAGGTTCGGGTGTCAAGGCAGGGCGGCGGGTGGGTGAGGGGCCGTGTGATTTCGCGCGCTGGGCTCCTAGTGTGAATATATACTTATACCTTTCTGAAAAGCAATCTGAGAGTACAGATCAAGAACTTTAAAAATGTTCATAACCTTGCCCGGCAGGTGTGGCTCAGTGGTTGAGCTCTGACCTATGAACCAGGAGGTCACAGTTTGATTCCCAGTTAGGGTACATGCCTGGGTTGCAGGCTTGATCCTTGGTGGGGGGCATGCAGGAGGCAGCTGATTAATGATTCTCTTTCATCATTGATGTTCCTGTCTCTCTCTCCCTCTCCCTTCCTCTCTGAGATTAATGAAAATATATCTTTTTTTAAAAAAAGGTTCATATCCTTTGACATTATAAGCATATTTCCAGGAAAATATCTATAAGAAGGAAAATATCTATACAAGGATGTTCACTTCAATATAACTTATGATAATAAAAATTGGAAATAACTCTGATTATAATTTACTTATTTTAAGGACTGCTGAAAGTCCACAGAAGTAAGGCCACAGAGAATACAATGCAGTTATAAAAAATGATAGAGGATAATTTAACATGGGAAAATGGTCATGACACAATGTTATGATGCAAATTTTTTTTAAAGTACACCACCAATTTTTGTTTTAAAAAATATGCTCAGGCCCTGGCCAGTGTGGCTTAGTTGGTTGAGTGAGTGTTGTCCCATGCACCAAAAGGTTGCTGGTTTGATTCCTGCTCAGGGCACATGACCAGGTTGTGTGCTAGATCAATAGAAACATATAAAAAAAAAATGTTCAGAAAAAGCTGTATATGTTAATCAAAAAACTTCCTATATATTTTAAAGCTCTCTTTTTCCTCTTTTCCCCCTGAAAGAACAGCTGCCATCCTTGTTTTCCCACAGTAATGTTACCTGCTTATGTCCCACACTTTTTTCTGCTTTAGACTAGGCCATGGCCATAATTTTAATTGAGAAATGAGGGCAAGCCTGAATGGTGTTGCTCAGTGGTTGAGCGTCGACCAATGAACCAAGGGATCATGGGTTTGATTCCTGTCAGGGCACATGCCAGGTTGTGGGCTTGCTCCCCAGTAAGTGGTGTGCAGGAGGTAGCTGATAAATGATGTTTCTTTCTCATCAATGTTTCTACCTCTCTATCACTCTCCCTTCCTCTCTCTCTCAAATCAGTAAGAACATAAGAGAAATAAAAGCAATATGCTCTTTTAAAATCTGCTTTTAAAAATTTTGGGGATTTTTTTTGCCGAAACCGGTTTGGCTCAGTGGATAGAGCGTCAGCCTTCGGACTCAAGGGTCCCAGGTTCGATTCCGGTCAAGGGCATGTACCTTGGTTGCTGGCACATCCCCAGTAGGGGGTGTGCAAGAGGCAGCTGATCGATGTTTCTCTCTCATCAATGTTTCTAACTCTCTATCCCTCTCTCTTCCTCTCTGTAAAAAATCAATAAAATATATTTTTTAAAAAAAGAGAAATTCTATCTGCTTTTAAAAAAATTTTCTTTGTTGTTTTTTTAAATCAATTTAAAAAGTAATTTATGCTGACCCCTTTTTAGCATAAACCATAAAAAATAGGAGACAAAGAAATAAGTTACTCACCTATTGTATAAATAACTTCAACATCATCCATTTGGGAATCAGTAATGCTATTCTTGGCTTCACCTTTCACTTCCCCAAGAAGAAAACCTTCCTATGGATACAAATTAGAAAGGGTAAATATATGGAAAAACTGACAGTATTACCATTCAGTCACTTAATTAACCAATCTCTCAAGTACTTAACAATGTATACAGTATGTGCTTCCAGCTTGGGGGCACAGAAAACAAAGACCAGATGCACTCCAAGTTTAGCTGGGAAACATGAACAGTTAAATAAAAATGAGTAGAGATTGTAAGTGCCACTGTAATTTTAGCATATTTGGGAGAATAAAAGGTTTGAAGCCAGAAATGAGCACACAATGCATGAGGAATGAGGAGCAGAGCAGTCTGCCTGGGAACTGAAGGCTCCTATTTGTAACGAAATCATAGATAGGAATAACTCCAATAATGGAACATCCCAAATGACTGGCCAAGGACTCTGAATTGATGGCACATACTTCTGGGAGCCAGTGGAGGCTTCTGAGCCTCTGAAATGACACAATGATCAATGCTTTTAGATTAAAAATCGTACAAAACATTAAAGATTAGAAATTCAGTATCAGAGTCTTCTTTCTAAAAGGGGAGCTGAAAAAAAAAAAAAAAAAGAAAAGAAAAGAAATAGCCCAGCCAGCGTGGCTCAGTGGTTGAGCGTCGACCTATGAACCAGGAGGTCAGGGTTCGATTCCCAGTCAGGGTACATGCCCAGGGTTGTGGGCTCCATCCCCAGTGTGGACATGCAGGAGGCAGCAGATCAGTGATTCTCTCTCATCATTGATGTTTCAATCTCTTTTTCTCTCTCCCTTCCTCTCTGAAATCAATAAAAACATATATTTTTTCAAAAAAGAAATAAAAAATATAAGGTGAGCTGAAAGCCCTGATTCTTTAAGAACTATATACATTCCTGCTAAAACAGTGGTGATTTCTTTTGAGTTCTGGAGAATTCAGTTATTTCTCTTTGCACATTTAAACACCTATATGCTTGAGCAACAATGGAGATTTTGTCGTCTTTATAATTAAAAACACCCTTTTCTCCCCATTTCATTAAAGAGCACAAAGGGAATGTTTCCAGGATGTGAGGGTTTACTGGACAAAAAGGGAGCCAAATCCAGAACTCTACACTCTAGTACTCTAGACAAATCCTGGGAAAGGAAGCGGGGACAACACAAGTATAATTACCTAGAAAATCACCCTCTAGCCCACTGGCTTAGTGGGTGAGTGTATGCCCAGGCACCAAGAGGTCACAGGTGTGATCCTTGGTCAGGGCACAAGCCCAGGTTTCAGGATCCATCCCCACAGGGAGCGTGCAGGAAGCAGCCAATCCATGTTTCTCTCTCTCCCTCTCCCTTCCCCTCTCTCTACATATCAATACAAACCTATTAAAAAGAAGAAAATCACCGTTTAAAGACTAAAGGAAAAAGATCTAAGAAACAAGGGCCTACCATTGTGATACTTTCCAAGGGCTAATTACGCTACAGAGGACTTAAGGACCCATTCTGTCTATATTTACACTAAGACATTCCAAAGTAATTTCCACAGCTACAGACATTTAAAATAGTCACATTTGTCTTTTCTAGGTATTAATCAAGGTTATTTAAGGAATGACTAGAGTGTGTTCGGTATGGTATTTTCTAAACTATTAGCAACTTATTAAGCACTTACTCCAGGGCACTACTTCCTGGGCTCCAAGTTTTACAGTGTTTAATTTCATAAAAACAAGTTTTTAAAAATAGACACTGTATTTAAAAAACGACTTCCTTGCTTCACCCAGAGGTTTTTTAACCTAGGCAGTTAGTATGAAATGAGTATTTAAATATCTAATATTTGAGCATAAATATTTAAATCATAACTGAAAGCATCAGAAAAGGAACTAGCTGAGGCCTTACGACTTAATAAATTTAATACTAATGCAAAAGTCAGATATCCGATACCCAATTAAGCTTTTCCATCCACTTATAAGATGCCCCCCCAAATGGCCACTGGACGCAACACCTCTTTATGCCTTCACCATCCGACCCTTTCATTAACTCGGCCGTCCGAGCAGACGGCGGGCACCGAGGAGGAACGGGAGCGGGCCCGGCCAGCGGCCCGGCGGCGGCGGCGGAACGCGGCGCACTTTCTCCTCCTCCACGGCCAGAGCGGCCAGAGGAAGGGGGTGGGGACGGGGGAGAGAGAAGTGGGGGCGTGCGGGCCACTCGGATGGGGCTTGGAACAAACCCGGCTCAGCAAAGGGAGGGCTCATCCAGGGAAAGACCTCGCGGGCGGGAGGCACCTCCGGGGCTGCCCCGGGGCGGGAGGAGGCAGAGCCCGAGGGCTGAGGCCGGCGCTGCGGCCCCCGGGAGCTCGCGGGCAACGGCGGGGAGGGCGCTCGGCCTCTTGCGAGGCGACGCCGGATCCCGCCCCGCCCCTCAGCTCACCGAGTCCGAGTCCGTGTTGAGGTGCTGGAAGGACAGCGCGCCGAGCACGAAGCCCGACAGCACCGCCGACGTACTCTCGCCCTCCATGCTGGGCCACAGCGATGAACCCCTGGGCGGGGCGGAGCGCGCCAGGTCCCTCCCTTTGAGGCCGCACAGCCGCAAAGCAGGGCTGGGCGAGGGGGCGGGGCCATGTCGGGCTGGGGGCGGGGTCTGTCTGGGGGGCGGGGCCCGCGTGGTGCACGGGCAGCGGCGCTCTTCGCTGGGGAGCGGGCTGGGGAGGCGCGGGCGCCCTCTGTTGGGGAGGGCGCAGCAAGGCGACTGTGGCTGGTGGGACCCGCCCCTCTCTCTTCCCCCACCTTTGCGCTGGTCCTTCCCTGGCTTCCCTGAGGCCGCTACGTGTTGGGCATCTCTGGGGAGGGTACAGAATGTGTTTTGGTGGCCAGTTGCTCCTGAGGAACCCGTGGCATAAAAGTGCAAAACTATCAAAAATGAACACTGCTGACAGAATGGAAGCATGGCTTAGTGGCACTGTACTATCACAGTAGATATGCTGCGTTTATGGCTTTCAAACTGCAGGATGCTGCCCTTTACCAATGAAACTACTGAATACCAATACAAGTATCAGGGATTGTCTCTTCTAGAACTCTCCAGCGATTATTCATCCGTGGGGTGGGGAGCGGGAGAGGAGTTGGGTTTCTTTGACAGGTATAGAGCGACAGCCTGCGGACTGAAGGGTCCCAGATTCGATTCCAGCCAAGAGCATGTACCTTGGTTAAGGGCACATCCCCGGTAGGGGGTGTGCAAGAGGCAGCCGATCAATGATACTCTCTCATTGATGTTTCTAACTCTCTAGCCCTCTCCCTTCCTCTCTATAAAAATCAATAAAATATATTTTAAAAAAAGACTGACAAAAGTGCCAGGGTTCTGTGGCTAGGAACCTAAAACCTAATGCACAGGAGTGGGTAAAATGGTCAGGGAATGAAGAAGAGAACTTTCTGAGATTCCTTGACAGAGGAGCCTCATGCATTATGGTACCGACATCTGTTGGTAAAGCCCTAATATGGGCTACAATTAAAAAACTGAGTGAATATAGAAATGTATAAGATTATCGATAATAATAACAGTAATAATCCTATTACTGGTAATAAGATTAACGTGAAAGTTTGAATGACAGGCCTTATGTGAAGAGGTTGTGTCTCCTTTATCTGAATGCTTTATGGGAATAGATATGATATCTGACTTGGAAACACTTCCCCGACCTAATATCATAGAACCAAAACCAATCAAAATTTTAAATTTATATCATCCAATTGTCCTATAGTAAAGCTGTTCTAATGTACAATTCCATAAAAATGAGTGCCTTGAAAAAATGAAATGGCATTAAATGGAATCTCTGCCAATGTTATGGGTCACAAATTTTCTCTTAGATAATTTCAATTGATGTAATTGGTACTGCTTTGCTCATGAGGCTGAGACATGTTTGTTCTCTTATGAATTATCTCAATATATATATTTGCCCATTTTCTATTGCTCTTTATATCTTATTGATTTAACTGTTAAATCAATATATATTAAAAGAATTATCTTTTGGTCTGTCAAATACTGAAAGTGGTTTTTTCTTAGATGGTTTTTAACTTTAATTGTGTTTAAGGTAATTATTTTTAATACAGAAGCTTTAAAACCTTGTGTTTTAACTTTTATTCATGCCCTTAATCTTTCTGTCCAATGTGTCATATTTAGGAAGACTTTCCTGTCTTATGACATTATTCTTCAATAGGAAGCAATTACTAATTAAGACCAGTGGACTGGGGGAAGGTAGAGGAAGGTAAAGAGGGGATAAATGGTGATGGAAGGAGACTTGACTTGGGGTGGTAAACACACAATATAGTATATAGATGATGCATTGTAGAATTGTATATCTGAAACGTGTATAATTTTATTCACCAATGTCATCCCAATAAATTCAATAAAAACGAATAAATAAGCAAGAACAAAAAGTTAAAAAAAGGACCAGTGGACTAATGCCATTGACTGAATGGAATCATAACTGACAGAGATCGATTATTAAAAGCCTGAACACTGGACCCATACAAACAATAGAATTGTTTTAAGAAGACTTTTAAAAAATGATAATTTGTTCCTTTCTTCATTAAAAGAAACTAGGTGGGTTCAAAGAATGATGTAAATATAACCTGACATAGGACTCAGGTGGAAAGGGCTGATACTGATCTACTCTGAAGCAATCTATCCTATCTAATAGAAGAGTAATATGCAAATTGGCTGCACCTCTGCTACACCCACAAGCCATGCCCACCAGCCAATCAGGAGCAAGTATGCAAATTAACCCAACCAAGATGGCTGTGGCCACGGAGTGAGCAGGAGGCTTGGGTTTCCCCAGCAATGGAGGAAGCCAAGCTTCCCACACACCCTGGTGGGCCCAGGCCTCCACTCAAGGCTATAAAGTTTCAATTATAGAAGATAAATCCTAGATACCAGGGCCTCCGCTTGGGTTGCCGGGGAGCGTGGCTGGCCTGCAAACCACCACAGGCCCCTCGCCCAGGCCACCCCATGCCTTAAGGGAACCCCCACCCTGATCCAGGAACCCTCAGGGCAAACCAGCTAGCCCCCACCCGTGCACCAGGCCTCTATCCTATCTAATAAAAGAGTAATATGCAAACTAACCATCACTGCAACTCACAAGATGGCTTCCCCCATGTGGATACAAGATGGCCACCACAAGAAGGCCAGCAGGGGAGGGCAGTTGGGAGGAACCAGGTCTGCAAGGGAGGGCAGTTGTGGGCGATCAGGCCAGCAGGGGAGGGCAGTTGGGAGAGACCAGGCCTGCAAGGGAGGGCAGTTGGGGGCAATCAAGCCTGCAGGGGAGGGCAGTTAGGGGTGACCAGGCCAGCAGAGGAGGGAAGTTGGGGGGGACCAGGCCTGCAGGGGAGGGCAGTTAGGGGTGACGAGGCATGAAGGGGAGGGCAGTTAGGGGCAAACAGGCTGGCAGGGGAGCAGTTAAGCATCAATCAGGTTGGAAGGGGAGTGGTTAGGGGGTGATTAGGCTGGCAGGCAGAAGTGGTTAGGGGCAATCAGGAAGGCAGGCAGGTGAGCAGTTGGGAGCCAGCAGTCCTGGATTGTGAGAGGGATGTCCGACTGCCCTTTTAGGCCCAATCTACCTTCTTAGCAAATTTCAAGTATATGATACAGTATTATTAACTGTAGGATCCATGTTGTACATTAGATCTCCAGAACCTATTTGCCTTGTATAACTATAAGTTTATACCTTTTGACCAACATCTCCCCATTTTTTCTACTCCCCAACCACTGTCAATCACCATTCTACTCTGCTTCATTGAGTTCAACTATTTAGATTATGCAGTATTTGTCTTTTTGTGCCTGACTTATTTTACTTACCATAATGTCCTTCAGTTTCATACATGTTGTCACAAATGGCAGGATTTCCTTCTTTTTAAAGGCTAAATAATATTCCATTGTGTGTGTTTGTGTAGGTCACATTTTAAAAATTTATTTTTCAATTACAGTTTACATTCAATATTATTCTGTTGTAGTTACAGATATACAACAAAGAGATTAGAAAATCATGTACTTTATATGTAGTCATCTCATTTTTTATTGATTTCAGAGAAACAGAAACATCAATGATGAGAATCATTTATTGGCTGCCTTCCTAACGCCCCCCACTGGGAACTGAGCCCACAACCTGGGCATATGCCCTTGACGAGAATCGAACCCGGGATCCCTCAGATGGCAGGCCAACGCTCTATCCACTGACCAAACCAGCCAGGGCAGAGTCTCAAATTTTTTAAATCCTTTTATCCTTTTATGGGACACTTAGGTTATTTCCATACCTTGACTAATGTGAATAATACAGCAATGAACTGTTAATCCTGTCCTGACTCCCAGCACTATACCCTTTCCAGTAAACCAAAAAGAATGAAGAGGTGATTGAGAGAAGCAGCCTTATACATGGGAAATATATGAAGCACTGGGAAATCGTCTGAAATGCTAAGAAGGCTGGTCAGAACTTAGGTCCACTAAAGGAGTTAAGACTTCAAGTGCAATCCCTGGGGAGCGTAAGTATGGAGGAATCAGGCTTTGTAAGAACCTACACTATTTAACATTAGTAACATTATTGATTTTAATTCATCATTTACTTTCAGCCTCTAACTTATAACTTAATTAAGAGTTAGAATGTATCAGAGATAAACAAAGCCAGACATTAATTAAAGCAGTGAAAACAGTCTCCAAGCATCTCCCTCATTTTACTGATGCAGAATCTGAAGCCCAAAGCAATAAATTAACCCAGCTGTTCCATAGCTGTGCTGTATCACAATTGAGCTTTTTTTACTGATAAGGTTTCTTCTTCACCACACCCCAAATTGGGGATTCCTGTTGGCATTGAATTGGCACAAATGCCCATCAGCTGACACCTGATACCCCTTGAGCACCTTGAAAAGGTTGCTTCCTAGGCTTCAGGACAGAGCTAATGAACGGGAATCACCAATGATGAAGCCCAGGCATTGCTTTTTTTTAAATCCTCACCTGAAGATATGTTTAGAGAGAGGAAGGAGAAGAGAGAGAAACATGGATGTAAGAAAGAAACATTGATTGGTTGCCTCCCCTATGCTTCCCTACTGGGGATAGAATCCTCAATCTAGGTATGTTTCCTGACCAGGAATTGAAACCCCAACCTTTTGGTGTTTGTAACGATGCTCCAACCAACTGAGCCACACCGGCCAGGGCAGGCGTTGCCTTTTTTGATAAAAGTGGTTCCTGATAGTGTTCCGGTTTGTAAACCACTGCTTTACAGGAGATTATAAAATAAGTGCTTTTATTATCCAAATTTTAGAGATGAGGAAACTGAAGTTACCTCATAGGGTGGGCTCCTACCCTAGTATGACTGGTGTTCTTATAAAAGAATGCCATGTAAAGAGACGTATGCACACAGGGAGAACGCTATGTGAAGGTGAAGGCAGAGATGGGGTGATCTGTCTACAAGCCATGGAACGCCAGACTGCAGGCAAACCACCATAAGCTGGGAAAGAGGCCCAGAACAGACTTCCTCACAGCCCTCAGAAGGAACCAGCCCGGCCCTGCTGCATTCGGACCTCCGCTCTCCAGAACTGTGAGACGATGAACTTGTGTTGCTTACCAGCGGTCACCAACCGGTGGTCCGTGAGGTCCGAAAGGTTGGCGACCGCTGTTCTAGCAGCAGGTCATTTAATTCTTCTTTAAATCTCCAAGATTTATCATAATATCTACACACATAGTATATACATAGTATCATAATATCTACATACATAGTATTCCCTCATTTGCTTATTGAATGAATGGACTTTTTTAGATTATTTTTAAAAAGTCATTATACAGAGTATAGAGTAAGACCAGAATTTGGAAATAAGAACATCCTTTGAGAATGAAAATAATATATATATTTATTTCTTTACTCATTTTTTTTTCTTGATAATTTATTCTCACTTTTTCCCCCCAAGCTGATTTAAGGGATGAATTAAACAGCATAGTAAGTCATTTTTCTGAAAAAAAAAAAAAAATTTTTTTTTAAAAAGACTAGTAAATGTACCAAAGAGATGTGAGGAACACCCATGAAGGTGACTAGAGTAAATTTCTCAGAAGAATGACCAGAATATGACTAATATGAAAGAAACCTGACCTCGCTGACTATGGAGAAACCTGTTTAAAGCAGGAAGGCAGGATTCCAGGTGGAATCAGGAAGAGAGAGAAACCAGAGAGGCTGGCTTGGGTGGATACCATGTAACACCAGGAGGGGCCAGGTGGTGGTCGGTAATCCTTTAGCCACACAGCAGTCATCTGCTCCCGGTTTCTCCTGGCCCTGGATGAAAGAACCCTGGGTACTAATACAGTTCTCTTGCTCTCCTCCCTCCCTCCCTCCCTCCCTCCCTCCCTCCCTCCCCCCCTCCCTCCCTCCCTCCCTCCCTCCCTCCCTCCCTCCCTCCCTCCCTCCCTCCCTCCCTCCCTCCCTTCCTTCCTTCCTTCCTTCCTTCCTTCCTTCCTTCCTTCCTTCCTTCCTTCCTTCCTCTCTTTCTTTCTTTTTCTTATTGTCTAAAGTTTTATATAAGTCTCCTTTATCCCCAATTGACCCCCCCCCCCCCCAGCCATTCCTACCCCGGGCAAGCCCCCACTGCCCCTGTGTTTGTGTCCATTGGTTATGCTAATATGCATGCATACAAGTCCTTTGGTTGCTCTCTAACCGCCCCCCACCCCCCGCCATTTGTCTCTGGGTCTATTCTTGTTTATTAAATTATGTTGATCATTATATACCACATATGAGTGAGATCATGTGATATTTATCTTTCTCCGACTGGCTTATTTCGCTTAGTATAATGCTCTCGAAATAAGCTGTTGCAAATGGTAAGAGTTCCTTCTTTTTTATAGCTGGCATAGTATTCCATTGTGTAGATGTACCACAGGTTTTTAATCCACTCATCTGCTGATGGGCACTTAGGCTGTTTCCAAATCTTAGCTATTGTAAATTGTGCTGCTATGAACATAGGGGTGCATATATCCTTTCTGATAGGTGTTCCTGGTTTCTTGGGATATATTCCTAGAAGTGGGATTACTGGGTCAAATGGGAGTTCCATTTTTAACTTTTTGAGGAAACTCCATACTGTTCTCCACAGTGGCTGCACCAGTCTGCATTCCCACCAGCAGTGCACAAGGGTTCCTTTTTCTCCACATCCTGGCCAGCACTTTGTTGATTTGTTGATGATAGCCATTCTGACAGGTGTGAATGGTACTTCATTGTTTTTTTATTTGCATCTCTTGGATGATTAGTGACTTTTAGCATGTTTTCATATGTCTCTCGGCCTTCTGTATGTCCTCTTTCGAAACGTGTCTATTTAGATCCTTTGCCCATTTTTTGATTGGATAGTTTATCTTCCTTTTGTTAAGTTGTATGAGTTCTCTGTAAATTTTGGAGATTAAACCCTTATCCGAAATATCATTGGCAAATATGTTCTTGCATGCAGTGGGCTTTCTTGTTTTTTTTTTTGTTTGTTTGTTTGTTTTTTAAAAAAATATATTTTATTGATTTTTCACAGAGAGGAAGGGAGAGGGATAGAGAGCTAGAAACATCGATGAGAGAGAGACATCGACCAGCTGCCTCCTGCACACCCCCCACTGGGGGATGTGGCCGCAACCAATGTACATGCCCTTGACCGGAATCGAACCTGGGACCTTCCAGTCCGCAGACCGAGGACGCTCTATCCACTGAGCCAAACCGGTCTCGGCTCTTGTTGTTTTGTTGATGGTTTCTTTTGCTGTGCAGAAGCTTTTTATTTTGATGTAGTCCCACTTGTTTATTTTCTCCTTAGTCTCCATTGCCCTAGGAGCTGTGTCTGTAAAGATATTGCTACGACATATATCTGCTATTTTGCTGCCTATGGAGCCTTGTAGGATTTTTATGGTTTCCCATCTTACATTTAAGTCCTTTAGTCATTTTGAGTTTGTTTTTGTGTATGGTGTAAGTTGGTGATCTAGTTTCATTTTTTTCTATGTATCAGACCAAATTTCCCAGCACATTTATTGAAGAGATTGTCTTGATTCCATTGTATGCTCTTGTCTCCTTTGTCAAATCTTAATTGAGCATAATGGCTTGGGTTGATTTCTGGATTCTCTGTTCTGTTCCATTGGTCTATATGTCTGTTCTTGTGCCAGTACCAGGCAGTTTTGAGAACCGTGGCTTGGTAATATAGCTTGATATCTGGTATTGTGATCCCTCCAACTTTGTTCTTCATTCTCAGGATTGCTGCAGCTATTTGGGGTCTTTTTGTATTCCAGATGAATTTTTGAAGAGTTTGTCCTAGATATTTGAAATATGCTGTTGGTATTTTAATGGGGATTGCATTGAATCTGTAGATTGCTTTGGGTAGTATGGACATTTTAATGATATTGATTCTACCAATCCATGAACATGGTATGTTCTTCCATTTGTTTATGTCTTCCTCTATCTCTTTTTTCAATGTCCTATAGTTTTCTGAATACAGGTCTTTTACATCCTTAGTTAAGTTTATTACTAGATATCTTAATTTTTTTGGTGCAATGGTAAATGGGATTTTTTTTTCCATTTCTCTTTCTGTGAGTTCATTATTGGTGTATACTCTCATTTCTTTTGATTGTGACTTTGGCCTTCCATCCCGTTGACACAGCGAAGGAGGAAGCACTATATTTTGAAGATTTTCTGGCCAACAGCAAAATATATACAGTATTACACATGGCACTTAGCATTCTGATTTATAGCTCAGTCTCCTATAAATTTGATTAGTATGAACTGGCAACAAAAGCTTGACCAAGTCAGGTTTTTAAATCTTAAAACCAAGGGCCATTTTAGCTATCTTAAGTGGAGATGGTCACACTAAGGAAATGGTGGGTCCATCCCCTTTTTTTTATGTTATCTCACCCTCTCTAGCCCCATAGGAATTTTACAGGAGGGATTTGCCTCATCAGGGTAGCTCAATCCTAGGCAATGTTGCAGAATCTCTGCATGACTTTGGCTTTGGGAGTGCTGTGGAGACTGGGTCACGGTATATTCCAGGTAGGAGTAACAGGGAAAAAGCCCCCCAGACACACTTTTGGAAAGGCAGGTCAATAGGAAAATCTAAGAGGCTGAGACTTCAGTCAATAAGCAAGCTGATGTTCTCCTTAATTCATTCAATGCACATGTGTAGGTGAACCATTGGTTTGTAAGGTCTTTAGTGATAGACTCAGGCTAGGATTTTCCTGGTTCCAAAGAACATTTCCTCTAGTATTAAATTCATCATATTCAAAACCATATCATCACCTTCCTGGGATGCTCAACCCAGAGAATTCTCAGATCTTGAAGAAGATGTTTATAAACCCTAACCTAAGAAATATTGAATTTAAAGAATGGATGATCACTACTTACTCACAGAGGACTTAGGGACCCTTGAAATATGTTTGTGTTCCCCATGGTTCCAGGGACTCCACTTTGAGAAGCACTGGGGGTGGGGGTGGGGGTGGGGACTCCTTTCACTTGATTGTTTATTCATGGACATGGTTGGTTACCAATTTTCTCTGCATTTATGTTGAGGTCCTGCCTCAAATGTTAGTCTTCTACTGAGAACAATACCTGGTGGATTTAAATGTTATTAAAACAAAAAAGTTATCATTTGTTAAAAAAAGAATAATAATAATAGTGGAAATAACTGAAGCATAGAAATGACGCTGGGAAGTGTTTGACACCATTATCTACTTTAAGCTTTGCTCAACTAACTCTAGTTTGATGAGGGAAGTGTTTTTCCCCAGGACTCCAGGGAGGAGATACCAGGAGGGGACAAATAAGAGTAATGGGTGAAGCAACATAAATAATAGAAATGTGTTATAACAGTCATCATGGTATTGAAGAGATTGTATTTTTAACAGAGGCCAGAGTACACTGAAGCTACTGATTAGTCACCAGGTTGTTTTCTATTTAATTGTTGTTGTCAGCTAGTTGCTCACTGCTCAAAACGCAGAAGTGAACTTTAGCACCATATATTACAGGGTGGTGACAGCAATCCATTAATAAAAGGCAACACTCATGATTTGAAAAAGTTTTTAACTTCTGAACTTGCAGAAGGAAAGACTCCAAGACTAATCCTGGGATAAATTTGACTGTTCTCTCTTTTTATTTTTTTGTTTGTTGTTAATCCTCACTTGAGGATCTGTTTTCATTGCTTTTAGATAGAGTGGAAGGGAGGGAGGGGGGAAGAGAGAGAAAGACAGAGAGAGAGAGAGAGAGAGAGAGAGAGAGAGAGAGAGAGAGAAACGTCGATGTAAGAGATACACATTGATTGTCCTTGACCAGGAATCTAACCTGAGATCCTTCAGTGGGAAGGCCGCTGCTCTAACCACTGAGAACACTGTCCAGGGCAAAAAATTTTGGTAAGTACTTAAGTACAAAGTACATGTCATTTTCCTCTCAACTCTATTCTACTATAAGAAATACACCAATGATGACAAAATACCTCGAGAAAAATGGAGAGAATATAATACTGGAAAGGTTATGTCTTATAGGAATGTGAGCTCAGTGTTGCCTGATTATAGGAGAACCCCGAAATCCTAATTTTAGTTTGACTTTTTTAATATGTGGGCAATCTATTCAAATTTTCTAAAAAACATTTTATGGATCCTTGTAAGGGTCCTCTCATTTCTGACTACTGATTTACTTATAATCAATGAATAAATAGGTTGGGAAGAGGGCAGCCTGGATTTTCTGGTCAGAGACTTCCTTTCCCTGTGTATACCCTCTTTGAAGATGCATTCTTGCCCTTTTGGGACAATCTGTTCAATTCAGCAAGTGTGCATTGAATATATCACTATATTAGGTGAGGTAAAAGAAGGTAAAGGGGAGATAAATGGTGATGAAAGGAAACTTATCTTGAGGTGGTGAACACACAATATAATATACAAATGATGTATTATGGAAGTGTATACCTGAAACCTATATAAATTTATTAACCAACTAGAGGCCTGATGCATGAATTCATGCATGGGTGGGGTCCCTCAGCCTGGCCTGTGATCAGGGCCAATGGGGGCCAGCCGGCCGGGGAGGGACCCAGCAGCACGCTAACCTACCGGTAGGAGCATCTGCCCCCTGGTGGTCAGTGAGTGTCATAGTGACTGGTCGAGCGGTCGATATTTAGTACATTACGCTTTTATATATATAGGATGTTATCCCAATAAATTCAATTTTTTAAAAAAAGACCATATCACTATAGCATAACAGTTTTCTCTGGGATAAAAAATTTTCACCATTAGTCCTCACTACTATTTTTGGACACTTGCTAGAGTAGGTTCACATATCAGGGCCTATGACAGATTGTAGGTTCTGTCACATATTGGATCCGAGAGTTAGGATCTAAGCCCATCCATAAAGAAAAACTTGGGTGTGTCAAAGCCGTTTTTAACAAGTTCTCTAGGAACTTTCCATCATGGAGACCAATAGGCTACCTCTCACCGTGTCAGTTTTCCCACCAGTACTGGAATAGATTCATTGCTTTTGGACTGAGCATAGATGATGTAGTTGCTTGATTTGAAGGGGTAAGCAGTTTGAAAATATGCACTCTAGCTTTAAATATATCACACTCAGCAGGGGGAAATATTCACACTTTGAGAGACCTTCTCCCTTCCCCCAAGAACTGAGATGTCTCAAGTAAACGCTGATTTATGTTTCCCATCTCAAAATGCTACATGAGTAGAATGGCCACCATTTCATTTCTGCTCTTTTAATTTTCTAGTCATATAATTTAATTCACATAAGTCAAATGAGGCCTGAGGTATGAGGCAATCTACTATAAATAATGTGCCTCTTTTCCCAATTGTTTTTTTGTTGGATAAATACTTTTATGCAGACCTTTTATATAGGTCAGTAGTTCTCAAAGTATAGCTCAGAGACTCCTGGAGGTCCCGAGACCCTTTCAGATGGTGCATGAAGTTGCAACTAATTTTGTAGTAATACTAAGATGTTACTTTCTTTTTTCACCCTATTCTCTCACACATGATTGATGATTTTTCTGATGTGTGTACCTGGCCAGGTTACAGTCCTCAGTTACTCAATCAAACACTAATCTAGGTGTTGCTTTGAAGTTACTTAGTAGAAGTGATTAAAGTCCATAGTCAGTTGACCTTAAGGGGAATTATCCTAGATAATCTGGGTGGGCCTGAGTCAATCAGTCCAAAAACCTTAAAAGCAGAGCTGAGGTTTCTCTGAAGAATAAGATACCCCACCTGTGGACTGCAGCTCCTTGTGCCTGAGTTTCAGCCTGCCCTTCCTGATAGCCTGTGCTATGGATTTCAGCTATATCTAGCTAGTCCCCACAAGCACATAAGTGATTCCTTGTAGCAAATCTCTTAATAAATATCTTCCACTCTTCTGCTTCTCTTGTGTAACCTTGACTGAGATTTTGCTAGTGGAAGTGGTTATAGAGGACCAGAATCTTAAGGATGAGTTTTCTGGAGTTGGCGTTCTAATCTGATTAGATTTAAAGGCACTAATGACTATTTTCAGTGGTAATGAAGGCACTGGTAGTCTATGTCATGATATGGTAAGAGATAACACAAAATGGGCCATTGGATACTCCTATTCAATATCAATAGAAGGCAAGATTCTGGTTGACCATTTATTTGCTATTTTAGAACATTTTAATCAAACTAAGGAATATATTGAGATTGGCTGGTTGTTCCTAACTGCACTTCAGTAGTAGGGAAAGGACAGTGTGAACTCAGCGTTTCAAATTCTCAGGTTGAGGTCTGGTCCATATAAATGACCTGAAAGCATCTATATTTCCCTGAAAGAATCCCTTATCACCTATAGTCACAAGCCAAGATTCTAAAATACAAACCTAGTGTCTTGTTAACATAAAAAAACCATAGAAAACTGTAAAGAATTTTTGTGAGTTTATTTGAGCCAAACTGTTGACATATGCTGGAAAGCAGAACCTCAACGAATTGAGATACTGCTCTGGAGAAGGGCAGGTTACATCTGTATTTATACATTGCAATCAAAAGAAAGGGACATAGGTGGGTTACCTGAAATCCATTGGTGATAGACTAGAGAGGTGGGAGAAAGCAAAGGGGGGCGGGGGAACCCCTGGGATTGGATAAAAAGTAAAATGGGTGGGTGTAGGAACAATTAACATGATAACAATGAAGGAATTTGTGGTCTCTGTCCTGGTGCCCAGCATATTAGGTTGTGCCCCAAGGGGTCCAGGAAAAGGAAGTTACAAGTTACCCAGACATTTCAAGAGTATGTTATTATAGATGCAAAAAGACAGATAGGCTCATTTAAGGTAAAGGTTGACCTTGTCAGTGAAGATACCAGCCTAGGATGTAACTACCCTCCATAACTGCTTTTAGTTAAAGTTTAATTTCAGATCATCCTTTGTGGTTACTTTAGGTCTCTGAGTTTGCAAGACTGCTATGCAGGCCTTCCCTGAGCTTGTGAGGTCAGCATGTGGCCCCTTTCACCCACAGTCTTATCCTGTGAGTGGCTGAATTACAACACAAAAGTGAGGGCATGGATTGGGAACAGGATCCTGAACATTGATATGGGAACATTTGGGCAGACCTGGATGATCTGAGAGCCTTGAACCCCTAAATTCCGCTGAGCCCTCTTTGTCAGTAGAAGCAGCTTTCTACCTCTGCCTGAAGAATCTGCAGGGACTCACTCTATAAGACACTGTTGATTCTCATCAGGACCTGCCTCTACCACTATTTGCTTTTAAATCAGTAATTAAATTTAAGTCCCAGCAAGCAGACTTTGAAGGGTCAGGTACAGAGTGTGACCCATGAGGAGGTGTACTATGCTACAGAAGAAATGCATGATTTTTCCAAGTTCTCCAGGCAGAAATCTGGGGGAATATGAGTGAGAATGGATATTAAGGGTTTGACAGCATGGCAGAAAGAATATAAAGTTGGATCAGGTAAAATGTACCGAGTGGATCTGTTGTAGGTAGTGGGAATGGCACCAGGTATTGGACTGGTGGGGCCAGACCAAATCTGGGTTCAGCAACCTCGGTACTTGGTTTCTAGCTAGGAAAGAATTCAGAGTCAAGACCCAAATGGTAGGAGAACATTTATTTTGTAAATTACAGAGGTAGAAGAAGTAATTCCTAGGATAGATGAGCTTAGGAAACAAGTTATGGAGGTAATGAAAGGGCTCTTAAAGCCTCAGAGTGAGGAAGCTAAAGGTAACATGCCTGGGGCAGGTAGGCTGGGGTGGGTGGAGGAGCCAGGAGTGGGGGTGGAGGGGAGGGAAAGGAAAAAAAAAAGGAGCAGATATGTTGGGAGTGAGGAGAGGAGAGAGCACACTTGGTCCTCTGTCCTAAGGATTTTAGGGGAAGATCTCAATAGAATATTCAGCAGTTTTCCAGGTGTGTCCTTTCAGGGTTGTGGTCTCCACTGATTGATTGGCTAGTACCAGGGCAGGGGGTCATTATTCAATGCAGCGGTCCTGAGGTCAGCTGGTTTTGTTGCTTATCTGGGCCTGGAGCTGAAATACAACTGAGGTATAGATGTTACCTCTAGGGAGGAAAAGTCAGGAGTCCAAACCGCACGACCAGAGAAACGCTAGGGGAGGAAAAGTAACCATGGGGGCGAGGTCCCACCCTACAGTTGACTGTCTGTTGCTAGGCACCTGGGGCTTTTCCACCCTGGTGACCTTCTGTACTTGGCCCATCATCCTTGCTCTGCTCACGTCTGTCTAACTGCCTATCACAGACCCGCTAAAAAGAAATTCTGGATTTAGTGTCTGAAACATGGCTCCAACAGTGGTCTACACTAAATTAAGTTGAAATGCCAGAACTACCTTGATGTCCAATGGAGGAAAGTAGACAAAGGTGTAGGGAGATTGAAATGCTACAGTGGAATACATATCATGTAAGACCTGCTCATTCATCCTGGGAAGGTCCAAAGACACATACCTTTTACCTCAACTGTGAGAAAGAAATTTGTGCGTTGAGCCCCAGTATCCCTGAAGAGCTCTATGGCTGTTCTTCTTTGTAGGTCAGAATTTACGGTGGCAACTGCTACCAATGAACTGAGATCCCTACTTGCAATGAGGATAATGGGCATCAAAGAAGGCAGGGGAAAAGTGGCTGCACTTAATTGCCAAAGACAAGGTGAGCATGATGACTGTAATGGGCAGCGGAGCCAAAGCAGTAATCAGAATAGCCTGACTCAAGGAAAACCTGGGGCTTTGTCTAGGTGATCAAAAGAAATAGGTGGGCAGTCTACTAAATTCTCACTTCTATTAGGTTTGGTCAACAGAAGTCCAACTTGAATTACAAAAAATAGACACAGTTCCTCAGTTAATTTCCAAACTTGAGAGCCAGTTTACAGACTAAGAACCACTTGAAAGAAGCGGATACTGGGTCCTCTTTAGGACTGCAGAACATTTATACTGTTGATCTGTCTCCCAGTCTTTCTCAAAGGGACTGTTCTCTTAGGAAAGCAAAGTGGGGTGGGGTAGTGGTGGTGGTGGTGGGAATCATCTCTGGGATTGGATAAAAAGTAAAAGGAATACAGATGAGCTTCTTTTACAAAGGTGAGAATAGAATAGTTAGCAGCTAACAATTGACCTGATAACAATAACAATGAGGGGTTCAGTGGTCTCTTGCTCTGGTGTAGTGACTGTGCCCAGAGGGGTCTGGCAAAAAGAAATTACTCTGACATCTCAAAGGTTTGTTATAGTACCCATAAATAGACAATAGACAGGCTCAGTTAAAGTAAAGATTGACTTTTGTCAAGGAAGACTCCTCACCATGACTTGCTTTTATTTATTTTTTTAATTTTCCATGTTTTCATTGCTTTTTAGATAGAGAGGAAGGAAGAGGGAGACAGAAACACAATGAGAGAGACACATCCTTTGGCTGCCTCCGGCATGCCCCTACTGGAGATAGAGCCCACAACCAGGGCATGCGCCCTGACCTGGAATTGAACCATGACCTCCTGGTCCATGGGACGACGCTCAGTCCACTGAGCCACACCAGCTGGGCATCATGACTTGGCTTTAGTTAAGAAGTTTTAATTTCAGACCATCCATAAAGTGGTGGAATGGTAATAATGTGGAATTTGGAGTCTTAGATTGACTCCAGCACAGACACACAAATGTGAGCAGTTCATGTAGTCATTCTGTGTTTCAGCTTTCTCATCAGTAAGTAAAATGGATTCTTTTTTAGGGTCAAATGCGATTGTGTTTTAAACTGCTTTGTGAATGACAAAGCTCTGTGCAGAGAGCAGATGGCAGCCTGGCACAAGTGCAAAAGCTCTCCATCTTTTTCTCGCCTGAAACACAGGACAGCCCAGATAAGCTCACTTTGGCAGTGATGATGGAGGGAGGAGGAAGAGAAGAAATGGCGGCAGCTCCTCTGCTTCTTTTCACTTGTTTCACCTCTCTCTTCTGCTCTCCTGTAGGCTCTTCCCAGAAAACCTAGGTAGGATCCTCCCTGCCTTCCTGCAGTTAGAACTCCCTTCACTTACTGTATTGGTTTCCTAGGGGTGTCTTAACAAATGACCACAGAATTAAAAACCACAGAAATTTATTCTCTCACTTCTGAAGCCCAGTCTGAAATTGTTATAGGGAAACCCCCAGTTGTGTCCAATAATGAAGGCAGGGTTGAATCATAGTAGGCATTTATTGAGAAGGTTAGCCAACCAAGAAGACAGGGCGCTTACAAGCATCAAATCCTGTTTTCCAGCCAGGTGCAGGGGACAGGAGTATATAGGGGAAGGGGCTAGGGTGAGGCTGGGAAGGAATGCAGCTGCGTGCAGACCTGGGGGTACTGTAATTAGTCATCAGGCGATGAGATAATGTTTTGACTCCTGGTGGGTAGGTCTGGCCCTGCTTTTCAGTTCTGCTTGCTGGATTCACAGCTGAGTCACCTCCTCAATCGCTTCACACAGGCCTTGAAAAGGAAACTTTAAGAAAAGTTTTATTTTTACTTTTTAGATTAATTCAGGTGCTCTATCTATTAGTTTATAGGTCCCCCCCTATCAAAATCAAGGTGTCTGCTGAGTCATGCTCCCTCCAAGGGCCCCAGGGTTCCTGGGCTTGGGCTTGCATAACTCTACTCACTGCCTCAGTCTTCACATGGCCTTCTGCCTATGTCTTTTCTTCCCTTCTCTTTAAAGACACTTACCACCTTAGATTTAAGGCCCTCCCTAATGCAGGATGAGGTTTTCTATTTTCAATATCTTAGCTAACCAAAGTTTATAAGCCCAATGCTTCAAAAGGCCAAAACTCAAAACATCAAGAGTTTGGAGTAAGGAGAGATTTATTGATTGAGAAGGTGCCAACAGAGAGGGTGGGAGATCTAATGGTGCCTCAAATCCATCTTGCTCACTGGACTAGGTTAAGGGACTTTAAGGAGTTAGAGGGAACAGGTATACAGGAGTGCTGGTGGGGCGGATCTTGGAACTTGGCCATTTATGATAAGGGGCACCAACTCCGGATCTTTCTGGACAATAGACCCTTGGCTTCTGAAAAGGTTCGGATGCTTAAATTATGTCCTGGTCCTTTGGTTCTATACGTATGTATTTGTGTGTGTGTGTGTGTGTGTGTGTGTGTGTGTGTGTGTGTACTTTGGTTTTGAAAGATTTCGGCAATCGTGTTGTCCTTGTTTTTGTAAACTGGCAGACCACGTTTAATTTTGAGAAACCAAGTGCTTGAACGTCTTCATTCACAACTTGTTTTTTTTTTATGACCAAGTTATCCTTTTCCCCTTCTCAGTGGGAAAGGGGGTTTATGATACCTAACTGGCAGGAGGTGCTGAGGACAAACATTTACATTCTTGGCAATTTGACTTCTCTCCTCCTTGGCCTCCTCCCTTCGGCTTCCCACTTCCTCCACGCCCTGGGGATGGGCAACTTTCTCCGCAGTATTTGCCATCAGCAGTTTGCATTCAGTTTGCTGGCCCTCCTGGTTTTTCCAGATTGAAATAACACCGGAAAGAGACCTGTATGAGATTTGGGTCCCATTCAGTGATGGTCTGGGAAACCTGGGCAGCCGGATTTTCTTATCTACTGCACCCCCAACATCCGGATTATCAGGTTCCGTCTTAAAATCAGATCAGGTCTCTAAGAAGCATGTACGGCAGCGAAGTACCTACCCATAGGCTTTTGGCCATCCTTGCTCTCATCAGCGCTGGCAAGGCAGCAGCGCGGGGATAGTGACCAGGAGGCGCTGTCAGCTAGGTGAAGGCCTGCGTCCGCCTGGCGTTTTTCTGCAGCTCCCAGCGCGCTGGAGTGTTGGGTGAACAGTCAGGGAACCTGTGGTTGGATTCTTATTCCAGGCAGAGAGCGAGCCTCAGCTGAAAAATGTCTGTGCCAGGGAGACAGCAGCTGAGTGGTGTAGGCGACTCGTGGAGAGAGTTTTCACGCCGCCCTAGAAAGCTCAGCTCGGCTGGGGACGGAGGGGAAGGTGTGGGAGACCTGGGAGCGGGGTAAGCGGCAGCTCGCAGCGCTCTGACCATTTCGCTCTCCCCGAAAGTCCTTGCCAGAAGTTGGTTTACGCCCACACCAACAAGACCTTCTCAGGCATCCCGGGCACGTAGTCGTTCGTTTGGGGGTGGTGGAGAAAATGCTAACGTTTTGTAGATGAAAACCCTGCTCCTCAAGGGATTCTCGCTGAGAGTGCCGGGGGAGGCGGGGCAAGGGGACGAAACGAGGACGCCCCGGAGGCTGCGACGCTCCCGGAGCCTGTCCAGCTCGGGTGCTCCGGGTTGGGTGGCGGAGGAGGTGGGGCCAGGGCGGCGCGCAGAAATAGGGCTTCGGGCGGCGGAGCGCCGCCAGCCGCCAGTACAGCCTTCTGCCCGGAGCCGGTTCCCACGGCGGCTGGTGTGGTGCAGTGCGGGACGCTCGCCGGGATCCTTACTCCCCCAGGGCCTCCGTGAGTCACCCGCTGAGTTGTCGCGATCGCAACCCAGAGGAAATCAGGCACCGGGCGGGGCGCGTTGCCGGGCGCCGCGGGGTCACCCCAGCTCGCCTCTCCCGGCTGGCGCTACCGGCTCTGCGTGCGTGCGGTGGCTTCCACGCTGGTCTGGGTCTCCAGCGGAGAAAGAGTTAATCGGCCGCCGCAGGAGGAGCCCCAGAAGGAAGGAAGGAAATTGCCGTCGTTCTGAAAGTTTTTCCTTCCTCTCTTTCCCCCCCTGCAGAGGTGAGCGCCGGGAGGTGGCAGCGCTGATTCTCCCGGGCTGCCGCCCGACCGCCTGGGGACTGGGACAGCCGCCGCGCTCGGACCTCCGCGGGGACCCCTCCCGAAAGGGTGCGCACAGCCATGGAGGGCGCAGAGCTGGTTGGGAAGATCTTTTTCACCTGGCTGACGCTGGTGCTCGGCCTCATCCTCCTGCCTTCGGCCTTCGGGGTGTCTCTGGGCATCTCAGAGATGTACATGAAGATCCTGGTGAAAACTTTAGAGGTGAGTGTCCCCGCACCTCGGAGGGCTTCAGGGAGAGTCTGGGGGTGGGGACCGAGGGTAGAGCCCAGTTTAGGGGGGCGGGGGGGGGGCAGTTCTGAAGGTCAGTGGTCCGCAGGGTGTGCGTTTCGGTTTATCCTCCGCAGTAGCGCCAAGACAGCTTCTGCAGAGCTGGAGAGATCGGGGCTGGGACCCCTGGACCACTCTATTGGCCGCCTTTTATATCGTTGGCTTTCTTTATATCCGCCACCCAATGCCGCTGTCACTTCACTCTCCCAAGTTTTTACAGCCCCTGGTTTCAGAGGTCCTTTCCTATACCAAGGCATCAGGTTTATGCTCAAGATAAGAAACCAATTGCTCAATGGTAGAAAAAAAATCTGATTATGTTTTAATAAAGTCATGGAAATTTTATCTAATTGATGGCACTTGAAGTGTCATTAAACATGTGTCTTTGACCTCTGCTCTCCCTACACTCCTCTTCCCAAATTCTGCAAAGAAAGGTATTTGGTGCAGGTGGGCCCGGTGGAAAACGGCTGCTGCTTCGTCTTATACATGGCTTTGTTAAATTCCAGGGGCTCTCCTCCTGCTCACTGTCTCGGCATCTGCTCCCCAAAGCCTTGGAAGATGGGGGGGGGCGCACTTATCCCCCTTTTATACAGATGAGGAATTTGAGACCCAGTTCAGTAGTTTGAATGAAGTGGTCATAACTAATGAGAGGGTGTGTCTGCCTAGTGGTTAGGAGTACAGCCTTTGGGTACAGATTGGCTTAGATAAGATACCAAACTCCCAGCTCTGCTTCTTAATACCAGGCTTGAGGGAAGCCTCATTTTTCTCATCTGTCAAACAGGGTGAACAATAATGCTGATTTCCATAGGCTTGTTTAAGTATGTTAAAATATGTCAAACATCTCAGAAGGGTGCTGAGACATGTTAAGGTGCCATGCAAGTGTTTGCTGCTATTCAAAGAATAATATTATTATTTAGGGTCTAGCGTCCTCATTTCTCTAACTTCTAATGTGGGTTCTCATTTTTCTGCTCTTATTTCCTGTCTCAGGGTGAAACCCAGCCTGCAGGGTGGCTCCTCATCTATCTATCTATCTATCTATCTATCTATCTATCTATCTATCATCTATCTATCTATCATCTATCTGATCTTTCAGTTGCCTCTGGCTATCAGTTGCCTTCCACACGGGCCCTGACCCTGGTAGAACCAGCAATCTGGGTATGTGCCCTGACCAGGAATCAAACCCACCACCTTTGGTGTAGGGGACGACACTCCAACCAACCCAGCCACACCGGCCAGGGCTTTCTTACTGACTTCACACTCTGAACGTGGTCACACCAGGCTGTGAATGTCTCAGCTGCCTCTTACTATTTGACTTCTTCAGGATATTCTCCTTATAGCACAGGATCCTCTTCAGCTGGTGTTCACTCTTTCCCAGAACTCTGAAATAATTGAACTGTTCTTCCATACAGCACTGTCTGTTGGGATTTATACCCAAGTCAGGATGGGGTGAGGGTAAATCGCACAAACGGGCTTCCAGGTGCTGACTCCTGTGCTTCTTGCTTCAGTAATTCAAGGTACAGCTAAAGACATGTCCTGGAGAGAGAAGAGCAATTGCTGTCAGCCTGGCAAATAACTACTATCTTTTGAAGAGATATCGCCGGTCCAGGATCTGGCCTTCCGTTTGGTAGCACCTTAAGTTTTCTTTTTTGTCCATCTAGAGTTGAAGAGACTTTCAGAAATGTACTCTGTTAGTCAAACTATCAAGAACAATTTTCGAATTGTTGTGGGAGGTACATCACTTGGCTTGGAAACCAGGTAGATAGAGGTGGCCTGAGGAACCATCCTCTTTGCCAAGACTGAGTTATTAGGTCAGAGAGATGCTTGGCACATATGGAGTGAGGATGGGGATTCATTTTGTGAGCCAGTTCTGACTTGTTGGTTGTAGTTGCCTGGAGCGTCTGTGTTTGGAAGAAGCTGGGCACATCAGGAAAGAGTTACGATCCCACAGTGGTATCTGCTTTAGGCACAGGAGGTGGAAGTGGCAACCCAGGGCTTTCCATCCTTCCACTAGAACAGCAGTAGTTGTGTCAAAGACATGTCTGTTAGGCGGGGATTAGCATAGGGGATTACTTTTTCTGACCCTAGGAATAGTTCCCTTAAAAATTGCACGGGTTGTTTAGTATTAGAACATCCTTGTTAGTGTTCAGTATTAGAATATCTTGAGTTCTGGACAAAGACCCTGCCTTTTTGTAGATTCCATTCAAGGTCCAGCCTTTCCTGTTACTCATTATTCCTTAGTATTGTTTGCAGCTGATTTGGTTGTTTCTTTTGCATTCCAGTCCCAAGAGCCTTCTATGGGTTCTTTGATTGAAAGTTGAAAAATCTCAAGTTTCCCAGGTTACAACCTACATACTATTTAAAAGGTCATTTAGTTTTGTACATTATGTATTTACTTTTCTAAGTTTCATTGGCAATGGATGGCTTTTTCATGACCATAAACTCAAATTCTGGAATTTTAAATGTGTGTGGGGTGCCTTCTGAATAGCTGATTGTAGTAATTGCTATTTGTCAAGTAACTGACCCCGCTCTTCTCTAACTCCTTCTTAGCTGCTTATCATTTCAGGTAGTAATTTTTTATTGAGCACCTACTGCATGCTGCCTTGTGCATTGCTGAATATCTCTATACTAGTGGCCCGGGGTATGGATTTGTGCACATTGAAAGGAAATTAGTTAGAACTGCAGCTTGGCAGTAAACCAGATTTGGGGCTGACAACGCCCCAGCAACAACATAACCCACTGCTGAAGGTGGAATCGCGCAGGCCCCTGGAGGAATCGGGCTCCCTCCTCTCTGGTTCCAGGGTGCGTCAATGGAGAACTGCGGCTGCCAAGTCACAGCAGCTCGGCAGCTCCTGTGTTGAGCATCTGTCCCCTAGTGGTCAGTGTGTGTCATATGTACTGGCCAGTCGGCCGGCTGGATGGTCACTTAGCCTTTTATATATATAGATGTGTGCATAAGCTCCTGATATGGCAAGCCACTTGAGGACAAGGCTTGAATTCTTAGTGATTCTCTAAACTAGTGATTTTCAAGGGCTACATAAGAATTTCTCAGGAATGTTACATTATATTGGGAAAATTGTTTTAGGAATGTAAACTATGAAAAGTAAAATTTTGGCTGAGAGGATGGTGTGTAGAGAGTGATCCATCTGGATGGTGGGGTGTATGTATCTGAATCTCTAGAAGGTGTGTGTGAAGTTTTCATGTTTATCAGAGAGGAGCATGGATTAAAGGTTGAAAAATGCTGTTGTCCACCATGCAAGTTAATTGTAAGGTTAATGATAGAGGTGAAAGGATTGAAGGGTTGCAATTCATTGGCCTAAGATTAGTGGGAAATAAAGAATGGGAAGAGAATAAAGGATTAATGGAGAAGAAGAAGGTAGGGGAATGTTATTAAATTTCCCCCTCAACTTATTTATTTATTTACTAGAAGCCTGATGCATGAAATTTGTGCAAGAGTAGGCCTTCTTTCCCCTAGCTGCTGACACCAGCTTCCTTCCGGCACCTGGGACCTGGGCTTTCCTCGTAGCCCCGGCTTTGTCCAGAAGGTGATCTGGAAGGACATCCAGTCTAATTAGCATATTATGCTTTTATTATTATAGATTTTTAAATTTTATTTGTTTGCTTCTTTATTTTTTTATTCCCCCTCAGTTTTTGAGGAATAAGATGGAAGCATGAACAAGTTCTTTCAAATTTTTGGCCTTGCCCTAACTGGTTTGGCTCAGTGGATAAAGCGTTGGCCTGCGGACTGAAAGGTCCCAGATTCGATTCCAGTCAAGGGCATGTACCTTGGTTGCTGGCACATCCCCAGTAGGGGGTGTGCAGGAGGCAGCTGGTCGATGTTTCTCTCTCATCGATGTTTCTAACTCCTCGCTATCCCTCTCCCTTCCTCTCTGTAAAAAAAATCAATAAAATATATTTTTAAAAAAATTTCTGGCCTTGTAACCTTGGACAGGTTACCTAACCATCTCGACCTTAGTTTCTACTTGTGTATACAGGAATATGCCTCCAAGAGTTATTGTGCAGATTCAATGAGGAGAGGTGAATAAAAGCACTTGATGGCGCTCAATTCTTGGAGTTTGAATTAAAAAACTCTTTGGTCTTTTTTTGTTTTCTTCCATGTGGCTAAAATTTAACCTACCTTCAGATCTTTGATAGGTTAGCATATGTACTCAGAGCAGACAATTCCTGCCTTTTGTTTTAATTCTTATTCTTTCCCTTTACCCTCTTTTCTGTCCACCAATTAAGTTTCCATCATTTTAAAAGGCATGTGGTGGTCATTGGATAGATTATCTACTTCTTTATTTGTTTATTTCTTTATTGTTAATATTACAGATGTTCCCCATCTCCCCCCCTCCCCCCCGCCCCCCCCCCCCACACTTTTGCCCCTTCCATCCAGTCCCTCCCCCACCCAGGCCTTCACCATACTATTGTCTCTGTCCATTGGCTATGCATATATGTGTATATGTTCTTTGGTTAATCTTTTCCCATCACCCCTCCCCTCAGAGATCTGCCAGTCTGTCCCATGCATCAGTGCCTCTGGACCTATTTTGTTTATGTTTGTTGTTCATTAGATTCCACATATAAGTGGTATTTGTCTTTCTTTGTCAGGCTTATTTTACTTAGCATAATAATATCCAGGTCCTTGCTGTCAAAAGGGTAAGAGATCCTTCTTCTTTTTTAAAAAATATATATTTTATTGATTTTTTTACAGGGAGGAAGGGAGAGGGATAGAGATATAGAAACATCAATGAGGGAAAACATCGATCAGCCGCCTCGTGCACACCTCCTACTGGAGATGTGCCCGCAACCAAGGTACATGCCCTTGACAGGAATCGAACCTGGGACCTTTCAGGCCGACGCTCTATCCACTGAGCCAAACCAGTTAGGGTGATTCTTCTTTTTTATGGCCATGTAGTATTCCATTGTATGAATGTACCACAGCTTTTTTTATGCACTCATCTACTAATGGGCACTTGGGCTGTTTCCAGATCTTAGCTATTGTAAATAATACTGCTGTGAACATAGGGATGCATATATTCTTTATGATTGGTGTTTCAGGTAGGGATTCTTAGGCTATATTTCCAGAAGTGGGATTACTGTGTCAAATCGCAGCCCCATTTTTAATTTTTAAAGAAAACTCTATAATGTTTTCCAGAGTGGCTTCACCAATCTGTATTCCCACCAGCAGTGTACTAGGGTTCCCTTTTCTCCACATCCTCGCCAGCACTTGTCATTTGTTGATGTAGCTATTATGACAGGTATGAGGTGACTGGATTGTTTGTCTTGCTGGTGTTGAGTTGTATACATTCTTTATATATTTTGGAAATTAACCCCTTAGCAGATGTATCATTGGCTAATATGTTTTTCCCATATAGTGGGTTACCTTTTCATTGTTTTGATGGTTTCTTTTGCTGTGCAGAAGCTTTTTAGTTTGATGTAGTCCCACTTGTTTATTTTTTCCTTTGTTTCTCTTACCGTAGGAGATGTATCTGAAAATTCTGCTACATGAGATGTCTGAGATTTTACTGCCTAGTTTTCTTCTAGGATTTTTTTATGGTTTTGCAACTTTAAGTCTTTTATTCGTTTTGAGTTTATTCTTGTGTATGGTGTAAGTTGGTGGTCTAGTTTCATTTTTTTTTTTGCATGTACCTGTCCAATTTTCCCAACACCATTTATTGAAGAGACTGTCTTGACTCTATTGTACGCTCTTGCCTCCTTTGTCGAATATTAATTGAGAGTAATGGCTTGGGTCGATTTCTGGGGTCTCTGTTCTGTTCCATTGATCCATATGTCTGTTCTTGGGCCAGTACCAGGCTGTTTTGATTACAATGTCCATGTAGTATAGTTTGATATATGTATAGTTTGTATAGTTTGATATCTGGTATTGTGATCCTCCAACTTTGTTCTTCTTTTTCAAGATTGCTGAGGCTACTCATGGTCTTATTTAGTTCCATATAAAATTTTGGAACATTTGTTCTAGATCTGTGAAATATGCATTTGGTGTTTTAATAGGGATTGCGTTGAATCTCTAGATTGCTCTGGGTGGTATGAACATTTTAATTATATTAATTTTTTCCAACCCATGAACATGGAATTTTTTTTCAAAGGAAATATTTTATGCAAATTCCTAAAACAAATTTGAGGTGTTATGTTGGATTTGAATTGAAGAAAAAGGCCCAGTTAAAAAATGGAAACAAGGTTTTCATTTGATAGAAGCTGAAATAGGTGTATAAATTCTAATCAAAGATCTGTCCCATGTGGCACTTTTCAAGTTTTTAAAAATCTATCAGGCCAAACCCTTAGCCGCCTTCCCTGCTTTTGCTTTGTTTTTCCCCTTTCCTTTTTCTCGCTTTGCCTTCAGCCTTTTTCTTTGCCTCTGGTTCATCCATATGGGGCACTGTCCATGCTGGTCTAGAAGACTCTTTTTGTTTCTCTCTCTTTTTAAAAAAATATTTTATTGATTTTTTAACAGAGAGGAAGGGAGAGGGATAGAGAGTTAGAAACATCGATGAGATAGAAACATCGATCAGCTGCCTCCTGCACACCCCCTACTGGGGATGTGCACGCAATCAAGGTACATGTCCTTGACCAGAATCAAACCTGGGACCCTTCAGTCCGAAGGCCGACGCTCTATCCACTGAGCCAAACCGGTTAGGGCTCTTTTTGTTTCTCTTAATGTCAGTCTCCATTTTCATGAACATGGAATATTCTTCCATTTGTTTATGTCTTCCTCTATTTCTTTTTTTAAATGTCTTATAGTTTTCCGAATACAGGTCTTTTTCCTCCTTGGTTCAGTTTATTCCTAGGTATTTAATTTTTTTCATTGCAATAGAAAATGGGATTTAAAAAAAATTTCTCTTTCTGAGAGTTCATTATTAGTGTTTAGAAATGCCATCAATTTCTGGATGTTAATTTTGTATCCTGCTACTTTGTAAAATCTAACAGTGTTTGAGTGGAGTCTTTTTCTTCTTTTTAATACCTGATTGGGAATCGAACCTGCCACCCTTTGGTGTAGGGGGCGATGCTCCAACCAACTGAACCACATGGCCAGGGTTTTGGTAGAGTGTTTAGAGTTTTCTATGTTCAATATCATGTCATCTGCAAATAATGAGTCTAACCTCCTGCTTTCCAAATTGAATGCCTTTTATTTCTTCTTCTTGTCTGATTGCTGTGACTAGGACTTCCAGTGCTATGTTGAATAAGAGTATCTTATTCCTGATCTTAAGGGAAACACTTTTAGTTTTTGCCCATTGAGTATAATGTTGGCTCTAGGTTTGTCATATTTGGCCTTTATTATGTTGAGGTATGATCCCTCTATTCCCACTTTACTGAGAGTTTTTATCAAAAAAGGGTGCTGGATTTTGTCAAATGCTTTTTCTGCATCTATTGATATGATTATGTGATATTTACCCTTCATTTTGCTTATGTGATGTATCATGTTTATTGATTTGTGAATATTGTACCAGCTTTGCATCCCTGGAAAGATAGATTATTTTCTTCAATCTTTATAACAATGCTTGGTAATTGTCCCAGGTTTAGAGAAGATGATAATGAGGCCCCGAGAGGTTAAAGTATTTTGTCTGGGATGGTGACAGCCTGGAAGTGGCAGAACTGAGATACATATGCTTGTATGTCTGACTGCAGAGCAGGCACATTTTCACATTCACTGGAGAAGAAGCCCAAGGAAGAAAATAGTTTTCCAGTATAAATTCCTTGTTACATTAAATAACTTCTCCCACCTTAAAGTTTGCTAGTCTTCAACAACGTAATTGCATTTGGTAGGACAGAACTTTGGTGTTACCATTTCAGGAGATGTTATGTGCTCTGAACCTTGTCTGGTGACAGAAAATGGAGTTCTTTGTAGCAAATCATCCTATTTAAGCAATGCCTCTGTGTTAGTTTGCTAGGGTTACCATAGCAAAGTACCACAGACTGGGTGACTTAAACAACAGAAATTTATTTCTTCGTAGTTATGAAGGCTGGAAGTCCACGATCAAGGTGTTGGCAGGTTGCTTTCTCCTGAGGCCTGTCTCCTTGTCTTGCAAATGGCTGCCTTTTGCTGTGTCCTCATATGGCCCTTCTTCTGTGTGTGTGCATCCCTGGTATCTCCTTGTTTGGCTAAATTTTCTCATCTTATAAGGACACTGGGCAGATTGTATTAGTGTCCACCCTAAAGACCTCACTTTAACATAATCACCTTTTTAAAGGTCATATCTCTAAATACAGTTACATTCTGATGTACTGGGGGTTAGGGCTTTAACATATGAATTTGGAGGGGCTGACAAGTTAGTCCATAACAACCACAAAATATCAATATTTTTCATCAGCTGAGCATGAAATAATTGTCCTAGTTGAAGGTAATTACTATTTATATAAAATATAAAATCAAGTGCCTACCATAAAAGAAAACTGAGCTCCAAGACTAATAATGATTGATTGTTTACAATATTTTGTTTTAATCATATTTGTGGTCTACTTACAATGATAATAGGTACAAAGCTTTAAATTGAAAAACTGTAGAGCCCTGGCCAGATAACTCAGTTGGTTAGAGTGTCATCCTGATGTGCTAAGGCTGTGGGTATGATCCCTGGTCAGGGCACATACAAGAATCAACCAATGGCCATAACTGGTTTGGCTCAGTGGATAGAGCGTTGGCCTGTGGACTGAAATGTCCCAGGTTCAATTCCGGTCAAGGGCATGTACCTTGGTTGTGGGCACATCCCCAGTAGGAGGTGTGCAGGAGGCAGCTGGTCGATGTTTCTCTCTCACTGATGTTTCTATCTCTTTATCCCTCTCCCTTCCTCTCTGTAAAAAAAATCAATAAAATACATAAAAAAAAGAATCAACCAATGAATGCATAAATAAGTGGAACAACAAATTGATGTCCCCCCCCTAAAAATCAATAAGTAAAAAATAAAAAATAAAAACATAGTAATAAACCTTTACCTCTTTTGAGAAAACATGGGAGGTCTAGAGTTTAAGTTTTCAAGGAAGAGAAAAAGATGTAACCAGATTAAGACTGAGTCTTATTATAATTTGTGATTTGACATTTGAAGCCTGGAAGATTAGCCTCTATTTATAGGCTGTTCTCTAAGCTCAAATGGCATGTTCCTACTTGGCTCTTTGGAATGTTGTGCAAGGGTCCTGACATAGTCAGATCATGCTTACTCTTCGACCTTCATGTACATATTTTAGGTTATTTTTTATCAGTTTATTTTCTTATTTATTTGAAATTTTATTTTCATCTCTGAATTATCCTTTTGAGCTTATCAATAATTGAGATATATGTCTTGACATATTTAATAAATTCTTTTTGTTCCTCGAGGGTGCTTAAGTTCTAATTATAATTATTACAATGCATTTTACCTCTCCCTCCTCGGCTCCCTCCTCCCCACCCCAAATCAGTCAATTTAGCCAGTGTTAATTTCTGGAATTGTAATAATCTAAATAATATTTTAACCCTTTGCACTCGCTTGCTTTTTTCTCGATTCCTTTATTCTAATGCTAACCGTGTCGAGTCACACTCGACATCCGAGTGCAAAAGGTTAATGGCTCCTTTCTAAAATAGAAAAAATAACTACTGGGATTTTCTGGAATGCTGTCAACAAGGTTAACTTGTAGTTTTTTTTTTTTTTAGCACATTTAAAAAAACAATTTTTATTAATTTTAGAGATAGGAGGGGAAAGATAGAAACATCAATTGACTGGGGACCGAACCTGCAACCTGGCTATGTGTCTTGACCCTGACCGGGAATCAAACTTGCCACCTTTTGGTGCACAGGATGATGCTCCAATCAACTGAACCACATTGGCCAGGGCCAACTTGTAGTTTTTGAACTATGATGTTAATGGTAGATAATGTTGAAAATGCATTAAAAAAAGTGTAAAGAAGAAAATAGCAAGTCACATCTTGGTATGTTTTTTTACACTCCTATATGCATTCAAAGCAAAATGGGAGTTGGTTTTTCCTGTTCTTAACTTCTCTCAAACCCCTGGTTACTCATAATTATAACATTTTTCCTATGTATCTGAAAACATAAGTGACCATCTGGGCATATGACTTCTTTAGTTACCGACTTCACTGATTGCTTTCCAGCTTTTCAAGTCTCACTCTGTCTTCCTTTTCAAGCTTATCATTGATGCAGGCAATTAGGCTTGAGTGCATCTGAGCCTTGAATGCCTAATTTACTATGAAAATAATAGCTATAGTTTGGGCCCTGAGTTTTTACATGTGTTAATTTCATCTAATCCTCATAGCAAACCCTATGGGATAGGAACTATTATCTTCACTTTCCATATGAGGAGACTGAGGCCTAGAGGGATTAAGTAACTTGAACACAGGTAGTCTTTTTTTTTTAAATTAAATATATTTTTATTGATTTTTTTTAGAGAGAGAGGAAGGGAGAGGGAGAGAGCGAGCGAGCGAGAGAGAGAGAGAGAGAGAGAGAGAGAGAGAGAAACTTTGATGTGAGAGAGAAACATTGATCAGTTGTCTCCTGTACCCACCCAGGGACCAAACCTGCAACCTGGGCAGGTGCCCTGACAGGGAATTTAAGTGTTGACTTTTTGGTTACCAGACGATGCTCAACCAACTGAGCTACACTGGCCAGGGCAAACTCTGGTAGTCTTAAGGCCATAACCTTTGCTCTTGCCCAACATGCTTCACCACCTTTTCAAGGAGTAATTTATTGTGATACCAGATTGTGTGTGAGTGATTTAAATGGAGTAGACGTGATCTGTTCCTCCTATCATTAAGGCATTATCAGAATAGAAGAGTATACCTGGGACTTGGAATAGTGCTACATCAGAGATTCCCTGGGGGATCTCTTTAATTCAAGTAACACTAAGGCTTACTGTTTAATTTCACTTCTGAATAAGCATGATTAACCCTTTGCACTCACTTGCTTTTTTCTCGATTCCTTTATTCTAATGCTAACCGTTTCGAGTCACACTCGACATCCGAGTGCAAAAGGTTAAGTATGCTATACTGTGTCTATGGAACAGTTTAAATTAATACTTCTTGTTTTTTAACAGTGGGCCACGTTACGAATTGAAAAAGGAGTCCAAAAGGAGTCAGTTCTTAAAAACTCAGCTTCTGTTGGTGAGTCTTTCTTTTCATTTTGACGGTTAAAATATCCAAAATATGATGATATAAAATGTCTCATTTACATCTACTCAATTTGAACTTGTAATATGCATAGAGTAGTGCATTCTGTAGGATTGTTCATAATTCTTTTCAAAATAGTAGCTGCTTGAGTGTTGAATGAGTTGTTACTGTAAAGGAGGTAGTGTTTGCTAGTTTACCTGTGTATTTGTAAAGGCATGCATTTAAAGGTGGTTGTTCATGGTTTTAAAGATGTAGTCAATGGCTTAAAAAAAAAGGTAATTGGACTGAACTGGGAATTAAACCTATTTTTGAGGTTGTATTAACACTACTAGAGGCCCGTTGCACAAAGATTCGTGCAATAGGCCTTCCTTCCCCTGTCTGCTGGCACTGGCTTTCCTCTGGCACCCGGGACCCAGGCCTTCACTCTGGCTGCCGCCTTCCGTCTTCGCTCCGGCGGCCGGAGTCTTCGCTCTGGCCAGAGCCTTCAGTGTTCGCTCCGGCCGGAGCCTTCAGTCTTCTCCGTTCCGGCCAGAGCGCAGCTCCTGTAGCTTCCTCTGCCCCCCGCCCTCCCTGTCATAGCAGGTGTCTTGCCCCGCCTGGCCACTCCGAGCCTGCATATGCAAATTAACCACCATCTTTGTTGGGTTGCTTTACATACTCACTCCTGATTGGCTGGTGGGTGTCATGGAGGTATGGTCAGTTTGCATATTTCTCCTTTATTAGTGTAGATTCTAATATGTGGCTTTCAAAGTACTCTGTTCCTCAGAATACTCTTTCCTGATAAAAGCCAATTGATGATACATGAAATACAACAACAACAACAAAAACAACTCTCCCGTGAAATCAGTTTGGGAATCACCACATACTACAACTGCCTTTTGGAGAGTAGTGTTGCACAGTAACAAAGGCTCAGAAAAGGCCTGCAGTAATGAAACTTGTTTAATGTTTGTTAGAAGTGAATTAACAAATCAACGGATTTAACCAGTCTGCTTGTGTTGGTGTGCTTTGCTTTTTATCCCCAAGAAAACTTAAAAAAAAAAAAATTAAGAATTATTTAAGACAGCAGGTTCATAGGGGAGTAGAATTCTATGGGAGTAGTGGCTATAACATTAGTAAGAAATGAATCACTAAATTACAAGATTAAGTCTTTATGCATTTTTCAAAAATAATTGTTGAAATAATTTTGTGCCCATCTAATTTGGGATTAAAGAAGGTCAAACTGTTAAACACTTTACTAGAAGGAGTTTATCTTCTGGAGGCTTGTCTAAGAGGAGTTGTAGAAATTTTATTAAAAAAATAACTCATTTGAATGAAAACATCTGTCTATTTTTGTATAATTTATTGTTATGTTCAAATGAGTGAAGTGACTAGTAGAGTTTTGTGGTGCCTACTTAAATACCTAAGTATTATTACTGAAAATATTTATACTAAGATTGGATATCCTCTTTTTTTTTTTAAATAAATTTTATTGATTTTTTACAGACAGGAAGAGAGAGGGATAGAGAGTTAGAAACATCGATGAGAGAGAAACATCGATCAGCTGCCTCTTGCACACCCCCTACTGGGGATGTGCCCGCAACTAAGGTACATGCCCTTGATTGGAATCGAACCTGGGACCTTTCAGTCCACAGGCCGACGCTCTATCCACTGAGCCAAACCGGTTTCAGCTGGATATCCTCTTTGTAGTGCCAGATATCTTTCTCTCAGATAGAGCAGATCTACTAATTTTTTGTTTTTCTGGGTTGGGTACATTTTTTCATGTGTGTCCTTATGTTTTAAGGAGAGGACACACTTTATTGCTGGTTTTCTGTTGTCTTTGGTGAGAATTTGGGCTTTCATTGATCTTGAGTGACCGTTTATGGGGCCCTATGTATTGAGGTGGTGGCAGTGGTAGTTCATATCTTGGGTTATGAATTTAAAAGAGCACAAGGTGTTTCAATTTGGTAGGTTAAGAGGCTCAAAAAGTCACTAGGTGAGGGTGGCCAGTAGCCTTGGTTTAGTTTTTTTAGCCTATCTGAAAGTGAATACTTTCACATGTTGGATTTTTTGTTGTTATGCGTCTGTCTTTTCTATTTTCGGTCTTTATCTTTCCCAAGGTACCTCCAGGAAAGAGTGGAAGTGGAAGTGAAAGAGTGGCTACCCGCAAGTGGGATCCTTCTAGGATTATTTGGGGATCCAAAGGTGATTGAGGCATGGTTCCTGTGGGGAGACAGGCATCCAACAGGCCACTGTATAAATGCTAAAAGGACAATGTGAGATCTGACTTAGGCTCTGACATGTGCAGCTTTCATCTCTGTTAATCCCATAACTGTTCATGGTATGCAGCTTTGCTCCCATCCTGACTTACGTCCTGTTTAGGTAGCTCTGTTCCAGGGTGTGTGCTCTGTTGATGCATCCTGGTGTTTGGAGTCAGCTTGATTACTTCAATCCTAGATGACTGGCGGAGGGTGATGAAACACACAGCACTGGCCTGGCTGGTGCAATCTTCTGCCTTCGGAGCATCATGTCTCTGTACTGCAGCCAACAACCGCACAAGCCTGAGATGAGCTGGTTAAAGTTTAGGCCAGGGTCACAGGCAGGCCAAGGCTCTCTCCCAGGAGTGAGGGAGCAATTTTGAGATGTCTATCTAAATGATACTGGGCCGATGATAACTTTGTAGAGCTGAGAAGAAGAGATGAACCAAACAGGGGAATAGTTATATTTATTTTCTGCACCAACAAATTCCTTTGGCTGCTCTTTTACTTGGTGGAGCACATTTTTGGAAACACTTAAAGTCTCCCTCCCCTTGCATTATATTTCATCTGTGCTTTTATTGAATAAGCCAACTGAAAAGTGAACCTAGGGAAATATTATCTGTGTGATTAAATAATTCTCGTCTGTCTTTAGCCATATTCTATTGTGCCTTCTATTACAACGTTCTAAGTTATTAAGCTTCAGATATGATGGTAAGTAAGATCCCTTTAAGAAGCTCTATTATTACACCTTCCTCTTCTAAGTTTAGGACTTTTCCACATTATTGATACAATGATGAAGTTCAATGTTTTTATTCCCTTCAAGTAACATTCAGCTCTGGTAGGAAATACAGTTTTATCCTCTATCCTAATTTTTGTTCTCAGAGAGCTGATGTGCTAGAAGGCTAACATGAAAGTTCCTTTGCTTCCTTGCATCAGCTGAGCTTTCACCACTTCAGCCAAAACACAAATGCATCTCTTCAGACCCTGAGACATGGGCTGACAGAGATTTTAGCAACTTTTATTCTACTCTGTTGTGAACAGTGCCAGGGACCATTTACTATGAATAGCCACAAGCCTCACTCTTTGGGTACCTGACTGATTTTCAGGACTTATGCTACCAAACTTGAAACAGTTAGTAATTTTGATGATACTTGTGTTGTAGGCGGTGGGAATGGCACTGGGTGTTAGATCCATGGGGTCAGACCAGCCCTGAGTTCAGCAACCTCGGTACTTGGTTTCTGGCCAGGAAAGAATTCAGAGCCAAGATCCAAACTATAAGAGAACATTTATTTATAAATCACAGGTGTAGGAAAAGTAATTCCTAGAAGTGGGCTTAGGAAACAAGGTATAAGAGGTAAAGGAAGGGTTCTTGGAGCTTGGGAGTGAGGAAGCCGACGGTAAAGTGCTTGTGGGGAGGGGAAAGGAAAAAGGAAAAGAAAGGGCTTGGGCGGGCTCACAGGAGGGAGAGTGCACTGGGTCCTCTGTCCTAAGGGTTTTAAGGGTGGAGATTTTCATGGAGGACCCTGGGGGAGATCTTAATATTTAGCATCTTTCCAGGTGTGTCCTTTCTGGGTCTGGGTCTCCACTGATTGATTGCTTGCCGCCAGGGCAGGGGGTCATTATTCAATGCAGCTGGTCCTGAGGACAGCTGTGGCTGACTTTTTTGCTCTTTTGGGCCTGGGGCTGAAATACAACTGAGGCCTAGATATTATTTCTCTTCCTTCTTCTTCTTCTTCTTCTTCTTCTTCTTCTTCTTCTTCTTCTTCTTCTTCTTCTTCTTCTTCTTCTTCTTCTTCTTCTTCTTCTGTTACGGGATTTTATTTTTTTAAATAAATCTTTATTGTTCAGATTATTACAATTGTTCCTTTTTTTTCCCCCCATAGCTCCCCTCCACCCGATTCCCACCCCACCTCCCGCCCTTACCCCCTCCCCTCACTGTCCTCATCCATACGTGTATGATTTTTGTCCAGTCTCTTCCCGCATCCCCCACACTCCTTTCCCCGCAAGAATTGTCAGTCCACTCCCTTTCTATGCCCCTGATTCTATTATATTTACAGTTTATTCTGTTCATCAGATTTTTTATTCACTTGATTTTTAGATTCACTTGTTGATAGATATGTATTTGTTGTTCATAATTTTTATCTTTACTTTTTTCTTCTTCTTCCTCTTCTTAAAGAATACCTTTCAGCATTTCATATAAACTGGTTTGGCGGTGATGAACTCCTTTAGCTTTTTCTTGTCTGTGAAGCTCTTTATCTGACCTTCAATTCTGAATGATAGCTTTGCTGGGTAGAGTCATCTTGGTTGTAGGTTCTTGCTATTCATCACTTTGAATATTTCTTGCCACTCTCATCTGGCCTGCATAGTTTCTGTTGAGAAATCAGCTGACAATTGTATGGGTGCTCCCTTGTAGGTAACTAACTGTTTTTCTCTTGCCATTTTTAATATTCTCTCTTTGTCTTTTGCTCTTGGCATTTTAATTATGATGTGTCTTGGTGTGGTGCTCTTTAGATTCCTTTGTTTAGGGTTCTCTGTGATTCCTGGACTTGTGAGTCTACTTCTTTCCCCAGGTTGGGGAAATTTTCTGTCATTATTTCTTCAAATAGGTTTTCAGTATCTTGCTCTCTCTCTTCATATGGCACCCCCATAATTCGGATGTTGGTACACATGAAGTTGTCCCAGAGGCTCCTTACACTATCTTCATATTTTTGGATTCTTTTTTCTTCTTGCTTTTCCAGTTGAGTGTTTTTTGCTTCTTTGTATTTCAAAACTTTTACTTGATTCTTGCGTTCCTCTAGTCTGCTGTTGGATCTTTGTATATTATTTTTTATTTCAGTCAGTGTATGCTTAATTTCTCGTTGGTCCTTTTTCATATCCTCAAGGGTCTTGCTAAATTGATTGGCCTTTTCTAGAAAATTCTTGAAAAACCTTATAACCGTGGTTTTGAACTCTATATCCAGTTGTTTGCTTTCCTCCATTTCTTTAATTTGTGACCTGTTTCTTTGTCTCCACATTTTGGCTGCTCCCCTGAGTTGATAGAGTGGCTTTGTGTGCTAGGTGTCCTATAGGGCCCAGTGGCTCAGCCTCCCCAGTTACCTGAGGTGGACACTCTTGGTGCACCCCTTTGTGGGCTGTGTGCACAGTCTTGTTGTAGTTAAGTCTTGATTGTTGTTGGTATCACTGGGAGGAATTGACCTCCAGGCCAATTGACTGTGAGGATCAGCTGTGTCTACACTGGGAGAACTTCTGTGCTGGAGACACCCTTATGAGGCAAGACTTGCTTCAGTGGTGCTTTGGTGCTCACTGAGTCTGTCTCCTGAGTGTGTCCCTTATGGATCTGTTGTAATCTGGATGGTCCCACTCTGACCCCTAGGTACACTGGCTCTTGGATCTCCAAGGAGGTGCTAATTTAGCCTCTGCCTGAGGCCACCCAGCAGGAGCTGTGGAGAGATTTGCAGATTCCTCTTCTTTGTTTGGGTTTTGGAGGTGCCCAGATGAGGCCCAGCTGTGAAGCAATGCAAGCTGCTGTGGGGCCTTGGGCCTTCTTTTGGATGTTCTGTGTCTCTCTGACTCAGCTGAGGTTTGTTAGGTAAGTTTAGAATTCAAAGGACCAGGCCATTCATATGCAAAAGCCTCTGCACTCAGCTTGGATGGGGGGGAGTCTCAGGGCGGAGCAAACAGCAATGGCTTCCGGTCAGCCCTGCCCTAAGAGGCCCCCCAGGTCTCAGTGTCCCACGGTAATTGCTACAAGCACCTCTGAGAGAAAGCCGCCCTCGAGTTTTGCCCGCTGCCAGACAGTCCAGTTTCTCCCCATATGAGTCTGGGTCCCCAGAGTCTCACCCGGAACTGGAGTTCAGAGCAGTCAGGAGCTTTTGTCTCCCTCCCGCTTGAAAAAGCCAGCCATGTACTCAGTTGCCAGCCCTCTCTGCACACGCGACTCTGTACCTCTGCCTTCCGGAGCTCCTCTGAGTCTCAGTGTGCTTTTCTCTTTCCTTCTAGTTGTAGAATTTCCACTCAGCCAGCCTTCCTGTGGTTCTGGATGATGTCCGTTTTGTCTTTTAGTTGTAGTTTTGAAATTGTTGTGTGAGGCAGCAGTTTAGGTGTTTACCTATGCAGCCATCTTGGTTTCTCCTATCTACTCCCCTAGATGTTATTTCTAAGGAAAGGTCAGGCCTGGGGTCCAAACCTCATGACCAGCTATATGCTAGGGGAAGAAAAGTCATCCTTGGTTGTCCCACCCTAAACCCTATAATTGTCCTTTGCTAGGCACCTGGGGCTTTCCACCCTGGTGACCTTCTGTACCTGGCCCATCGTCCTTGCTCTGCTCCTGTCTGTCTAGCTGCCTATCACACTTGTATGTTGGATCTTTGTATATTGTTTTTTATTTCAGTCAGTGTATGCTTAATTTCTAGTTGGTCCTTTTTCATATCCTCGAGGGTCTTGCTAAGTTCATTGTAATGAATGTAATTAATTATGTCCTTTTCATGATCAAGATTAATTCCACTATAATTACATTATGGTACTAGGACATTTTGAATGTTCACCAACCAAAAGTCAACAGTCAGGAATCAAGGCCTCTCTTTGCCCTTGCCTGGGGGTGTATGAGTCACAAACAATACAAATAAATGGGGACTGTGGCATAGTCATTTTGGCAGTGTTCTCTGGAATGTGTTGCTGGTCTGACTCAGCGCTGTGGGCTGTGAGAAATGCATGCCACCTCCTCAGGTCCTCCACTGTACTCTACTCCAGCAGGCACTGCACTCTAAAGATTTGGGTCATGTGACCTACTGTTAATTAAGCCCCTATGCTAAATTTCTCTTCTGTTCTATATCTGTTGTCCCCGAGTCCCTGCTTTTCCCCCACCCAAACACACACAAAGGAGAAAATGCTATGGTGAAACTTCTGAAGTTATACCTATTCAGAGAGAAAACAGGGTGCTTAACATTTCCCTCTGCAGTAATTTTATTTTTGGAATTCTTTCTGTGAGACTTGACTCACAATATTGATACCTGTATAACATTGGTTACACTGACATTAATCAAATCTTTTGAATTCACACAAAATGTGGGATAATAGTTTGTGACAGACATTTGAGGAATATAATTTTTCTATACTCATTTTAATCTTGGGCAGACCATTTAAAAACTGTTTTTATTAATTTTAGAAAAGAAGGAAGAGGGATAGAGATAGAAACATCAATGATGAGAGAGAATCATTGATCAGCTGTCTCCTGCATGCCCCCTACTGGGGATCAAGCCCTGAAAAAACAGCGTTATCTCACTTTTACAATATTGGAACTTGTATAGCTACCTGAGAGATAAATAATCTGGTTATGAGATGGAAAGGTTAGAGATTTTCTTTTTCATGGCCAATTGTCTAATCCTGCTTTTACCAGTCTGTCTCTCTTAGCAATTCTTATGCCTGATGACAGCCATGATGATGATAACAATTTTTAAACATATACCAAAACAGAGAATAGTATAATGAACTCCAAAGTTTGTCAAGATTTTGCCACACTTGATTCATCTATCACTTTTTATTTTTTGCTTAAGGATTCAATGTAGACATAAGATTTCTTGTCTTTCCATGGATTTTTTTTAAAAAAAGGACTTTAAAAATAACAACAATGCTATTATCCCCTTAACAAACTGAATGGTTTCATAATATAATCTAATACACAGCCCATATATAAATTTTCAAAGTGTTTATAATGGCTTTGTTTGAATCAAGATTCAGTCATGGTCCACAAATATGTTTGTTTGTTTATTTATTGACACTGTTTTATTGGACATATGGAGTACAGTTTTTGTTCTCTGAATAAAAATTACTTAATGGAAAGTAGATGATTCTGGAAAAGTTTACAAGCATACCATACCTTTTTATCCTTACATCTTAATATAACTCTATAGAAGACAAGGATTTGATTATTTTGCTTGTTTGTTTGAAAGCCTCAAGATTAGTCATCTATATTTCTAAGTACAATATCATGAAAACTTAATTCAGCCACTTTGAAGAACAATTTGGCAATTTGTAGCAAAGTTGAAGACCTATTACATTATAATTCCACAATTCCACTTCTTCTAAGATAGCAATTTTCAGCAATTTTAAAGCATGCACTGACTTATTTTTCCCCTAGATTGTCAAATAAAAAACTCACAACAGCCAACACAACAATAGCTGTCTTGTGTGAATGAATCAAAATTATACCTATTTTTAAAAATCCGATCAGCAAAAATATTTATTTTTTGGTGTGCTGCAGAATTTTAGTAATTAGTGTTTATGTATGCGATGAGATGAAAGAGGTTGAGAATTGCTATTCTAAGATATTGAACCTACCTAAATTCTTAGCATGTAGGAGACATGTTACAAGTGTATACAGTGTAAGCGTAGGACAACCCAGTTACTCATCTGTAGGAATGTTAATATGTAAGCTGGTTTATTTATATTCTACAGCTGTCAAAATTAATTAACTGGATTTACATGAGAATAGAGTAGACAAATCTCAAACAATGTTGAGAGAAAAGAAATATATAGTATAATTACATTTATTTAACATCTAGTACCAAAAATAGACACTACATATATATGTGGATATATGTAGATAAGTATAAAATATGTGAAAATGACATATACTACTATATAGTGGTTATCTTTTAAAAAATTTTTTCTTATTGACTAAAGAGAGGAAGGGAGAGGGAGAGAGAGATAGAAACATCAATGATGAGAAAATCATTGGTTGCCTGTCTCTTGCATGCCCCACATTGGGGAACAAGCCCACAACCCAAGAATGGAACCAGGACCTTCTGGTTCATAGGCCAATGCTCAACTATTGAGCCACGCAGGCTGACCATCGTGGTTATCTTTTAGGAGAGAAGAAAAGGGGGGAGGGGGACACAGGTAGACTTTAACTGTGTATAATATTTTTTTCTTTAAAAAATATCTGAAGCAAATATAATAATGGGTATCTTTTCTTTGTTGAGTTCATTTCTTGTTAACCTTATATTTTAAACATAAAAATTTAAAAAAAAAGAACCGGATAATCATTCAGCTAAAGTCTTTAGTTTGATGAATGAGACTAGTTTTATATGAACAGAAAATAGGTTCCTGTCTTGGAGATGTGATTGATGGTTACTTGCTCCAAAACACATCTCCATTCAGCTTGACCAATGCCTAGAATTTAAATTTAAACCTATGGAACAAGGGAGTTGTTAATCGAAATATATTACTTCTTAGAGCTGGTTTCTCAACCTCAGCATTACTGACATTTTGCACTGAATAATTCTTTGTCATGGGGAGCAATCCTATGCATTGTAAGATGTTTAACAGTATTCCAGTCTCCTACCTATTAGATGACAGTAGCATACCACTAATGTGACAACCATTGTCTCTACAATGCCAAATGTTCCCTGGTTTGGGGGAGGGGGAGCAAAATCCTCCACTCTCCTCTCCCTTTTGTCCTTCAATCTTTTGTGAATCAGTTCTCTTGGAGAATAATGCATTCATTGGTTGGCATCCATTTCATTAGCATAATTTATTTTAGTTTTCTAACAAATATGCCCTTGAAAGAGCGATTTCTGGTTTGGAGAAATGTGGAATGCAAGATAAGCATGTGAATAGCAGGTTTAGTGTAGAAGCCTGGATGATGGGAGAGGAGGTGCATTCTGTAAGGCAAGGTAGAGGTGAGACAATGGCATCTTCCTTCAAATTTCACCTCACAATCCAAAAAAATATACTGTTTTGGAAGGACATTTACTTTAAAGTGGTTTAGAGACCTGCATTTAACTATGTGCTCTGACTTCTGAAAGCAAATGACTTAGCATTTAATTCTGGCCAACAACGAGAAAGCAGGATGGAGTGGTTCTGGCAGGAAAAGAGAAGGTAGGTCAGATCAGACTAATGGTCTCAACTGTTGTGAAGTGATGGGTGAGAAGTGAATGATTTAAGCCCCAAATCACAGAAAAGAAGGTTCCTAGTCTAAGAAACCCATTAGGAAGTTTAGTTTCTATTATTTTTCAGATTGTTTTTCTTTTATTGTGGTGTAGTAACAAAGTGGACGATATGCCCTGTGCCCTATCCCTATTTTCTGTGAAATTAGTTTTTTAAAACATTATTAATATAAGTAGCTCTTTACTCTTTCTATCCCCAGCACTAACTAGCTGATGGAGATCTTGTGGTTTAGGTCTAGTCCCAAAGCCCTGAGCAAGTTAGAAGAGTACCTGAATCTTAGAATTGTTGAGGTTTGAAAAAACTGAGTGAGAACTAAGACTCAAGGATTCTTTGATTGTGAGAAGATAATAGGATTAGATGACAGGATAGGCAACTCAAGAATACATCCCCTAATTGTTTAGAATTCTATTTACTGTTGGGAGGATGATGATATCTCATCAGGGACCCATCAAATTCAAAATCTAGCTTGTTATTTAAAAGAAATTTTTATGTATGTATGTATTTATTTATTTATTTTATTTCAGAGAGAGGATGGAAGAGGGAAAGAGAGATAGAAACATCAATGATGAGAGAATCATTGATTGGCTGCCTCCTGCACACCCCTACTGGGAATCGAGCCCTGACCAGGGAATTGAACCATGACCTCCAGGTTCATGGGTCGACACTCAACTGCTGAGCCACATGGACTCGACCTGATTGTTATTTTAGAAGTTTCCCCAAACCAACCTTCCCACCAACACACCCCTTCTGGCCACTCTGCCCCCCAGAGAAAACCCCAATCAAAGCTCCAAAGCTTCTTTATTTTGCTTCTACCTTATAAATAAAAACCTATCAGTAGTAACAACCATCATCACCCATTTGTTAAATACTGGCGCCACTGTGGAAAATTAATGACATGAGGAAAGTCTTGTTTTTTTGTGTTTTTTTTTTTTTTTTATATATTTCATTGATTTTTTACAGAGAGGAAGAGAGAGGGATAGAGAGTTAGAAACATCGATGAGAGAGAAACATCGATCAGCTGCCTCTTGCACAACCCCTACTGGGGATGTGCCCGCAACCAAGGTACATGCCCTTGACCGGAATCGAACCTGGGACCCTTGAGTCCACAGGCCGACGCTCTATCCACTGAGCCAAACCAGTTTCGGCAGGAAAGTCTTGTTAATCCTCATTTTATTGATAGGGAAACTGCAGGTGAAGAAGGTGAAGTAACTCGCTTCAGGTCATCTTGCTAGTCAAAGGCATCCTGAAAAGGAATCCCAATTTGTCTTTTTTACTCAAAATTCCATGGCATCCCACCCACTCCCCAAGACATGCCTTCCTTACCAGCTCCTCTGGTCAATGCTTTCTAATACTCCCTTTGAGGGTTGAGGAGACTCTTCCACAAATGGAACTGTCTCTGTTGAGTGTTGGCTTTGTTGCATACTAGGAAACATAATATTTCAGTCTCAAATCACCAACAAAATATTGAAGAAATGAATCTAGTAAGAGCATTTAGCATTATAATAAAAGATACAAAAATGTCAAACCATAGGTTAACATCTTAGTTAAACTGATGGCTCATTTGATGATGGAGTTTTAACATCTTAATTAAACTGATGGCTCATTTGATGATGGAGTTAAATGGATGTTTCTGTGCAGTGTGATTTTTTGTTTAATCAAGTTGGTTATGTTCAAATCAACAAAACTAATGCAGGCTGTTGGTCAAGTCATGGGCCAACAGTATATTGAATGGGGTGTTAAAATGTTGCTTATTAAAATGAAACTTTGCCTGTTATTCTAAATGCCTGTTGGTTTCTCTGAAATGTTGACTGACAACTGATTACAGTGTCCACACTTTTACCCCACTTATGATTCAAAATAAGTAAATTTTGAACCATAAGTGGTCAATTCCATTATTAATATTTATATATCTTGGATTAAAATCTTCCCACTTTATAATCAGCATTGATTATTTTATAAGTTTCTGGGAATCTACTTGGAATAGATTCAATAAGGGAGGAGATTTGAAAAAGGAGGTAGATTTTCTTATCTGCTTTCTCAAGAATAAAAGTATATCTCCAGTACTTCTAGCTTAGTATTTTTAGTCTTGATAACTGAAAGAGACATTAATAGAAAATTACTCAGGATAAAAAGAAAAGGGGCACATAATTCTATTACAGATGTATAAACCATATAGAAAACGGGAAACTAGAAGGTATCTTTATTTCAGTAAAGCTTTTGATTATATTCTAATCCCAAATAGCAGGGTCAATAAATCCATTCTACATGTTACCCCTTCCATGGCCCTGGCAGACATCACTAGTTGATGAAGTCTTTGTCACTGAACTGATATGTGGCTTTCAAAGTTCTGCTGAACACAATCCTGCAGAGAGCTGTTCCCTTCAAACTGATTTGGAGTTGTCCTCCTTGATAAAACCTTGTCACCACCTCTGGCCTGGAGAATAGGGAGGGTTCTCATGCTTTGTACCAGAGGATCACTTACTGAAAGGAAGGGAATCTGTTGAGTAATTGGGTTTTGGCATAGATTTGGTTTTATTGTTTGAGGTTGTATTGATGATGTTGATGTAATTGAAAGTACAGTATAGTTAATTAAATGCTTTGAAATTAGTCAGGGTTTTAAACAACCTAGGAAATAGGAATAGAATTTAAAGTAATCTTGGTGGTTTTGATAAATGAGCCATTAGAGAGAGAGAGAGAAAGAGAGAGAGAGAGAGAGAGAGAGAGCGAGTCAAGATCCTTTACCCAAGGAGGATGCTCTGAAATGGGATAGAATAGCCAGGCTGTGTGCCAACCTCAGACAGTGTGGTGGAAGCTCTGCTCTGTACCCCCGGCACTGACTTTTCTGTGTCAGGGCTTGGTTTCCCTGCTCCTCTTCCTCAAAGCTCTGTTTTCCCCGAAGCTTAGGCTGTCTAGAGAAGATCTTACATTCCCTGAAGTCCTATTCAGTTTTCTGAAGGTTCCTCAGGAACAGAACCAGTAGATCCCACATGTCTCCTGTAACTTCTGGGAGACACCTGGTGAACAAGGGGAAAGAATGGAATGTGGCCTGCTTTTCTGTCAGAGCCTTTGCCCTGTCTGGCCTCAACGTTTTTCTTTAGAGTTGATCGGCCCTGCCTCTGTGCTTCTCATGTGCTGAGTGCTGGGCAGCCGCACCTGCTCCCTTCACCTGGGAAACAAGATTGGACCCTGGAGCCGGAGGATGCGGGGAACACCACAGACAAACTTGGTGGGTGGGATAATTTGACACTTTCCTTTGAATGTCTGGGAAAAAGTACCCCATGTAGAGAATAGGAACTTGGAGAAAGAGTTGCTCCAGGTCTTTTAAAAAAAGTTGAAGTACTTTGGAGACAGTGCACATGCTTAGTGAATAATACCTTTCTTCAAGTTAGAAAACAGTGGTTTCGGGCAGTGGTATCCCCTTTGCAACTAGTGGCACTCTGTTGGTTTAAGCAGAGGGGAAACTGATAATTAATTCCAGAGACCATCCCTCTGGCTATGTGTGATTGACAACATTTAACTGCTTGGCAGACTATGTAAAGTACTTAAAGTCATTGCGAAGGATAAGTGTGTCTTCCATTTCCCCAAGCATGGCAAGCTTTTTGTTTTAGCTGGATTCTGTGAGTGTATCATGCCTACATGTCCCTTCCTCTTCCTGCTTCTGCAATGATGGCACAGCTGTTCTCAAGTAAATGAACATCCTCATTTTCAATGACTCATGTGTTCAAACGAAGTTTACTCGCCAGTCAGTGGGTAACCCACACGACGCCTCCGCAACAGATATCAAGTGTGTGATGCCTCAGGCATTGTGAAACTCCAGAGTGTGACAGTGTCTAGCCTCTGCTCCTGCATTCAAGACTGCCAATCAATGAAGCATTTGTGTAAGGGTATGTACACAAAAGAGAGAACAGACGTTTTGTAATCAACAAAAAGAACTAACATCCTTCTACCCCCTTATTTTCCTTTTTGGCTTAAAAAAAAAAGGAGGGGGAGGGCATTGCCCCATAGGAGAGCCACCCGTTGTGCCCTTTAGTACAAGCCTGATCTAATTTTAGCAACTTAGAATTTCATAAGTTTGATGTAACTTGGTCTTTTTTTTTTTTTTGTCTGTGCTTGTATTCTGTTAAGATAACCCTTTCATCATATACTACATGGAATTGGTAGTTCATAGACTCAAGGAAAAAAAAAACACCAGGAAACCATGGAATTCTGCTGATGTGAAAAATTTTGAATGATTTTTAAGAAAAGGGGTATCATGTGGAAGAAAACAAAGCAAAAGCAGGAGGGCAGAAGTGCCTAGAAGACATTAGGGACCCAAGAACTGATTTAGTGTGGCCAAGATGAGTGAAGCCAAATGGAGGTGGAAGGAGTTAAGATTGGATATTTAGTTTGAAGTCAGATCCTAAAAGGCCTTGAATACCATGCTAAGACATTACTTATTAAGATGAAGGGATCTCAAAGTTTTGGGAAGACACCTCTGGTAGCTTTGTGGAAGTGGGATTAGACAGACAGGGGCTGGGGGAATGGAGAAAGGAGAGATGGTAGATAGGAAGCCATTCTGGAAGGCAATGGACCTTCAACCAGAGCAGTGGGGTTGGTGGAGAAGTGAAGTGTCTAGGTAGCCACTTAAAAGTGTGAGTCTTGGAAAAGTCAGGACAATAGATGCACATTTGGGAGTTATTCACAGAGTGTGAAAGTTGAAATGGTGGGTTTAGTGAACTCCCAGAGAGTGAAAGACATTTACCAAGGCTAGGGAAAAGACATCATAGAAAAGGGGCAGGAAGAGATAAACAAACCAGACAAAGATCAACCAGGAAAGAGAATAAGAGCAGAGGGAATGGACACTAAGAAGAGAAAGTTCTAACTTTATATTTTCTTTCTCCTTATTCCTCTGCCCACTGACATTCCTTTGTGCTATATTTTACCCCCAAGAATAATAGATGTTGACTATCAACTCCTTTTCAGAAATAAAACATAGACTGCCTTATCTGTAAACTGCTTTTCCAATACACATATGATTAGAGATTATTAGGGTCTTCTAAAGCTAACCCAGAAATAAAGTATTTTGGGGTAAGATTTGAAATGTAAGGGAATCACTGGTTATGTGGAATGTGGTCATAATGCAGTTTTACCTTGTTTCATCTTTATAATTCTGAGGACGTGCTGAGTCATCAGATTGTGATTCTGGGAGAACTAGCAGATGAAAACACAAAGGAAATGTGTGTGCAAGTTTTTGTGTAAACATATTAACTTTTTAAAGAATAGTTTATTGAATTTTTTAAAGAGAGAGGAAGGATGATGAAGAGAAACATTGGCTGCTTCCTGGACGCCCCTACTGAGGTTCAAGCCCACAACCTCCTGGTGCACAGGATGCTGCCCAACCAGTTGAGCCACACTGGACAGGGCTAAAAAATATATTTATTTTTTGCCAAGTAATGCATTTACTTATTTATTTATTTATTGTTTTATTGTTTTATTGTTTTATTTTTTAAAATACATTTTTATTGATTTTTTAGAGAGAGAGGAAGGGAGAGGGATAGAGAGATAGAAACATTGGTGAGAGAGAAGCATCATCGATTGGCTGCTTCCTGCATGTCCCCAAACTGGGGATTGAGCCCTAAACCTGGGAATATGCCCTGACCAGGAATCAAACCAGTGACCTCTTGGTTCATGGGTTGCTACTCAACCACTGAGCCATACCAGCCGGGGTAAGTAATGCATTTAAATGATTCAACAGTTATAGCAATTTAAAAATAGGCTTTGCCCTACCTAGTTTGGCTCGGTGAACAGAGAGCATCGGCCTGCAGACTGAAGGGTCCCAGGTTAGATTCTGGTCAAGGGCACGTAACCAGGTTTCAGGCTTGATCACCAGTGTGGGGTGTTCAGGAGGCAGCTGATCAATGATTCTCATCATTGATGTTTCTATCTCTCTCTCTCCCTTCCCCTCTGAAATCAATAAAAATATATGAAAAAATATAAACAAACAAACAAACATATGCTTTGAGCCCTACCGGGTGTGGCTCAGTAGTTGGAGTGTTGGCCTGCGCACTGAAGGGTCTCAGGTTTGACTCCCAGTCAAGGGCATGTACCTGGGTTGTGGGTTCCCTTCCCACCCCTGGTTGGGGCATGTAGGGGAGGCAACCAGTCTCTCTCTCTCTCTCTCTCCCCCCCCCCCCCCTTTCCTCCTCCCTTCCACTCTCTGAAAAAGCAATGAAAAGAATATCCTCAGGTGAGGATTAAAAAAACAACAACCCCAAAACAAAAAACAGGCTTTGATAAGTGTAGCTTCCATTCCTGTTACTGTCTACCTCTACATCATGCTAGTTTCTTATAGATCTTCCCAGTGTTTCTTTATTACAAACGTGCTATTATGATGCAAATGTTTATTATTTTCTATACTTGCTAATGTCAGAGATGATGTATACTAAATATTATTCTAAGCCTTGTGTTTTTTACTTACATCCTATTGTCCTTTCCAAATTATTACTTAGAAAGTTACTTCATTTTTAACAGCTAATAAGGAATTCCATTATATGAATGTGAATGGTTATTTTTTTTAAATCTACTACTTTATTTAAAAAAATATATTTTATTGACATTTTACAGAGAGGAAGGGAGAGAGATAGAGAGTTAGAAACATCGATGAGAGAGAAACATCGATCAGCTGCCTCTTGCACACCCCCCACTGGGGATGTGCCCGCAACCAAGGTACATGCCCTTGACCGGAATCGAACCTGGGACCCCTCAGTCCTCAGGCCGATGCTCTCTCCACTGAGCCAAACCAGTTAGGGCTGAATGGTTATTTTTACCTGTAGATTTTGACCTTTTGCTGTTAAAAAAAGCTGCAATATATATACCTGTAACATGAGTTACATGTAACATGAACCTGGGGTTGCTCTGTCAAAAGACCATTTGTAATTTTGATTGATATTGCCAAATTGCCCTTCATGAATGGATGTACTATTTGCACTTCCATTAGGAGTGTATGTAAGTTCCCACAGCTTCACCAAAGGTGTAAATATATATCAAACTTTTGGATTTGTGCCAATCTGAGGTGAAAAATCGAAACTCAGTTTAGTCTTAATTTGTGTTTCTCTTAAAAGGAGTGGGACTTTGTACACATTTCATGTTTAAGGGTCATTTGTATTTTTCCCCCCAGGAATGGAATTATCTACTCATGTCTTTTGACCATTATTTTTTCTATATTAAATTAATTAGCTTTTGTTTGTACTGAGATACAAATATTTTTTTCAATTTGTGATTGTATCTTTCCCTTTGTTTACCATATTTGTTATTGTGCAGATAACTTTCATTTTTATGTTGTTAAATCAATTAATATAGTATTTTCTTTTTATAGCTTCTGGTTTTAAGTTTTTTAGTATCAAGATTTCTCCTTTGGCTAAGTTTTAAGAGAATTCTCCAGTGTTTTCTTTGATTACTTTTATGGTTTTATTTTTTATATTTAAGTCTTTGATTGATTTATTTTGATGTATATATCCAGCTATCCAGTTACCGTAACACTCTATTAAAATGTCCATCTCCACCACACTTATTTGTGATGCATCTTTAATAACCTCCTGAATCTCAGTATATGTTTGAATCTATTTCTGAACTTTCTATCCTGTTCTCTGTATTTACTTGTCTTCTCATGCACTGGTTTCTTATTTTAATTATTGATGTTTTAATACATTGTTTTCATAACTGGTAGGGATAGTTGTTGTTGCTGCTTTTCCTTTACAGACTATCCTTGTTTATTCTTGCTTGATTATTTTTCTATGTGACCTTCAGTTTGTTTATGATCTAGAGGAAATAGAACTATTTATTTTTATTAGAGTTGTATTAAATTTATAAATTTATTAAGGAAGGTTTGACATCATCTATGTTGAGACTTACTCTCCAAGGACATTCTATCTTTTTGTTTGTTTAGGCGTTCTTTCTTATTCTCCAGAGATGTCTCAAAGTTTTTCTTAGACAGGTTTTGTACATTTCATCTTAAGTTTATATTTCTGGTTGCTATTATAAATGGAGTATCTTCTTCCATCATCTTATCTAACTGATGGTTGTTCATATATTGGAAAGTATTTGATTTGGTAAGGTAGCAGGATATACAAGTAAGAATTCTCATACTGTATGAAGGTTTTCAGATAGGCTTAACTCTTTTTTTTTTCAGGTATGCAATTATTTTATTTCGCATAGTGATAGTAACTACTTCTTATTCAACTTTTGTCTGTATTTTAAAAAAATATATTCTATTGATTTTTACAGAGAGGAAGGGAGAGGCATAGAGAGTCAGAAACATCGATGAGAGAGAAACATCGATCAGCTGCCTCCTGCACACCCCCTATTGGGGATGTGCCCGCAACCAAGGTACATGCCCTTGGCCGGAATCGAACCTGGGACCCTTCAGTCCACAGGCCGACGCTTTATCCACTGAGCCAAACCGGTTAGGGCTGTCTGCATTTTATTTATTTTCTAGTTAGTACTGCATTTCTCTCGCTTGTCTAATTGTGTTGGCTGCTACAGTGTTGAGTGACTGGTGCTAGTTGTTGTTCCTGTTGGGTACAGACTGTAGTGCCTTCAGTATCTTCCCAGTAAGCATCATGCTTGCTTTGCTCTAGCTCTCCATCTTACATTAAATAATTGTTGATTCTTGTTTTGTTATTTTAAAACCAAGAATGAATATTGAATTTTTTATGCATTTTCAGCATCTTGGGTGGTGAATATATATTTTCCTTTTAGGAATGTTATGATAAATTACATGAATAGCTTAATATTTGAGTTATCTTTGCATTTATGGACTAAACATTGCCTGGCCATAATATGGTGCTGGAAACCATCTGCCAAAATTGGAGTTAGGATTTTTCCAGTTGATCCTTTTACTTGCAATTAGTCTATTACCTAGCTACCTACTTTCTTCCCTCCTTCCCTTTCTTTCTTCCTTCTCAGATTTAAAGGTTTGGTAGAATTCCTTGTAAAATGGCCTCGATTTGGTGCCTATTGGGAGTGGATAAAATTATTTTTTACTCCCTACAGCATTATTTCATTTGTGAAAACATATCTTTTTAGAGCATTCATCTCTTGGTGTCAGTATTGGTAAAGTTATTTTAGTAGAAAGTGGTTTCCCCAGATTTTTATTAAATTTATTTGTATAGGACTTTGTGCACACTTATTTCTTATAAATTTTATAATTTCCTATTTATGTTATTTCTTTTTTGTAAATTTTTACTATATGTGGGCTTTCTTCCCACCCTTATTTTTTCTTAATTGGGTTAAATAATCTCTCAGTATCACCAGGGAATGGGTTCTAGGAACCCCCTAAGATATCAAAATCCTCAGATGTTTAGGTCCCTTACATAAAATGGTGTAATATTTGCACATCCTCCTATATACTTTAAATCATTTCTAAATTACTTATAATACCAAATACAATGTAAATGCAATGTAAGTAGTTGTTGTATTGCTTAGGGAATAATGGCAAGGAAAAAGTCTGTACATGTTCAGTACAAGAACCATTGTAGGCCTAACTGCATAGTACACGTCAACAGCAATGTAACATTCCCAACCTCCTTCCCCCACAAATATTTTTGATCTGAGGTTGGTGAAATCTGTAGATGAGGAACCCACTGATATGGAGAGTTGACTGTTGTGGGGTAGATAGGTGTTTGAAGTAAACTTTACCCCTTTTCTTGTAAAAAAAAAAGTTGACTGTAACTCTTAAATTGTGCCAACTGGGGAAACATTGCTGGTGGGGTAGGGAGCAGGAGTAGTTTCATAACTCTACTGCTTCTTTAAAAACTAGGCAGATGATTGAGTAGCTCTTAGGGAAACCAGGGGAGATGCTAAGTCAGCATTTACTTTGAGCACATTTTGTACGACAGGTCATGATCGTTGTGCTGATTTCGTCCCCTTTTCTTTTTATGGGTTTGTTATATGGTATATAAAAATCTAGTTTTCTAAAGCAGTTTTGCCACTACAGGGACACTCATGAAACATTTATGTAGTGAGTTTTAAACTTTTGCCTTGTATTCACATTTTGTTTGTTTGTTTTCATCCTCTCCAATTCCTCCACTTCCAAGAATAGAAAAACTTCAAACTTTAAAACAACAACAAATACTCGACTTAACCATCAGCAACCCCTCTTACTAGTACATTGCTAATTTGTCCATCAAATAGATAGAGTGTTATTAATAATAGGTGAAATTAAGCAGAAAGGTGTTAATGGTGTCTGTGAACTCCCAGTGTTCTAATACTTATTGGTAATAACTTGGTTCTCTCTAAGTATGTAGAGGTGGGGTTTTCTTGGCTCTTGTGCATTGTGAATACATGCTTCTTCATGGGCCGCATTCTCATTAGTGTGTTCAATTGCCACTCAGGAGTGTGTTTTTTAGCATTAAAGTGAGGGAAAGTCACCAAAAGGGCAGTCTTTTTTGCTAGCACCCATGCATGAGTGAAGGGAAAGACCTTAAGCCTCTTGAAGTAAATTCTTTCACCACAGCGTCCTTCAGTCTAGTTGCTGATTGGCTGTTTGTCCTAAGGAGTGGAGAAGGCACTAGGGGTAAACAAGTCTTGACTTCCTGCCAGCTGAGCCCAGGGAGCAGCCTGTCTATCTTAGTGGGGCAAATCCAGGTTTTGTGGGAGCCTGAAGCTTATACAATTTGGAGGCCCTCTTTAAGTAAAAGAATAAAAAGAATAAACAAAATTGGTGCGGGATTTTGGGAGAAGCTCTGCGGTTGAGGAGGACAAAAAGGACAAAAAAATTATAATTTCCTAGAAACCATATTAGCTTCGTGGTCAGTGTATCTTTGGCTCAGACTCCTTGAACTCAAACCTAGAGCCATGCTGAGGATGTAGTAGGGTTCCTCAGCTGTTGGGTCCAAAAGAGATAGAGGCAATTTTCTACAAACCTTGGCTGATAGGTAGGCCAGCTTAATGAAGATGAATGTGTTAGAATTCATCTATGGTGTTAGAATATATCTGAACAGCAATAACAACAAAGCATCAAGGTGATTATCCTTTCTAAACATTGACTAACCTGCAAGATGCATGGAGAAGCTGCTTATGCCTTGGAGAGGATTTGAAAAGTAAGGTCCTGACGGGACATCTGTGTGCTAAGGTTATAGAGTCATAAATTGGGCAGAACAGCCTCCTTGGGCAACTCAAATTAGGCTGAAATACAAACTGGCTGGGGGAGCATTAAGTGAACCACTGCCCCGGGGCTGTTTTTCGTTGGGCTTATCATGAAAAGTCCCAGAAATCTGATGTGTTCCAGGCTGTAAAAGATTCCTGTCCTACATTATGTGAAGTGACATTAGTCAGACAGAGAAAGACAAGTATTATATGATCTCATCATATGTGGAATCTAAAAAATGCTGAACTCATAGAAACAGAGAACAGATTGGAGGTTGCCAGAGGCAGGGGTGGGAAAATAGGTGAAAGTGGTCAAAAGATACAAACTTCCAGTCAGAAGGTTTAATAAATCCTGGGATATAATGTACAGCATGGTGATTACAGTCAACATTTGTTTTGTATATTTAGAAGTTGCTGAGTGAGTAGATCTTAAAAGTTCTTAACACAAGAAAATATTGTAACTATGTGAGGTGGTGGATGTTAACTAAACTTATTGTGGTAATCATTGGGTAATGTATATTTATAGCAAATCGTGTTGTACACGTAAAACTAATATAGTGGTATATGGCTATTGTATCTCAATAAAACTGGAAAAAAAGAGATTCCTGCCCCAGTTTACATATACATAGAAAGTGACTCGAGTTACAGTTTTACAAGTACATATCCAGGTTAATGATAGATGGAGGCCACATATAAGTTTTCCTGTATCAATTCGAGTTCTATTTCTTCCCTCAAAGATGGAGAAATGCTAGAAAGAACTGCTACGCAGGGCTTTCTATTTAGCAAGGAAGAATGGGGGCTGATGTGTAATTAATAAAGAAGATCTTACATATTTGAGGTTGTTGCACACAGTGACATGGAATTTGAGGCTTCGGATATGAGGAAGAATTTAGTTTTGGAGTCACAGACAGACTTGGTTTCAAATCTTGGTTTTGTTGTTTATTCCCTTTGTGGCCCCAGGCAAATTACTCAAACCCTCTGAGCTTGTTTCTTTATCCTTATAATAGAATAATAGATAATATCTCATGGATAATGAGGATTACATAAGTATATGTGTCAAAGGCTTAGCACAGTCTGTTGTGAAGAAACATTTAGTAAATGCCATCTGCCTTCTAGTTTAGGAAGGAAGATTTAAAAATATTCATAGGATAGGTACAATATCAGCTAGAAAGTAGGGGACTAAAAAAGCCTAAGTGCCCATCAGCAGATGAGTGGACTAAAAAGCTTTTGTACATCTACACAATGGAATACTACGCTGCTATAAAAAAGAAGGAATTTTTACCATTTGCAATAGCATGGATGGACCTGGAGAGCATTATGCTAAGCGAAATAAGCCAGTCAGAGAAAGATAAATATCACATGATCTCACTCATATGTGGGTTATAATGAATAACATAAACCAGTGATGGGCAACCTTTTGAGCTTGGTGTGTCAAACTTCGCCAAAATACTGAGCATAACTCGGCTAGTGTGTCACTTTGAGGAAAAAACTAACTCCAAGACTCTAGTTGCAAATGTTTCATCCTCAGGAGCAGCAAATGTTTCATCCTCGGCATGCGGCCGCGTGTCATCAGAAATGGCTACGCATGTCAGTGCTGACACGCGTGTCATAGGTTCGCCATCACTGACATAAACTGATGAACAAAAATAGATCCAGAGACTAAGATATACTAAACAGACCGTCTAACCTCAGAGAGAAGGCAGGGTAGGAGGGGGGCGGTAAGAGATCAACCAAAGGACTTGTATGCATGCATATTAGGATAACCAATGGACACAGACACTGGGGCAATAGGGGCTTGTCCTGGGGGGCGGGAGTGGCGGGGTCAATCGGGGGAAAGGAGACATGTTTAAACAATAATAATAATAAAAAGTAACATTTTTTCTGATTAAAACAATTGAGGCATAATTTACATATATTAAAATGCACAAATATCAAGTGTTTAACTAGGTGTATTTTTGCATATTTTTAGACCTATGTAACTACCACCCAGATCCATCTAAAGGACATATCTACAACTTCAGAGTTTTCAAGCCCTTGCCCAGTGTATAGCATGCATCCCTCAGTCCCTGTTATAACTTTCATATATTACATTTTTAAATAGATTCTTTGAATTCTAAAATAGGGGTCAGTTCTAGCCGGGTTGGCTCAATGGATAAAGCGTCAGCCTGCAAACTGAAGGGTCCTGGGTTCGATTCTGGTCAAGGGCACATGACTGGGTTGCAGGCTTGATCCTCAGTAGGGGATGTGCAGGAGGCAGCCAATCAATGATTGATCTCTCATCATTGATGGTTCTATCTCTCTCTCCCTCTCCTTTCCTCTTTGAAATCAATAAAAATATGTTAAAAAAAAATAGGGGTCATAAGAGAGGCATAGGTTTGGGCCTTATCCCAGCCAACAAAGCCGCTGAGACATCCTGCACAGGAGGGAGGTGGCAAGTCCATCTCTTAAAAAAAAGTTCTCAAGGGGAAAAATATACACACCTAGGTTTCAAAAGCTGGACTCCGCAGGTAGCCTGTTTCAAGGGAAGTTTTCAATAATCAGGGCTTTGCAAACACATGCAAATACATTCCTCGTTAGCAGTCCCGTTTGGTGGTAAATAGCAAGCAATATGCTTGAATTAGAGGTCCGATTTCCACTCGAATGTAGTTTCTCCCCTTCTTGGCAACAGAGCCACTTGCGGAGATCTGGAAATCAGGAGCTTCCTAAGTGGGAGGCGGTGCTGTTCTGGTTCCCCTGAAAATATCCTTTCAGATTGGCTGGTGTTTTATAGTTTCCTTTCAAGAGCCAGTCAGGGTTTCCATAGTTGGGAGGGTTTGCATAAGGGTCATAGCGGAGCCAGCATGGGGGCGATCTGGGCCATATCCCTCACCACGTCCCCAGGAATGTGCCTGTCCACTTGGAGAGTGCTTCCAGGTTCATGGGCTTGATGACCTGGTCTGTAGATCACGATCTTGGACAGGGAGACGCCACCAGGCTTGCCAATGAGGTCCTCCAGGGAGTCACCCCAGGCCTGCTGAGGAAGGCCAGTATGAGCTTGAGGGAGCGCCGGGGGTGCAGCATCTGCTGCTCCTTGTACACCGGCAGGCACATGTCCCTGCCCACCTCCATGCACTGCGCGTACATCACCTCGATGGCCTTGCTCCACTTGGTGAGGCAGTTGAGGTAGCTGCTGAGTTGTTAAACCCCCGATGGCGCGACCTTGCGAGTGATAATGGAGTGCAAGGAGGCGCCACCGTCCCACACCATCGGCAGGAATTTGAAGTTGGGGAGGAGGCGCGACAGGTAGACGGAGGACTTGAGTGTGAAGGGGTCCTTGTTGCAGAGCACGCTGGCCGGCTGGCTGTGCTTGGCGATCACCTCCAGGATGAAGGCCTGCATGGCAGCGTCCAGCACCTCTTCTGTCACGCCTGCCTCGTCCAGCCGCAGCTTCTGCTGGAGAGGCTTGGACCAGGCCTGGCACATGGCCAGCATGCCGGGGATGATGCGGAGCGCACCTCGGGGTGGGCGTCCAGCATGGCATGCATCAGCATGGCGCCACTGCGGGGCTGCCGCCCACGAAGATGAGTGGCACGGCCTTGCCCTAGCGGTACTCCACGTGGTCCGTGCCCACCATCACCAGGTCCTCCTGCTGGGCCTGCGGCTCCGCGGGCCCTTCAGCACCGCCCGGCACGCCAGCACCTGCTGCCTCAGGCCAGGACCAGGGCCAGGGCGCAGCCTGCTGCCAGCAGCGGCCTCCGCACCAATGGGCGCACGTCGGGCCTGCGGTGCGGGGCCTGCTTTAGCGACAGGTCAGCCAGAGACCAGCTGGGCTCACATCGTGCGGAGGCGCAAACAGGAGCGACTCCCAGGCCAGCTGCCCCGCCCTGGGGAGAGCCCTGTTATAACTTCTTGTCTGATTTCTGTCACGATCAGTTAGCCTTTTCTATCTTTGAAATTCACACAAATGGAATCATACAATATGTGCTCTTTTGTATTTTTCCCTCACTCGGTATGTTTATGAGATTTCTCTGTTGTTGAATAGATCAATAGACTTTAAAACACTTGCTCTGGAGTATTCCTTTTACCGATACTTCTTAATTTGTTTATCCATTATTATGTTGATTGACATTTGAGTTATTTTCAGTTTTTAGGTATTACGAGTAAAGCTGCTGTGACCATTGTTGAACAGGTTCTTGTGAACCTATTTACTTGTTTTCCTGGAGTACATACTTTGAAGTGGAATTGCCAGGTCATAGGCTAAGCAAATGTATGTTTAACTTTATTAGACACTGCTAAATGATATTCCAAATTGGTTACATACTCTCAGAGCAATGCATGTGAGTTCCATCCAGTCACTGTATAGCCTCTTCAACACTTGGGTGTTTTTGGCCTTTTTATTTTATTTATTTATTTATGTAAAAGATTTTTAAATTGATTTTTAGAGAGAGAGAGAGAAACATCACTGTGAAAGAGAAACATCATTGGCTGCTTCCCGCATGTTCCCTACTGGGATAAAGCTTGCAACTTGGGCGTGTGCACATGCGGGGAACCCAGCCTGCAACCTTTTGGTGCATGGGACCACGCACATTGGCCAGGACTGCATAAAGACCTTTCAATCTTTAATTACATCTAAGTGATTGCTTAAATACGGGTCTTGTCTCTCTGGAGTTTGGCATTGAATGTTTCTGTTCTTTAATCTCAGCAGCACTGGTTCGCCCCCTGCCCAACAACCCTAACCACATAAAGTTCATCTTTTCAACTACTTTACCTTTCTCTTCTTTCATCAGGCCAATCACATTTATGAATCAGAAAGGAAATTAGGGCCTGGGAGGGAAGTATGTAGGCTTGGCTTCCTTGCCCAGGACCAGACCCCCTCAGTAGAGCTCCTCATGCCAGAAAAAGGACCTCACTGCCAAATAGTAGGTTCTGGGACAGGTGAACTCTTCCCTGACCAATTGCTTAATAATTGGGTAGAGGCATGTAAAGTAAACTTTTTTTTCTAAAAAAAGGGGAAATAGTAAATCATTGAAATAGGATTCACAAATAGTGTCTACTTCAATTCTTTTTTAAAAAATTGTGGCAAGACCACTTAACCTGATATCTACCCTCTTAACAAATTTTTAAGTGTGCAGTACAGTATTGTTAACTGTGGGCAATGTTATACAGCAGATCTCAGGTAAATTGAAGCATAACATAGGCAAGAATGTAAAATTATAAATGTATAGCTGGATGAATTTCACAAGGTACTCATGTACCTTTCATCTAGATCAAGAAATAGAATAGATCAATACCCCAGAAAGTTTCCCCAGTGCCCTCTCTAAATCACTGCAGGATGAGGAAGTATATATTTGTTCCAAATTAGATTTAATTTAAATATTCTTTATTGAAACAGTGATAAAGGAGATTTCTGGTTCATGGTACTGCTACTATGTAATCTCCTATGTTTTGGGGTTAGTTAGGCATATGAGTGGATGGGATTCTAGCTCAAATAGATGATGTTAAATAGTTTCCATGAGAAAGAGTGTTTTGAACTCTGAGCCTCTGACTTTTGGAATATAGCCCATTGGTAAGTTAAAGGTCAACTTCTTTATATAAACCTATCTTATACCCTTCTGGTCTGATTCCCCCCCCCCCCCCTAATTGCTAATCTAGAAAGCATGCTGAATAGCTGGAGGATGGAAAACTAGCATGATTTATAAATGGGCAGTTATTCTAAGAGTACACTCAGCTAATTTAGAGTTAATTATACTTGATGATTTTAACTTCGGCCTCCATTTCTTCTAAAAGGCCTTTCATAGCTGGTATTATTTATGTACCAGTGACTTGCTAAAGGCACAGGGACACAGGGCAGCTTGTGCAATTAATCTCTTGCATTACATAGAGGTAGTTGTTCTAATTTTATGTCCATCGAAGCATGGACCTCTGCCAAAGCATTTGGTATAAGGACAAAGTTCAAATGTTTATAGCTTTACTTTTTTAAAGCTGACTGTGTAACAAAAAGAAATATTTCCTAGAATCAGGATTTTACCAATTTAAGAACTATGGATTGTTCTGGGTTAATTGAATCAGGGTTAATTTCTTAATAATAATTGAGTTTCCTGCCCTAGCTGATTTGGCTCAGTGGATAGAGCATGGGCCTGTGGACTAAAGGGTCCTGGGTATGATTCTGGTCAAGGGCACATGCCTAGGTTATGGGCTCGATCCCCAATAGGGGGCATACGGAAGGCAGCTGATCAACGATTCTCTCCCAGTGTGTTTCTCTCTCTCTCCCTCTCCCTTCCTCTCTGAAATCAATAAAAATATAAAAAAATATATAGACATAAATACATATCAGATTTAACTAGCAGATACAATTTTGATATTGGCTTGTGCAATCATTTAGAAAACTCAATTATTATTTTTTTAAAATACATTTTTATTGATTTCAGAGAGGAAGGGAGAGGGAAAGAGAGATAGAAACATCAATGATGAGAGAGAATCATTGATCGCTTGCCTCCTGCATGCCCCCCACCAGGGATGGAGCCCAAAACCTGGGCATGCATCTTGACTGGGAATTGAACTGTGACCTCCTGGTTCATAGGTCAACTCTCAACCACTGAGCCACACTGGCTGGGACTATGTCTACATTTTGAAGACTGTCAGTCCACTTCTGAATATTTCTTGGTGCCAAAGGAAATATTTCCTCTCTTTCTAACCTTTCTTTGATGCCTGATACATGGTGAGTGTCCACTCTATGTTGATTGAATTGAATACTTTTTTTCTGTCAGAATTTTATACTTAGCATGAGTTGAATCAGTCATTCTGACTCTCAGTAGTCAATATATATCAGGAAGGAGGTAAAATATATTCAGTAATGCTTCTTTTGAAATCTATTTTTATAATTTTCAGATATTTGTGTGCCTTATTAAAGAACTCCTGCCCTAACCGATTTGACTCATTGGATAGAGCATTGGCCCAGATTTGATTCTGGTCAAGGGCATGTACCTTGGTTGCAGGCTGGATCCCCAGTGGGGGTTGTGCAGGAGGCAGCTGATCAATGTTTCTCTCTCATTGATGTTTCTAACTCTCTATCCCTCTCCCTTCCTCTCTGTAAAAATCATTTAAATATATTAAAAAAAAACACACAACAAAAACTCCTAAGCTGGTATATACTCTCTTATAATAGAGATCTTCATTTAGGAACAACTGTCAGTTCCATGTAACCTTTTTTTTTTTTTTGGCAATAACACATGTGTACCTAACACTTAATTTAATAAGTAAAACTTTATAGAAATAGTTAAATTCTCCTGTGTATGCCTCCCTGATTTAATTACTTCACCAGCCTCTAAAACTACTACTCTATTTTTGATATTTATTATTTTTATGCATATTGTCATATTTCCCCTATACATGTGTATCCTTAAACAAGACATAGTATTTATTGTTTTGCATTATTCAAACTCTATAAAAGTGCCACCTTCCATATATCATTCTGAGTTGTTTGTTCATTCTGATGTTTACAAATTATCTAAATTGGTAACTGTTCTAGTTAATTTCTTTTAATTCCTATGTAGCATGCAATGTATGTATCCATCTTTAATATGAGCTGCATTTATTTATCTATTTGATTGAGATATAATTTACATATAACATGTTAGTTTCAGGTGTATAACATAATAATTTGATATTTGTATATATTGCTGTATGTCCATCTATCTAATGGGCCTTTGGCTTGATTCACTATTTTGCTGTTGCAAATAATGTAGCAAAAAGTTCTTACAGATGTCTACTTGTGCACAGTTTTGCAAGAATCTCTCCAGAGTATAAGGGGGAAAAACATGTTCCTTAAGGTGGAATCATCAATAGATGTTAATTACCACTGGGAGGAAGTTTGAGGAGTAGGCTATTTCTATAGTCTCAAAGTATCTTCCCTTTATAGATAGTTACTGATAATAAGTATATACTTATTAATCAAAAAGAGAAAAACAGTTAACTTTACAGTGGAAAAACCTGGTAAGCACCAACTGCCTTAAACCAAGTGATTAAAGTTAAACGTCTCCATTATGGGACTAACTATAACGTGCCTCTCATGTAATGCACTGAGAAGAATGTAACATGACTTACATAGTATTTCTTCCAAAAGTGTACACAGCCTGTATTTAATCATGAAGAGACATCAGATCAACCCAAGTTAAGAGGCATTCTACAAAATGTGGCTTGTACTCTTAAAAAATGTCAATACCTTTGAAAAACAAAGAAAGGCTGATGAACCTTTTCATATTAAAGGAGACTAAGGAGACTTGACCTGTAAATATAATGTATGATCCTGAATTGAATCCTGGACCAGCAATTAAAACAGTTCTATGAGTGATATTACTGGGATAATTGTCAAAATTTGAATAAGGGCTATAGCACAGATACTACTAGCATTGCAGTAATGTTAATTACTGACATTTTCCTGATTTTGATAAGTATTCTGTGGTTAAATAAGTGAAACTCAGTGTCCAAAGGAAATCTGTGCTGAACTGTTTGAGGGTAAAGGGTGTAATGCCTGCAACTCACTCTCAAATGGTTCAGGAAAAAGTATCTTTTTATACTTATAGAGATAGAACAATAAGGCAAATGTGTCAAAATATCGGCAATTAGTAATGCTGGATAAAGTGAACTATTGTTGCAACTTTTCTGATATTTGAAATTATTAAACAAAAATCTTCCTGGGAGTGTAATTGCTGGGTCTTAGGCTATGAATATCTTTAAATTTACCAGATAGTGCTAAATCATTTTTCAGTGTGGTTGTACTAATTACATTCCCATTGTCCCAAGTCTTCACAAACACTTGATATTATTCAATTTAATATATATATATATTTTTTATCAATCCTTATGGGCATGAAATTGTGGTTTTAGTTTGCATTTCTCTAATCATAGTGAATTTGAACATCTTTGCAATGCTTAGTCATTAAAGCTTACTCTTTTTGTGATTTACTTGCCATATTCTTAGCTAAAATTTTTACTGGGTTCTTTGACTTTCTCTTTTTAATTTTTTCTATGTCTTAATAATTTTGGAAATCAATCCATTGCCAATTAGATGCATTACAGTTACCCACATACTTTTGAAAGAGGCTTAATGAAAATATAAAATTGAGTTATATTTTATTTGAGTTACACAGAATAAAGTAGGTTAGGGGGCAGAGAAAATATTGTACGTCAAGGCTAGGGACTAGGGACCTGGCTTCAGATCTCTCCTGGCTCAGCTAAATAATATGAGCCACCTTGAACTTGCCTTCTTATCTCTGGCCCCTCTGGAAAAGGTTATTTTTAGAAGGGCTGTCCACTGTCTCTAGTGTGTTTCATTCAGGGATTTGCTGAATAACCTGTTCTTCCTTTGTCCTCTAGACTTAAAAAAATTCAATATATTGCTAAATAATGAAACTCTTGCACTGCTAAATTTAGGCCAATAGTTGAAATTGAGTAACCTGCTTTGTATTGCAGTGCCTAAGAGTAAGAGGGTAGTTCAGTAGTGACACTATCTTGGGACATTCTCTGATACTAATTTTCAGAGATGGTGGAGAAAGGTTAAATCACTTAAGAGTTGACTGCTGAAAAAGATAGTCTAATAATCATTCAAGAACTTGGTTTATTATGCTAATTCTTAAGACAAAGGCATTAGCTTTACATGTGGGCAAAAACAAACAAACCAAAATCACCCCATAAACTCAAAAGTAAAGTCACAAAACTTTAACCATGTAAGGAAACTAGAGATCCCCTCCCCTCCATTTTATAAAGAAGGACACCAAGTTAGGTGATTTATCTATCAATCACAGTCATAGAGCTGGTTGTTGTCCTAAACAGCACTTGACTTTGGATTCCAGGTCTTCATTACTTTCTACTCCAGTGCATTATGCTGCTGTTCCTTCAAAAAACCCAATACATTACAGCTCCCGCTACATACAAGTTCTCCAGAGGATAGGTAATATAGTACTCTTCACTTTCCTCATTGATTACCTAGGGAACTGGAAAGTGAGAAAATCAAAGGAGGTCTTTTTCAGGGAATTTAACACTTTAATCTTTACCCCCCCCCCAAAAAAAAAAAAAAAAGACTTTTCTGATGTAGAAAATACATTTCTTTCTTTGTGACACACTTCAGAGAGATAAATGGATAGTTATATCACTATGTACATAGTTCTTCTTTATTCTTCAAAGACGTCCTCTTTAATTTTTCTTTTTTAGTAGTTAGAACTGAGTAGTAGTAGTCATTTTTCAATTTACAAATTTCTGCTACTTGAAAAACCTTTGAATTATTTTCCTTATGGAAAATGCAATCTATACATATAAAAGGCTAATATGCAAAGTGTCCCCTTGGGAGTTGGACCTGGAGACCGGGAGTTCGATCACTTGCTATGACATGCACTGACCACCAGGGGGTGGCGCAGAATGAAGGAAGGCTCCAGCTGGCAGCTGGCAGCTGGGGAAGGGAGGCCCTGGTTGGCAGCTGGAAGGCCCCTGTTGGCCCTGATTGCTGGCCAGGCCTAGGGATCCTACCCGTGCACGAATTTCATGCACCAGGCCTCTAGTAACAGTATAAAGAGGAAAACTCTAATCTTATTGTCCAAAGATAACTACTAAATGTCCTTCTTAACATTTTTTCAATGTATATATGTTTCATAGAGATCTTGCCTTTTTTTCACTTAATGTTAGAATATTTATTAATGGATGCATTCTAGCTCATCGTCTGGATCGATTATAATGGAAAATGCTCTGGTCTACCATTCTGATTATATTTTATGGCAGATTCTTAGAATTGAAATTATTGAATTATCAGCAAAACTATTCTTTTGTCTCTTCATGCCAAACAGATTTTGACAAAGTTGCTACCAGTTCCATACTCAATACAAATTGAGTATGAGAGTACCTGTATTATTTTTATCTTTGAAATTTATCACTAAAAATGTTGCTGATTTAATAATATAAATAAGCCAGTCTAAGTTACCTTTCTTTTTTTTAAAATATATTTTATTGATCTTTGACAGAGAAGAAGGGAGAGGGATAGAGAGTTAGAAACATCAATGAGAGAGAAACATCGATCAGCTGCCTCCTGCACACCCCCTACTGGGGATGTGCCCGCAACCAAGGTACATGCCCTTGACTGGAATCGAACCTGGGACCCTTCAGTCCACAGGCCAATGCTCTATCCACTGAGCCAAACCAGTTAGTGCTAAGTCACCTTTCTTTGATTACTATAAGTTTTTATATATTTATTAACTATTTAGGTTGTTTCTGTAAATTCAGTTCATGAACTTTGCTTACTTTTCTATAGCAACCTGTGCTTTTTTTATAAAATAATTTTCACATATTAAAAACATCAACCATTGCCTTTTGTGGTAAATACCTTTTACCATTTTGCTTTGTTTTTTTGCTTTATGGTTTTTATCAGGGGAGAACAGAAGTCTTTATTTTTATAGTCTAGATCTATACATGGGGCGAGTTTGCTTCTGTGAGTTCTTTCACTAGTGGTGTGAAGGGAGGAAATGCAAGCAAGAAGGCTATTGAGGACCAAGATTCCTCTGTAAACTGAAATCCTTGGGTAGAGGCCATTTCATGCAGACTCGGTGATTTCACCTCTTCTCCCACTGCAGTTGCTTGTCTTGTATATATGAAATCTGCCATATTATCTGTTAAATTTATTTGTCTGTGCACAGTTGGCCCTTTGGCCATTTTTTTATATGTCCTATGGCATTTCCTCATGTCCTGATGCTTTCTTTTAAGGTATTATCCAAAGAGATAAGTCACCCATGGAAAAAGGGCTCTCTGGTCTGCGAGGAAGGGACTTTGAGCTGTCTGACGCGTTTTATTTCTCCAAGAAGGGATTGGAAGCCATTGTGGAAGATGAAGTGACCCAGAGGTTCTCCTCAGAGGAGCTAGTATCATGGAATCTCCTCACAAGGACCAATATAAATTTCCAGTACATCAGTCTGCGGCTCACCATGGTGTGGGTGCTGGGCGTCATAGTACGCTACTGTTTCCTATTACCTCTGAGGTAGGTCTCCTGCCCAGGGGTTTGATGGTATAATTGGTTCAGCTTTCTTTTAAATCATGTATGTAATGGCCACATGTGAGTATTATGGTACTGGTCTCACTCCTTCCCACATAAGAAAACACCATCAAATGTGACCTCCACAGGAATGTATTAAGTATCTATTCTCCTTTCACATTTCCTCCTCTTCCCCTGGACACCCCCCACCCCCCCAAATTAAGGTGTGTATTCAGAATCTAATATATAGTCTGGATCCATGTTACACTTTCAGTCATAGATAATTTGATGGATAGAAAAGGGAAATGGGAAAAAAGAAGAGATTTTACAGTTTCACACTCACTGTGTGTCAAACAAACTCTTTTTTTAAAAAAAATATATTTTATTGATTTTTTACAGAGAGGATGGGAGAGGGATAGACAGTTAGAAACATCGATCAGCTGCCTCCTGCACACCCCCTACTGGGGATGTGCCCGCAACCAAGGTACATGCCCTTGACCGGAATCGAACCCGGGACCCTTCAGTCCTCAGGCCGACGCTCTATCCACTGAGCCAAACCGGTTTTGGCTCAAACAAACTCTTAACTGTCTCTCTGCTGGTCTGTAGTGGTTCATAGCTGCCTACGAGAGGAAACATTCCTGAGAGTGGTTACCACATGGGGGAGAGCCATTCAGTAGAGTGAATATGTTCCATCCACATCCATTTATGATCATTCACTTTTCTTATTAAAAGTTCCACTTCTGGGTCTCCTTCTGGTTCTAAGTTTGAGTGCCACCTGATGAGGAGGTACTGACTGGAACCATAGTGTGGAACTAGAGTAGAAGAGGTAACACTGGGCATTGGGATGAAGTGCAGGTGACTAAGGTTTGTTTAGCAGGGTGGTGGCAGGTAGTATGCATGTATATCAGTCATACATTGCTGTTTATTGTCTTGCTTCATTTCCCTTGGGCATGGCCTTGGCATCCTCCCAATAGAGCTTTCCAGGCAGTCGCTATCAGCCAACAAAAATTGGTGCATAAGTTGAAACCTCTTTACCATCCCTAGGGTGGCCTATACTTGCCTCATTTAGATTTATTACAAGGGAAAAGATTAAGTATAAGCAAAGGCACATTTCTAAGAAACTCGTTCTGCTTTCCTGTGCTCATGTTGCCAGTGACTAGTTATTGGGGGCATGTTACGTCTTTTGGGAATCATTTCAGCTCTAATAACAAAGTGAAATTCAGGGCTTTACATACACGTCTGTTTTTGTTTTAAATCCTCATCTGAGGACATGCTAAGGAAAAGGGAGAGAGAGAGAGAGAGAGAGAGAGAGAGAGAGAGAGAGAGAGAGAGAGAGAGAAACATTGATTGGTTGTCTTTTGTATGTGTCCCAATCAGGAATTGAACTCAGGTATGTGCCCTTGCAATGTTTTGGTACACAGGATGACACTCAACCAACTGAGACACTCCACACTCCAGCTGGGTTTCACATACACTTTTGCTTGAACCTTAAGCCAGTGTAGCGTTCATGTACTTGGGGATGTCCAAGACTACCTATTTGACATGCTATGGAAGGCAATATTTGAGCTTTTATTTATTGGAAGTTTCTAGTTTATTACAATTAGAGCTTCCATTTATTGTTTTTATTCTTAAAAAGAAATGAAACCTCAGTGAAGTTGATTATATAGATAAGCTCTTCCATCTTCACTTGGTCCATTGGTCAGGCACCATATCCCAGGCAGCCATAGAGAACAGTGAGGATTTCACAACAGAGTCTTGAAATTCCCTCATTTGTTGGTTAGCTTTCACCTGCTGTGGGTGTTCATCAAATAGTGTTATGATTTTATTATCTAGTTTAAATTAAAGTAATGCTCACAAAATAGATAAGTGACATAAAAGTTTCTTGCAAAGAAACCAGGCTTAAGATAATCCTGTAATGTAAGCATCCAAGAACAAGAAGAAATGGCAGAATTAAGATTCCCATTCTTATTACATACTCTTCATTATGAAAGAATTGCTTTAAAAGTGGTGTTTAAAAGAAGGAATTGCTATAAAGTAAGCATTAAAAATAACAACCAGATTGTGCTAAAAATGATTGTGTTGGTGTTTGTACAACTCTGTGAATATGCCAAAAACAATTGGATTGTACATTTTAAATGGGTGAATTTTATGATATGTGAATTATAGCTCCATAAAGCTCTTACTAAAACCTCATAAACAGATTGTGGCTGAAAACTTTGTGTCATCTAAGAGAATTCTCCTGTTTGCTCACTTAAACTGGAAAACAGAATTTTCTGGCTTGTTAGTATAGCAGACAAAAACCTTCAATGGTTTGGAACACAATTGTTGAAATGTCACCCTTTCTGATTTAATGTGTAGGAACAAGTGATTCTCATTAGAGCAAGGTGGCAAAATATTTTAAAACTTTTGCATAATTGATGGTTAAGATTAAAACAGCTATTTAGTTATCATCAGTGACTGATACGAAAATATGGCAACTAAAGGAAACTTAATTTGACCTTCTAATTGCTGTGTCAAAAAGTGTTAAACCACCCTAGCCAGTTTGAGTGGATAGAGCTCAGCCTGTGGACTTAAGGGTCCCAGGTTTGATTCCTGGTCAAGGGCGAGTTATATCGGTTGCAGGCTCATCCCAGGGGCTTGTGCGTGAGGCAACCAATCAATGTATCTTGATGTTTCTCTGTCTGTCTCCTCCCCCTCCTTTCCATGCTCTTTATTTATTTTAATTTATTTTAAATATATTTTTATTGATTTCAGAGAGGAAGGGAAAGGGAGAGAGAGATAGAAACATCAATGATGAGAGAGAATCATTGATTGGCTGCCTCTTGCATGCCCCACACTAGGGATCAAGCCAGCAACCCAGGCATTTGCCCTGACTGAGAATCGAACCGTGACCTGTTTCATAGGTCAACACTCAACCACTGAGCCACGATGGCTGGGCTCCACTCTCTTTAAAAATCAATGGAAAAATATCCTCGGGTGATGATGAATAGCAACAACAACAACAAAAAGGTGTTAAACCAAGACTTTAATACCCTTATAAGGTGTTTATGAGGAAACCCATTTATTCTGAAAGATTATAAAACTCAACTTTTTCTTTTTGAGTAATTCTATTTAATTTCTAAAATGACATTATTTTTGAAGTTACTAAAATATATATTAAAAGCACTTTTCAAAAATGAGAAAGTGGCCGAAACTGGTTTGGCTCAGTGGATAGAGCGTCGGTCTGCGGACTGAAGGGTCCCAGGTTCGATTCCGGTCAAGGGCATGTACCTCGGTTGCGGGCACATCCCCGGTGGGGGGTGTGCAGGAGGCAGCTGGTCGATGTATCTCTCTCATCGATGTTTCTAGCTCTCTATCCCTCTCTCTTTCTCTCTGTGAAAAATCAATAAAATATATTAAAAAAAATGAGAAAGTGTCTGTGTGGAGATTTAAAATATTGTCAGTCATCTTGTTTGCTAACTTTCAAGTTATCTTGAACTGTCCAAAGGAACAACCATTAGGTTTGCATTGAGGAATATATAATTTGGAGTTCTTATTATGAATGAGCCTGTAAGTATAACTTATTTTGCCATCTGTTATAAATTTTAAATACCTTTAAGAAAATTTTGAATTGTATCCTTTTGCTCACCTGTCATTAAAAAATCCAGGAAAACCAAGTGATTTTCAGACCTTTGCAAGGTATTTTCTTTTACAACCTTATCACACCACACCAAAGTACCCTGAACAAAACACGATGACTACTTTCAACCTGAAATGACTCCTTTCTACAACATAAAACTATTTTGTATAGAAGTTACTATGTATTAATTTAAAATAATTCAGAGTAATTTAAAAATTAAAATAATAAAGTAGATGGTCAAGACTTTTAATTTGTTCCCTTCACTAGCCCACTTGACACTCTGATGATTATGTAGATTAAACTTGATGGTTTGTGAATCGATTTCCAGGCCTTCTCTGTGTATTGTAGATGATTCATGTGCTTGCTGTTATTTTGAAAATGTCATCGTTTTCCATACATTGTTTTGAAACTTTGCTTTTTTGCTCTCAAAATGTACCAAGGACCATTCTTCCATGTCAGAATCTATAGATTTATCCAGTTTTTATTGCTGCACCATAACCCAGCATGGATGCTCCACAACTTATCCACAATTTTATTATTTGTGAACTTTCAGGTTATTTTCCTTTACCCCTACTATTCAACTAAACTTTTGCATCCCCTTTTCTTTTTCAGGGTTACCTTGGCTTTCATTGGGATCAGCTTGTTGGTTATTGGAACTACAATGGTTGGGCAGCTTCCAGACAGCAGGTGACGTGTTTCCTTTCACCAGCCGTGAATAGGATTGTCCTCTTCTTAGCTATGTCCACAAAGAGAATATTTGTTGAATTCCTATGTACAGCATCACATTTATGGCCTCAACACACTTGTTAAAATCCTGCTTACTTCATATTCTTGATTTGATTTTCAAAACGTACTTTCACGTAAGTCCCAAGAAGTTGTATTTTCAAAGGGGAAAGAAAGAGAAGAAAGAAATTGACTGAGGAACTTAAGGAAAGTGAGAGTCTTATAATATTGTCAGCCTCATAAGGCTGAGACCAAAGAAGCTTCAGCTTATTTATCTTGATCAGAAACTTATGGGGAGTGTCGAGTCGGGAGGGGGCTATTTTCCTTTAGCATTTTGTCCCAAGGGCCTCAGTGAGACTATGAACTGTGCTTGTGTTTCAGAGTACAGGCTGCTGCTGTGAAGGAGCACATTAAAGCTCTTATTGTATTATTTCCTAGGAGTGCCCAGAACTGTACAATAAAATGTTTTTTCTTTCCTTCAGTTTCAAAAACTGGCTAAGTGAGCTGGTTCACCTGACCTGCTGCCGGATCTGTGTGCGCTCCCTCTCTGGGACCATTCATTATCACAACAAGTGAGTGTCTGCTGGCCTCGGGCCTGGCTTTCTCTAGGTCAGGTCAGTGCGTAATGGACAGGTGAAATGAGAGGACTTCCTGTGTGTTCATCCTACCTCTTAGGGTGTCAGAGACACAACCACACACAAAACTCTTTTAAAAAGCAATCCGTTTGCAGAAGGGACATACCAATAAACATGTAATGACACTTGGTCATTGGGCATTTGTGGTGTGCAGGGCAGGCCTGTCCTTCTCGAGGTCTTCCTTCTGAGAGGCGCTGTTATCCTGTTTGGCAGGTGAAGAAACGGGGGCTCTGGGATTGGTTGTCTGGGGTTGCATAGTAAGTGGCAGTCAGATTTTGAATGAGGTCTGTCTGACTTAAACAGTGGTGAAGGTAACAGGCCTTTAGTGTGGTTGAAGGAGGACCAGACTTGGAATCTGGAGGCCTAGTCTGTTCTCACTCCTGCCCCTTCTAAAATTCCATAACTGAGCCTTAACACGGACCCCTTACCCTTAGTTGTAGAGGATAATGGTAGCTAAGTGAAGTTATAAGCTAAATGAGAGGAATTTTGATTGCTAACTTTTCTCTTAACTCAACTTTATTTTTTTCTTACATTTAACATCATTGTTTTAAAAGTTCTAGGACAAGCCTCTAATTTTTTAGTGTCTGGATCCTTCTATTTCATTTGTGGAAGGGAAACATCTTATTATTTGGCTTCCCCATGTGCTACCAACATAAAAGGTCCCTTCAATTTCTAAAATTATATGATTTTGTAATTGAGCTGTGAGTTTTGGGGTGAGGAGTAAGAGAAAATGCTTTGGAAGAAATGTGAGCAGAGGAGATACCTTCCACAGGAAAGGTGCTTTAATTACATAGAGAGGAATTCATAACTTTTTATAGAATTGCTTCTCATTTTAAGGAAAATATGCTAAAGTTGTTATGCATTTGGTTCCCTTTCTTCTCTGCATAGAACCAAAGAAAATTGCTTTGCTTCATTAGTGTCCAGTACTGGTTTGAACTCTAAGACAGAGGTCAGCAAACTAAGCTATGGGCCCGTAGGCCAAATGTGTCCCACCATCTCTTTTCTGTAAATAAAGTTTTAGTGCAACACAGCCACGCTCATTAATTTACAGATTATCTGTGGTTGCCTTGTGCCAAAACAGCAGAGTCCTATAGTTTTGACAGAGATTGGCTGGCTTGCAAAGCTTAAAGTATTTACTCTCCGGCCTGCGATAAGAAAAGTTTGCCAACTTCTGTTTTAGGGGGATAGAAGGTAGAAAGGAACCAATAGGAATTTTACTCTGTGGATCACTGTGCAGGCTCTAAAAGTAGATGCCATGAAGATGGAAATAACAGGAAAATGCTTATGATAAAATAAATGAAACTTATCACAAAATTTATTAAAATTATAGAATCTTTGTAATTCAGTCTAATATTTTAAAATTATATTTTCATCATAAAAGGAAAATCTGGTCATTACAAAAAAATAACATAAAAATATATAAAGGGAAAGTCAGGGGTTCCTTTTCCTATACTCTTGCCCCAATCCCATTCACCACTGTTTAAATCAGATAGACCCCCAGAGATAACCTTTTTAAAGTGGGCCCATATACTACGAACTTTATTTTTTTTAATGGAATTAAAAAAAAAATTGGATGAATAGCTGTTCTGCTAAATAGTGGCCATTTTTCAAGGTTTAGTATTTACCGTTGTTTGTGATTGCAGGCAGTACAGACCCCAGAAGGGAGGCATTTGTGTTGCCAACCATACCTCCCCGATAGATGTTTTGATCTTAACAACGGATGGATGCTATGCTATGGTAAGAGCAGCTTATTGATATTTCAAGTAGTTCCATGTTTTGTGGCTTGCTCAAATTTTAAATTTATTTGGGCACAAATCAGAAAGTTTTATATTAGAAAGTGACTGTGTTATACTAATGTAGCTTACGTTATGTACATTATTTACATGAACATATAGTGTAAGAAAAAGAAAGAAAAAATATTATATTTAAGGCAATACAGATTTAACTTACTGAAATGCAGACACATTGAGTTTGATGGACTTTATCAAGTTGATTCCATCTTGCTTCTAAAATCCCTGTGATGTTTAATAACACTTTCAGAGATTAAAGTCTTCTTCCTTAGATCTGTGAAAATCCCTTACCAGGCAAGTTAGTTCTGCCTTCCTTCAGGGAGTCATATGCAATTTAAAACAAACAAACAGACAGACAGACAAACAAACAAACAAACAATCCCTTTAATAAAGATTAAACAAGAAAGGCAAATATTTATACCACATTGTCTTTTTCAGTTCTTGTCTATAGCCCTAAAATAAAAAAGAAAAGAAAACCCTACACAAACCCCATAACCCACAGTCTTGGGGAATCCTCTTTTCATATCCCTTGGTGGTAGTGGCTTGGGCTTCAGGAAGAGCACATGGATTTTTTTTTTTTTTTCACTTCTCAGCTCCAGTGACTGACAGTCATGGTTGATGTACTTTTCTGGGGAGGCATTTGAAGGAAGCCACTATTCATTGTCTGCTGTAGGTAGGAGAGTGGGAGTTCAGCACATGTGTGGTATTTGACTACACAGGTTATACAGTCACTGAGGGGGTTTTGAAGACCTTTGTGAAAACGCCTCACTTTTTGCTAGGTATTTTAATCTATCTAAAATAGGATTTCAGATATATGTAACACATTGCTAAATTTCTCTAAGTCATTGGGTTCTCTCTGAATCTAAGGGAGCATTAACCAACTTTCTGCAAAGACTTTTGGGAATTAGTACTTCTTAACCTTTTTTAGGTTAGGAATCAGTTAATAGTTACGTAATTTTTTTTTTTTAAGGAAAATAAACAAATCACAACAACAACATACTTGTGCATCATACAAACATAATTCTGTGTCTAATTTCAAGATGTCTATGGATCTCCAGAAAGCTCTTCCAAGGAGCCTCAAGTTAACAACCTTTGAAAGACGTGCGCCCTCCCCTGCCCCGCCCCCCCCCCTCAGCATAGTAGTTCTGGGAGTCTATAATAATTCCTTGCATTTTTGTGGATAGGCACTTTCACATCCATTATATTTGACCTTCCCTGTAATTCAGTGAAGTTAGAGTTGACATTTTGTTATAGATAAGAAAGCAGAGGTTCAGGTATTTAACCAACTTACCTAATCATGATTTTGTGTTTCTGAGACCATATTCATTCTGAGACCATATTCATTCTGAGACCATATTCATTCAGTGTCCTTGTCAACAAGAGTTGATAGCTCATTTGTGACTGAAAGCCTCAGAATTTGGCTTTTTCTGTGCTTTTTGATCATGTATAGTTGCAATCACAATATTAGTCAAGGCTTAGAAAAGCATAGTACTTATGAACTTTCTAATGTGTTGAGTGATAGAAACCTAAAGCCATTTGGATTTCAATCAGAGGCGGGGGGAGGGGGGGAATGGAGGGAGAAAACTACTGCTACCCTCCAGAGGTCATATTTGGTTTCTTTTGGCTAAACACAAACTATATATTTGAAGAATGTTCAAGATCCCATCTCAGTGGCTTTTCAAAGGATTTTTTCCCTCCTAAGCAAAGATCTCTACTTTTTTTTTGTTGTTGTTGTTTTTTATTTTTTATTTATTTATTTTTTCCCAATTTTTTTATTAAGGTATTATATGTGTACATATCTTACCATTGCCCTCCCCACACCCCACTCCCATGTATGCCCCCACCCCCAGAGTTTTGCATCCATTGGTTATGCTTATATGCATGCATACAAGTCCTTTGATTGATCTCTTATCTCCCCCACCTCTCCCTAACCTTCCCCTTGTAATTTGACAGTCTGTTTGATGCTTTACTGTCTCTGTATCTATCTTTTTGTTCAAGTTTATAATGTTCTTTATTATCCATAAATGAGTGAGATCATGTGGTATTTTTCTTTCATTGACTGACTTATTTCACTTAACATAATGTTCTCCAATTCCTCCCAGGTTGCTGCAAATGATGAGAATTCCTTCTTTTTTATGGCAGCATAGTATTCCATTGTGTAGATGTACCACAGTTTTCTGATCCAGTCATCTGCTGACGGGCACCTAGGCTGTTTCCAAATCTTAGCTATGGTGAATTGTGCTGCTATGAACATAGGGGTGCATATATCCTTTCTAATTGGTGTTTCTAGTTTCTTCGGATATATTCCCAGGAGTGGGATTACTGGGTCAAATGGGAGTTCCATTTTCAGTTTTTTGAGGAAACTCCATACTGTTCTCCACAGTGGCTGCACCTGTCTGCAATCCCACCAGCAGTGCACGAGGGTTCCTTTTTCTCCGCATCCTCGCCAACACTTGTCGTTTGTTGATTTGTTGATGATAGCCATTCTGACAGGTGTGAGATGGTACCGCATTGTTGTTTTGATTTGCATCTCTCGGATAATTAGTGACGTTGAGCATGTTTTCATGTGTCTCTTGGCCTTCCTTCTGTCTTCTTTTGAAAAGATTCTATTTAGGTCTGTTGCCCATTTTTTTATTGGATCATGTATCTTCCTTTTATTAAGTTGTATAAGCTGCCTGTAGATGTTGGAGATTAAACCTTTATCAGTGATGCCATTTGCAAATATGTTCTCCCATGCAGTGGGCCTTCTTGTTGTTTTGTTGATGGTTTCTTTTGCTGTGAAAAAGCTTTTTATTTTGATGTAGTCCCATTTGTTAATTTTCTCTTTAGCTTCCATTGCCCTAGGGGCAGTGTCAGTGAAGAATTTCTTTTGGCATATGTCTGACATTTTGCTGCCTGTGGATTGCTCTAGTATTTTTATGGTTTCCCGTCTTATGTTTAAGTCCTGTATCCATTTTGAGTTTATTTTTGTGTATGGCGTAAGTTGGTGATCAAGCTTCATTTTTTTGCATGTATCTGTCCAATTTTCCCAACACCATTTATTGAAGAGACTATCTTTATTCCATTGTATGTTCATGCCTCCTTTGTCAAATATTAATTGAGCATAGTGGTTTGGGTCAATATCTGGATTCTCTATTCTGTTCCATTGATCTATGTGTCTGTTCTTGTGCCAGTACCAGGCTGTTTTGAGAACAGTGGCTTTGTAATACAGCTTGAAATCTGGTATTGAGATCCCTCCTACTTTATTCTTCTTTCTCAGGATTGCTGTGGCTATTCGGGGTCTTTTTTTATTCCAGATGAATTTTTGGAGAGTTCTTTCAAGGTCTGTGAAATATGCCGTTGGTATTTTAATGGGGAGTGCATTGAATCTATAGATTGCTTTGGGTAGTATGGACATTTTAATGATGTTGATTCTACCAATCCATGAACATGGTATGTTCTTCCATCTGTTTACGTCTTCCTCTATCTCTTTTTTCAGTGTCCTGTAGTTTTCCGTGTATAGGTCTTTTACCTCCTTAGTTAAGTTTATTCCTAGGTATCTTAATTTTTTTGGTGCGATGGTAAATGGGATTGCCTTTTTAGTCTCTCTGTCTGTAAGTTCACTATTGGTGTATAGAAAGGCCATAGATTTCTTGGCGTTAATTTTGTATCCTGCTACATTGCCGAATTCATTTATTAAGTCTATTAGTTTTTTGACGGAGTCTTTCGGATTTTTTATGTACAATATCATGTCGTCTGCAAATAAAGACAGCTTTACTTGTTCTTTTCCAATTTGGATGCCTTTTATTTCTTCTTCTTGTCTAATTGCAATGGCTAATACTTCCAGTACTATGTCAAACAGGAGTGGTGAGAGTGGGCATCCCTGTCTTGTTCCTGTTCTTAGGGGAAATGTTTTTAGTTTTTGTCCATTGAGTATGATGTTTGCTGTGGGTTTATCATATATAGCTTTTATTATGTTGAGGTATGAGCCATCTATTCCCACCTTGTTGAGAGTTTTTATCAAGAAAGGGTGTTGGATTTTGTCAAATGCTTTTTCTGCATCAATGGATATGACTATGTGATTTTTATCTTTCAATTTGTTTATGTGATGTATCACGTTTATTGATTTGTGGATATTGTACCATCCTTGCATTCCTGGGATAAATCCTACTTGGTCATGGTGTATGATCTTTCTGATGTACTGCTGGAGCCGATTTGCTAGAATTTTGTTGAGGATTTTGGCATCTATGTTCATGAGGGATATTGGTCTGTAATTCTCTTTCATTGTGTTGTCTTTATCTGGTTTTGGTATTAGGGTGATGCTGGCTTCATAGAAGGAGCTTGGAAGTGTTCCTTCCACTTGAATTTTTTGGAATAGTCTGAGGAGGATAGGTTTTAGTTCTTCCTTGAATGTTTGGTAAAACTCTCCTGTGAAGCCATCAGGCCCCGGGCTTTTGTTTGCCGGAAGCTTTTTGATGACTGCTTCAATTTCGTCCATAGTTATTGGCCTATTGAGCTGTTTAGATTCTTCTTGATTGATTTTTGGAAGGTTATATTTTTCTAGGAATATGTCCATTTCCTCCAGGTTGTCCAGTTTGTTGGAATAGAGTTGTTCGTAGTATTTTGTAACAATCCTTTGTATCTCAGCGGGGTCTGTTGTTATTTCACCTCTTTCATTTCTGATTTTGTTTATTTGGGTCCTCTCTCTTTGCTTCTTGGTGAGCCTGGCTAGAGGTCCATCAATCTTGTTTATCCTTTCAAAGAACCAGCTCTTGGTTTTGTTGATCTTATGTATTGTTTCTTTGGTCTCTATGTCATTTATCTCCGCTCTGATCTTTGTTATTTCCTTCCTTCTGATTACACTGGGCTTTTCTTGCTGCTCTTTTTCTAGCTCTTTGAGTTGTAGGGTTAAGTAATTTATTACCATTGTTTCTTGTTTTTTGCAATAGGCCTGTAGAGCTATGAACTTCCCTCTCAAGACTGCTTTCGCTGTGTCCCATAGATTTTGGATTGTTGTGTTTTCATTGTCATTTGTTGCCATGATGTTTTTTATTTCTTCCTTGATCTCTCTGGTGACCCAGTCCTTGTTTAATATCATGCTGTTTAGTCTCCATGTGTTTGATTTCTTTGGATTATATTTATTGTAGTTGATTTCCAGTTTTATGCCACTGTGATCTGAGAAGATGCTTGATATAATTTCTATCTTCTTGAATTTGAAGAGACTTTGCCTGTGACCCAGCATATGGTCTATCTTTGAAAATGACCCATGTGCACTTGAGAAGAATGTATATTCTGTGGCTTTGGGGTGAAATGTTCTGAAGATGTCAATTAATTCCATCTGGTCTAGTGAGTCATTTAGGATTGCTGTTTCTTTGCTGATTTTTTGTTTAGAGGATTTGTCCAGTGGTGATAGTGGGGTATTAAAGTCTCCTACTATGATTGTGTTGCTATTAATCTCTCCCTTGATATCCTCCAGGAGTTTTTTTATGTATTTGGGTGCTCCTATATTGGGAGCGTATATGTTTACCAGAATTATTTCTTCTTGTTGGATTTCTCCCTTTAGTATTATGAAGTGGCCTTTCTTATCTCTTGTTATGGCATTTACTTTGAGGTCTATTTTGTCAGATATAAGTATTGCTACCCCAGCTTTTTTTTCATTTCCATTTGCCTGAAAGATATTTTTCCATCCCTTCACTTTCAATCTGTGTGAGTCTCTTGTTCTGAGGTGGGTCTCTTGTAGACAGCATATATATGGGTCGTGTTTTTTTATCCATTCAGCTACTCGATGTCTTTTGATTGGAGCACTTAGTCCGTTTACATTTAAAGTTATTACTGAAAGGTATTTGTTTGTAGTCATATCTATTTTTGTGTCTGTATTCCTTCTTACCTGTTTATTTCTTCTTTTTACAGTATTCCCTTTAGCAATTCTTGCATTGCTGGTTTGGTGGTGATAAACTCCCTGAGACTTTTTTTGTCTGCAAAGCTCCTGATTTCCCCTTCAATTTTGATTGATAGTCTTGCTGGATATAGTATTCTTGGATTCAGTCCTTTGCTTTGCAACACTTTGTATACCTCCTTCCATTCACTTCTAGCTTGTTGTGTTTCTGTTGAGTAATCATTTGACAATCTGATGGGTGTTCCTTTGTAGGTAACTCTCTGTCTCTCTCTTGCCGCCTTTAGGATTCTCTCTTTATCATTTATATTTGCCATTGAAATTATGACATGTCTTGGCGTGGGTCTTTTGGGGTTGATCCTGCTTGGGACTCTCTGTACTTGCGTAACTTTTATCTTTCCCATATCCGGGAAGTTTTCTGTCATTATTTCTTCGAATAGATTTTCTAATCCCTGCTGCTCTTCTTGTCCTTCTGGCAGCCCTATTATACGCATGTTACTTCGTTTCAGGTTGTCCCGAAGCTCTCTTAGGCTTTCCTCCTGCTTTTTAATTTTTTTCTCCAATTGCTGTTCATATTGAGCTTGTTTCTGGACCTGATCTTCTAACTCACTAATTCGGTCCTCTGCTTCTTGTAGTCTACTGTTGAAACTTTCCATGGTGTTTTTGATTGTAGCTATATCACTTTTCATTTCTTCCTGATTCTTGCATAAGTTGTTGATTTTCTCATCCATCCGATGTATAAATTCCATGACCATTACTCTGAACTCCTTTTCGGTCATGTTGCAAGCTTCAGTTTCACTAATTTCCTTTCTTGGCGACTCCACATTTTCTTTCCTCTGTGAGTTATTTCGTTTCCCCATTCTGGCTATTACCAGAAAGCTCAAGCTTCCGTTTGCGTGGACCTGGGCCGTGTGCTGTGGGGACTTCGCTCCACCCTAGTTTCACTGAAGTGCTCTGACACTAGGACGTGTGGCTGTCTTTGGTTGGTGGGAACCAGACTTGCCCAGGATCAGTGTCCCCAGTGTTCCGTGTGGTCTCGTGTGCACGTTTAGAATCAGGGGCCCTGTCTGCACCACACTGTTGGTATGTGCCGAGAATGAGATCCTTAGCATGTGCCAGGAGTCAGAGTTTCCCTGTGTCTGCACCAAGACTCGAGTGTCAAAGTCTCTGTTGCCTTGTGCGGTTTCTCGTTGAGAATCAGGGTCCCTGTGTGTGCACGCACCAACAATTGGGGTCGCTGGCTCTTAGTGTGAATGCGCTTCTACTTTTTTTTTTTTAATTTAGAAATATTTTCCAACTTAAATAGAAGTTGAAATAATAAAAATGTTACATACAACATCCATGTGTCCTTTATCCACATTTACGTATTGGTAATATTTGGCCCATTTGCTTTATTATTTGCATTCTCATACATTGGCTTTCTTTATAAAAATGCATGTAAAATATTTATATTTTAATATATTTTTATTTAAAATTCCTAGTTATTTTTAATATTGATATAATAATATTAGATATATGAGTTTATACAAACTTATCCAATTTATAGGGTTCTTCCTTGCTTTCTCCAATCCATATTTTATCTTCCTTTTTTCACTGTGAATGTTCTGTTTCCCAATAATATCAAGTCATTTTCTCAATTCTATAATACATCCAAAATTTTTTCAGAATTGCTTCACCTGTTTTACTACGAGAAACAAATGTAAGAATAATTCAGGGTATTTTGCAGTTCTCGGTACCCCATCCAAATGAGGGTGTGTGGTCAAATACTGTCTTTATAAATTTCTTGGATTCCCATGTGCCCTTCCCCTCCACCTTGCTTCAGCATTGTTCTTTTATTCACTTGAAATACAGCTGGGTTCATTTGCTCTCAGTTTGCTAGTCCCATCCTTGTTGATTTAACTTTTGAATATGTAAGACATTAATATGTTTCCAAATGTCAAAACATTTTTGTTTAAAGGCATACTACCCCATTCCTTCTATTCTACCCCATTCCTTTCTACCCTTGTAAGATTGCAATTTCATTGTTTTTGGTTATTCTTTATTTTTGTAGAGGTAAACAAGTATATATGCATATTTCCCCTTCTGTCTCATACAAAAAGTATTATACTATATTTGCTCTTTGCAGGTTGCTTTTTTCCCCCATTTAATAATGTCTCCTGGAAGTCATTTATCAGTCATAGAGTTCAACCTTGTTCTTGTCACAGATGCATAGTAGTACTCCATCTGCATAGTGTACTTTTCTGGGGAGGCATTTGAAGGAAGCCACTTCAACCTTGTGCACATGTATTTTCATTTTGTTGGAGTGAAATGGTCTATCTTCAGGATAAGTTTCTAGAAGTGGAATTATTGAGTTGAAGGATAAATATATATGCAGTTTTGATAAGGTATTGTGAAATTTTCTTCCATGGGTGTTATTATCTCCCCCATCCCAAGCAATGTACAAGAGTGCCCGTTTCCCATAGCCCTGGTTTAGAGTACATTGTCAAGCTTTGGCTCTTTTTCAATCTGATAGGTGAGGAATGGTATTTCAGTATAGTTTTAATTTGAATTTCTCTTATCTTTTAAAAAATATATATTTTATTGATTTTTTACAGAGAGGAAGGGAGAGGGAGAGAGAGTTAGAAACATCGATGAGAGAGAAACATCGATCAGCTGCTTCCTGCACACCCCCCACTGGGGATGTGCCCACAACCAAGTACATGCCCTTGACTGGAATCAAACCTGGGACCTTTCAGTCCACAGGCTGATGCTCTATCCACTGAGCCAAACCGGTTTCAGCTGAATTTCTCTTATCTTGACTACTCTACTTTTTAAACCCATGGTATAGCTATTATATCAACATAGCTTAAAATTCAAACGTGCTACTAAAGAACACCTTTGCTTATATTTGGCCATTCATGTCCTTTGTATAGGCTAATAACTTTAGTCAGTAGAAGAAGATTGATCTTTTCTACTGGGGAATAGGAACTTACTCCTACTTACACACACACACACACACACACACACACACACACACACACGCTTTCTTTGAATAACTGTGCCTTTACATTTACATTTTTTCTCTTTCTGATGGTATTTATAGGTTGGACAGGTTCATGGTGGATTGATGGGAATTATTCAGAGAGCTATGGTTAAGGCTTGCCCACATGTCTGGTTTGAACGCTCAGAAATGAGGGATCGACACCTGGTTATTAAGAGGTAAGCAGTGACATTACTCACTACCCATTGGCATAGCATAAAATCTGATAAATCTTGGCCTTCCTGCCCAAGAGGGCAGAACAGTGCTAAGATTAAAGCTAAAACATGGAGCTCTATTTATGGTAGGCTTTTTCTGGTTACATCTCCTGTCTTAGCTAGATGTTTAAAAGTTTTAATTCTGCGGGAATAGTGGGGCATATGATGAGATTAGAAAGCCCATCAGTTTATGTTGTGGTGATTTAGGTATAGTCCAGTTACTGAATTTTCAAAGTTAAAAATTACTACCTAGAAAGTTAAATAATTTGTAACTGTTTGGTGAATTAATAGATTGCATCAATCAGTTAATAGGTTCATGTTTACTGAAAGACTGTTACCACTTCAATCTACCTCAGTGATGGGCAACCTTTTGAGCTTGGTGTGTCAAACTTCGCCAAAAAACTGAGCATAACTCGGGTAGTGTGTCACTTTGAGGAAAAAACATTATTTCGCAAATGTTTCATCCTCAGCAGCAGCAAATGTTTCATTCTCGGCATGCGGCCGCCTCAGTGGCCGCGTCATCAGAAATGGCTACGCGTGTCAGTGCTGACACGCGTGTCATAGGTTCGCCATCACTGATCTACCTGGAGACAGACAGAGCCAATCTCTTCATGAAACAGGCTAAGTCCCTCTGGGACTTGGGATAGAGATGAGCTACCAGAAACCTTTTTTGGGAAACACTTTTTTGCCTGAGGCCTTTAACTGAAGGCACTCTGGTCATTGCTTCTATAAGCATGAAGGTGAGCCATGCTCTTAAGGATAAAATGAAAAGCACTTATTGAAATCTGTTAGAATAACTACCCTCTAGATGGGGGATAGCAGTGGGAGGTTATTTAGCAGTGGGCCACTCTGGCGGCTGTAATCTCCCTGTCTCAGCCTTACTAGCTTCTGATGAGCAGTTGGAATACAGGGCTGGCTGCAGGGAGGACAGAGCCTTAGCCTGGAAGGATTTACAGGCTTTCTTATGGTGCATATTTCCTAGGAAAGTTCAGCCTGACCCATTTAAGGAATGTGCTACACTTAACGGCCATAGGTAGACAGGTCCAGCAATCCATATCCCCATTTTTCAGATGGAGTAATAAAGGTATAGAAGAAAGGGCACAAAGCTCATGACAGGGACTCCAGAGCTCCTGCCATATGTCTGCCCAACATTTGTTTTTAAAGAGTGGGCAGAAGACACTGCCAGTCACTCACTTTGAGATGAGAGAAATTGAACTAGTGCAGCTATCCTTACACTTTTTTTTTTTTTTTTAGAAAGGGACCCACTTGAGTTTATTTTCTTGACTTATATCTTGTTTCTTTTCTCCTTATTGCTTTTCCATATATTTGTGATAGTAGAGTGTAGAGAATATCAAAGAGGATTTCCATCTCTCTCTGTTTATAGATAGAATTTTGATCCTTTATTTTTTCTTCACAGACTACAAGAACACATTACTGATAAGAAAAAATTACCCATATTAATCTTTCCTGAAGGTAAGAGAAAGACTGCCTGCCAAGTTATAGTTGATAACAAGCACCAAAAGTGTATGAGGATTTGGATTGTTCTGGAATTGGCATTTTTAGCCTACATCTGCTGTCCTATGGGCATGGGATGGCTTTCTCTGAACTAGTAATTCCCTGCTTTCTTTTGAGATTTGCTGGAAGTCATACCTTTTTCATCTTAAAAGTTATTTCTGGGTAATGACTTAGGAAGGTATTGTCCACAACTTTTCCAAGGTCCTTATTTTAAATGTGTTGAAATTATTACCTGTTGTGAAGAAGTTGTATCTCTAAAGTATTCAATAATAAAGTAAAAGTTTCTCATGAGACCTACTTGGAACTATCAAATTACTACTAAAGCAGGAATTAATTTGTGAAATGGTAGTAAAATGTCTGCAATTTTGATATGATTTGAGTACTTTAAATTATTTTATATCAAAGTAATTCCTTTTAATACCCCCCCCCCATTTTCCTGCAGGAACTTGCATCAATAATACTTCAGTCATGATGTTTAAAAAGGGAAGCTTTGAAATTGGAGGAACCATATATCCAGTTGCAATTAAGGTAAAACAGATTCTCCTCTTGCCTTCAGAAAAGGGCACTTAGTTACTTGATAATTAAAAATTGGTGAGAATAAGGAGCAGTTGTATATACTTTACTCAGATTCACCAGCTGTTTACATTTTGCCCCATCATTCTCTCCCTCTGGATATGGATAGGATATGTACCAGGGGACTTCAAGCCAGGCCAAAGCCTCAATACTGAGCACATAGTCAGTGATGAGCAAAACAGATATTGTCTCTATTTTCACCCACCTTCCAGTTAAGTGGAGGAACAGACATTTAAGGATCATGTACCCAGCATATGTCATCAGCCTGGCTCAAATAAACTCTTAAAAAAAAATAAAATAAAATAAAAAGAGTCAATCAGCCTCTTGTTGCAGTGCTCTGGGCTGTGGTCAGAGGAGTTTGCTAGACTGGTTTACTTCCTTGATCATTTCTGTTAAGCAAAGAAACTTCTCTCTTTTTTTGAATCTTATAGAGAGGTTGGGTCTGCCACCTTGAAAGCATTGACTTGGATAAGAGAAGCCAGCACTCAATTCATAACTGTGACGTGTTTTCTTTTCTTTTTCTCAGTATAACCCTCAGTTTGGCGATGCCTTTTGGAACAGTAGTAAATACAACATGGTGAGCTACCTGCTTCGCATGATGACCAGCTGGGCCATCGTCTGTGATGTGTGGTACTTGCCTCCCATGACGAGAGAGGTAGGCCGTAAAGAACAATAGCTGGTCTTTGGGGCTTTAATTAGATAAAAATGAGAAAACCTTTACCTGAAAACATGGATGTTTTCCCTTCCTCACATCAGCTAGACCTGGACTGCCTTTCTGCTTTCTCAGGAAAATGAGTCATTTAAAAAAAAAAAGTAGTTCTTTTGCCCCTGGCGGGTGTGGCTCAATTGGTTGGGCATCATCTGTGCACCAAAAGGTTGCCGGCTAGATTCCGGTCAGGGCACATGCCCAGGTTGCTGGCTTGATCCCCAGTAGTAGGTGTGCAGGAGGCAGCAGATCAATCTTTTTCTCTCTCTTTCTCTCCACCCCACTCCCTCTCCCTACCTCTTTCTCTAAAAATTGATAAAATATAAATATATGTATGTAAATAAATTGCAAAAGTCTTTAAAAAATGTAGTTCTCTTCAAATCAGGCCATTTTATATTCAGAGACTATTTTCTATAATAATTTTTATAATTACTGTTAGTTTATTGGACCTACAGGTATTATGGAATGGTGTATCTTGGATAAGACTAATAGAGAGCATAATAAATGTGTACACCTGGTTAAAAAAGTGAAAACACAGCACTGCATTTTCTTAATAAAATGAATGATAGTTGCTGTGATTGAGACTCAAACATATTTGAGCTAAAATGTGAGTCATATTTTAAAATAAATCTAAATTATTTTGAGACATTTTAAGGCATGATTTGAAAACTGTGTACCCAGGATATACTTGTAATTTTTCCCTTCCCAGGAAGGAGAAGATGCAGTCCAGTTTGCTAATAGGGTTAAGTCTGCTATTGCGAGACAAGGAGGATTGACTGAGCTTCCCTGGTAAGAAATTTTTCAGAAGTACTATCACTTCTTTAAAATTAAAAACACTTTAATAATGTTATTTATTATGCTGGTTAACTGGAGGTTTAGCTGACAGTGACAGGGGTTCATACAACATAACAGTGGCTAAATAAGAAAAAAGTTTCTCCTTTTCCTTCCCGCTCATGCTGTCTTACTCTACCATCCTCAATGCACTTGTACTTTATGGTTGTCCAGCTCTGCTCAGTGTGTTCAGCAGATGGCTAGCAGGGAGGAACTAAAGATAGAAGGACATGTATGACACATCCATGTCCTTAGAGCACAGACTAGCAGTTGGACATGTCACTAATTATGCTAATTAACAAGCCACTAATTTTTACAGTGAAAACTCATTATGCTGATTGACAAAGCTTGGAAGGTTGATGGGAGATCAAGATAGCTGAAGCCTTATGGTGGCTTCTGATTAAATGTCTGGCTGACCACCCCCGAGTATGAGGTGTTTTTTTGTTGTTGTTTTTTTCTTTAATGTTTTTATTGATTTTAGGGAGCGGGAGAGAGAGAGATAGAAGCATCGATGATAAGAGATACACATCAATCAGCAGCCTCCTGCATGCCCCCACTGGGGTTGGAACCTGAAACCCAGGCATGTGTCCCAGCCGGGAATCCAACCGTGACCTGGTTCAAGGGTGGACACTCAACCATGGAGCCTCACCAGCTGGGCCAGAGTTTGATTTCTTGATTCAAGGCAACTGACTGGCCCTAGGGCTAAGATGGGTTAAGACTAACATTTGTATAATGCTATCTAAGCTGGAATTAGTGAAACATCATGAAGGGACAGGCTTCCCAATGCCCTAGTTTACAATGACTTAACTTACAAATGCCCTAAGGGTTCATGTTCATTGTATAACTAACTGGCTTCCTTGTTCATTGTTTTCTGAACTTTTCCCCTTTCCTCTTACCTGACATCCCAGGCCTACTCAGGTCCTGAAGCCATTATGAAAAGCTTAGAGCTTTGGCTCAGTAGCCTCAGAAAGGAAAGAAAGCAAGCAAGCTTTGAGAGACAAAAACAGCCAAGGGGAGTCAGTCCCAGGACAGACTCCCATCAAATTGGCTTAAATGAAATCTGTTGGAAATGATTCTCAGAATTTTCTCAATTTCCTTTTATCAGGCCATAGCAATCCTACCTAATAATAGAGTAATATGCAAATTGACTGTACCTTCACTACACTCACCAGCCATGCCCACCAGGAAACCGTCGCAGGGACGTTGGGGTGCAGCAGAGCCCAAGGCTGGGAAAGCCTTGGGCGGAGGCTTTCCCGGCCTTGGGCACCAGCGGGGAGCCTGCACGGATCGCAGGCAACGACCAGGGAGTCGGCTCCTGCGATCCTTAGCAGGGACGCTGGGGTGCAGCAGAGCCCAAGGCCGCCGCCCGGGGCCAAGCCCCGACCCTGAAAGAAGGCAGAAGGCGGTGGCCACAGCCAAGGCCTAGGTCCCCGGTGCTGGCAGAAAACTGGTGCAGGCAGCCAGGTGAATGAAGGTCTATTGCACGAATCTTCGTGCAAACGGGCTGCTAGTTTTATAATAAACTAGAGGCCCGGTGCACGAAATTCGTGCACGGAGGGGGGTTGTCCCTCAGCCCAGCCTGTACCCTCTCCAATATGAGACCCCTGGAGGGATGTCTGACTGCCCGTTTAGGCCCAGTGGGATCGGGCCTAAACGGGCAGTCGGACATCCCTCTCACAATCCAAGACTGCTGGCTCCCAACTGCTCGACTGCCTGCCTTCCTGACTGCCCCTAACCACTTCTGCCTGCCAGCCTGATCACCCCCTAACCACTCCACTGCCAGCCTGGTTGATGCTTAACTGCTCCCCTGCCAGCCTGTTTGCCCCCAACTTCCCTCCTCTGCCGGCCTGGTCACCCTTACTGCCCTCTCCTGCAGGGTTGATCACCTCCAACTGCCCTCCCTTGCAGGCTTGGTCCCTCTCAACTGCCCTCCCTTGCAGGCAGGGTGCCTCCCAACTGCCCTCCCTTGCAGGCCGGGTGCCTCCCAACTGCCCTCTCCATCTTGTGGTGGCCATCTTGTGTCCACATGGGGGCAGGATCTTTGACCACATGGGGGCAGCTATATTGTGTGTTGCAGTGATGATCAATCTGCATATTACTCTTTTATTAGATAGGATAGAGGCCTGGTACAGGGGTGGGGGCCAGCTGGTTTGCCCTGAAGGGCGTCCCGGATCAGGTGGGGGTTCCCTTGGGGTGTGGGGCGGCCTGAGCGAGGGGCCTGTGGTGGTTTGCAGGCCGGCCACGCCCCCTGGCAACCCAAGCAGAGGCCCTGGTATCTGGAATTTATTTTCCTTCTACAATTGAAACTTTGTAGCCTGGAGCGGAGCCAAGCCTGGGGCTCCCTCCGAGGCCGGCAGCCATTTGTGTTGGGGTTATAATTGAAACTTTGTTGCCTTAAGCGGGTGGGCCTGGCCAGGGTGTGCAGAAAGCTTTGCTTCCCCTGTTGCTGGTGGCAACCCTGGCCTGCTCTCTCAAGCTCCATTCTGCCGCCATTTGTTTGAATTTGTTTACCTTCTATAATTGAAACTTTGTAGCTTGAGTGGAGGCTTAGGCCTGGCAAGGGCAGGCGGAAAGCTTGGCTTCCTCTGTTACCTAGGAAACCTTGTTCTCTGTGGCTGTAGCCATCTTGGTTTGGGTTAATTTGCATACTCGCTCTGATTGGATGGTAGGCGTGGCTTGTGGGTGTGTTGGAGGTATGGTCAATTTGCATATTTGTCTATTATTAGATAGGAAGGTTATTTTAACTACCTAGCCTCTTCTTTGAAAAGAAAACACTCACTACATTTACAGATGTATGTCATCTACCTATTAGGCCTAAATTAGCATATCTGGATCAGTTTTCTCCTAGATTAAATGAAAACTTAATTATATCATCTTAAACTGGCTTTTAAATATGGCTGCTGCCTGCCTTAAGAACCAAGATCTGCTATCATTGCAAAGGGGTATTGGGCACAACTTTGAAGTCTATAGGGGTGGCAAGTCACAGCTGGGTGCTTAGGGCAGTGTGAGGTTTACTGGATGCTTGGGAAGGAGAATTACATAAAAATAACGTCAGTATGCTCAAGGGCAAACGTTGCTAACTTCATATTTTGCCATTTTTGGCCTGGACCTCAGGAAAGAAGGAATGGCCTTTCTTGGGTCTCGCCCTCCCTTCCTCAGTTCTTACCATTCAGAGTTCACATAAATGTGATGGTTCGAGGCAGTTCATTTGGATAAAAGAGGCTTTTGTGGGCAATTTTGGGGACTTAAAGACACTTTATAACTTTTTTCCATGGAAATTTTTTTTTTAAAGCTGATCCCTGGAGGATATGTGGCCCACGGTGTATTCTTAAGTTGAGGACTTACTGTGTACTGGCTTAGGTTTGACTCTAGAGGCTAGAGTATTGCAGTGGGCTAAGACAGGCGTCTGCTTGTAGGTCAGGTTCTGTCTTCATGGCATAAAGTTCACTGGCTAACCTGTGATTTATTTATCATTATCAGGGAGCACTTGGTAAGCATTTGTGCTTAACTGGGTTAAAGTTAAACAGGCACAGTATAAAGTAAGCAAGTTCTCAGTTGATGCCCGCCCAGGAGTTGAAATGTAAAACATTTGATTAGGAGGGAGAGTGGCCCCTGATACTCCAGTCTCCTCCCAACTCCTACAGTTTGTTGTTCCTTTGTGTTCTCCAAAGAAGGAAAGGCACGCACAGAGTCCTTATAACCCGGGCAGGTCTGTGTTTTCACCACCCTGGAGAGAGTTCAAAGATTCACAGGCTCTGAGCTAAGGAATGCTGCTTATGTAGGCACTACCTACCAGTTGAATGCAACTTACTATTATTTTGTTTTATTCTGAGTCTATTTTGGAATACAGAAGATTATACATGCTTCAAATATAGTGCTGTGAATGAAAATGCAACTCGGTAGACATAGGCTTAGATTTGAGTAATGATTTATCTTTAAGGAATTTACTTTGTACATATTCAGTACCCTGACCATTTCTTATGTGTATATTTTAAACTAGAGGCCCGATGCACGAAATTTGTGCAAGAGTAGGCCTTCCTTCCCCCGGCTGCCGGCACTGGCTTTCCTCTGGCACCCAGGACCCGGGCTTCCCTTGCAGCCCTGGCTTCGTCCAGAAGGACGTCCAGTCTAATTAGGATATTACGCCTTTGTTATTATAGATTGTCTATATGGTTTTCTAGTAAGACAGGGGCCAATTAGATGAGAACAACAATATTTTGATTTCCTTGGGGGAAAAAGATAGGTCAACAATTCTAGTTTTAATATAGAGTCTACATATTGAGTTCAACAGCCCTAAAGAAGAAACTGAGTGGAGACATTTTAACCATGCCTCAGAGCGATTATTCCTCCCTCACATCTCTGGTCAGCGGTAAAGCAGAGACTGGAATCTGGGTCATTCTGCTTCCAAGATTGTATTCTTTGTCCCATTGCTGACCAGCTGCATACGTGTCATGGCAAACCATGCAGCATGTATTAATAGGTAACCCTTTTACATCATTGCTAGGAGTATCTTTTATTTGTTTGCCTTTCTATTCCCAGGGACGGTGGGTTGAAGAGAGAAAAGGTGAAGGACACTTATAAGGAAGAGCAGCAGAAGAACTACAGCAAGATGATTGTTGGAAATGGATCTCTCAACTCTGATTCAGACTGATTGCCACTCTGGACATAAAGCTTGGCTTCCCAGACTAGCCCTTAGAATGGAGTGTGTGCGCGTGTGCGTGCGTGCGTGCGTGCATGCGTGCATGCGTGTGTGTGTGTGTGTGTGTGTGTGTGTGTGTGTGTTGGGGGTATTGTTTTGTTTTATTGTTTGTTTTTTTATTGTAAATCTTTTCTACTGGATGATTGTCTCTACCTTTTTATGCCAAAGGCAGAACCCTTCGGTGTCCTTTTGTTGTTGCTGTTCGAGCATGAGCCTCCTGGATTGTAAGGTAGTTGACTGAGTTTAAACAGATTCTGCCTTCTGTAAGATGATTGTGCCATTGAATGAAATACTTCTACAGGAAAAAATACTTCAAAAACACTTTTGGAACTCTGTGTTTGGAGTCACCGATATGATCATTCTCAAAAAACATCCCAAACTCTTTTTTCCTGATTCGCTTTCTCATGCCATTTTTTTTACCTCTTCCTTCAGTCTCTTAAATAGTGGGATGAGGTTACCATCATGGGTATGTTCTCCTGAAAGCCTGAAAAGAAAAATGGAGGACAGTATTTAGGAGAAAGGACAACTCCGTGGCCATCTGACCTTGAAAGCCGAAAGACAATGTTAATATTTTTTACTAGTGTGTTAGGAGAGAAATACCATTTGGTGAGCTTTACCAAAGAGAAGTGAGTCCAAGTTACTATATGAGTGTGTTATATGTAGGCACGTTGCCAATAAATACATTTAGCTAGCAACTGGTGATAACATTTTTAGTTTTCCTGGTTTGTATGCTAAAAATCTGCACCTAGTACCTCTCCCATCTACTATAACCGAACACATTTCAAATAGGAGGAGCCTTTTACAATAACAACAAAAATCACATTTATTGTCTTCAGCAGGAGTATGAATGAGTGATGTGTGTGGCACTGCCCCTCACCCTCCACCGCTTTATAGTTTGTTTCAGAATTTTTCCCAGTTTCTTAAACAGAAAAATAAGTGGTAAAACGATCTTTTGGAAACTGAGCCTTAAATTTTATAAAGGGGGAAATAAGTGTTTTTTGACGCACAGCATAAGCAATGTTTGATAGCAATATAATGCCATGTTAAACTTGGAGAGTATTATAACTCTCCTGGTCACATGTATAGAATGTGAAACTACCTTATGGTGAATTTAAATAAATTCTATATTTCTAAGTGTGTTTTGTATTATTTTCCCCTCACCTCTATCATCTTTTGGTTTTGAGTAAGTTAGATTTTTTTTCTACAAACAATGATTGTTTTTCATTTCAGTGACATAGTTAGATTTCATTGGACTGGAACATCTGGGAAATGAGAGCATGAGCTGCTGGTTTTTGATGGTTTTCTTTTTGTTTGGCCTGATTATCTGGACTCTGACCCTGTGGACTCCGTCTTGAGCAGAGTCACAGACCTCAGTTATTTCACTGGTGAACTCAGGCAACTATCTCTTAATTGACTATAGGTTGGCCTGGCACAGCATTATCAGTATAGATTCTTATCTAGTTACATGGATTTGATCCCAAAAGAAAATTTGCAAACAGGCTACCTTCCTGGTTAGTTACTCTGCTATTCTCATCCCCCAAACCCTCATCTTTTCCTTTCTTCTTGCTTTAAGTTTTGCCCCCAAAACACTGTACCCGGGGTGATCTTGACTGAACATCAGCAAATCCATAAGGCCCCGCCCCTGCTGCTGCCACTGCTTTCCATCTGTGTGGTGCTGTCTCCCCCTCCCCCGCCACTGGCCGCCTCCCTCTGTGGGTGACAGGCGTGGGGTGCGATCGCTTGGCTGGCCTGGGCCTTCCTCTGCGGGGCGATCGCTGGCCAGCCCCGTACACCCGCTACAGTGTTGCTGGCCGGTGGCCTGGGCCTCCCTCTGTGGCCACGGGCTGGGTGGCCTGGGTCTCCCTCTGTGGGGTGACAGATCATGGGGGCTCTCTGATCGATCACCCAGCAGAGGGAGGCCCTACCCACCCAGCCGGGGCTTCATGATCGATTGCTGTGCAGAGGGAGGCCCCGGCCCACCTGGCCAGGGCTCCGTGATCGATTACTGTGCAGAGGGTGGCCTGGGCCTCCTTCTGCGGGGCGATTGTGGGGTGATGGCGGGGCCCCCTGACCAATTGCATTGCACCCGCCTTGGCTGGCCTGGCACCAGTGTGTGTCATAGCATGGTCATCCGGAAGGTTGTCCAGATGGTTGTTCTACTGTTTGGTCAATTTGCATATTATGCTTTTATTATATATATATACACCATATACACTGAGTGGCCAGATTATTATGATCTCTGAATGCATAATAATCTGGCCACTCAGTATATATCCTATATAATAAAAGGCTAATATGCAAATTGTCCCCTCGACCAGGAGTTCGACCAGCAGGCAGGCTGGCCAACCGCCCATGTCCCCTCCCCCTGGCCAGGCTGGCTGGACCCCACCCATGCACGAATTCATGCACTGGGCCTCTAATATATATACACTGAGTGGCCAGATTATTATGCGTTCAGAGCTCATAATAATCTGGCCACTCAGTGTATATATATGGTAACTCATTGTCTTATTTATTTTTTCTCAGAAAGAAGAGTTCCTTTTTTCTTCTTTTCTCCAAGAGAGCTTCAATGGATAATGGCAAAGCACCAAGTTGAATATGCTTTGTCAAGTCTGTTTTGTTTGAACACTGATAAAACATATCTTTCCAAGAGCACCATGAAAGCAATAATGCTATTGTATATTCACTGGAAAATCTCATGCTATCTCAATCAGAACTTTTTTCCCCCAAATATATTTTTATTGATTTCAGAGAGGAAGGGAAAGGGAGAGAGAGACAGAAACATCAATAATGAGAGAGAATCATTGATTGGCTGCCTCCTGCACACCCTACACTGGGGATCGAGCCCGCAACCTGGGCATGTGACCTGACAGGGAATCGAAACATGACTTCCTGGTTCATAGGTTGATGCTCAACCACTGAGTCAGCTAGCCAGGCTTAATCAGAACTTTTGTATGTCTTTGCTTACATAGTTAGTTTTCAAGTTGTTTGAGGAATTGCCATGTTACTGAAAACATGTTTTTAGTAAATAAATACTGTTTAGATTTAGCTTATGCTCCTTAGAACTCCTTTTTTTTTTTTTTTTTTGCATATCCCTTTCCTTATATTATTTATACTCACTTTAGAAATATTGTTCCTAGAGTTTAGTATTCTGTAACGGTAATGGGATATCAAGGGTAGGCAGGATTGGGTAGAAAAATTCCATTAGATAAGACCTTTCATCTAACCCTTTGCACAGATTCATTTATTGAAATCTCAATTCTTTGTCCTGGTTCTGTTTACAGATACTGGTTTTAGGAATTCCCAGGGCTTATGAAATGTCCTGGCACATTCTGAGATCAGATGAGCAGCCATGTATGAAACAGTAAATATACTCAGAGCACAGGGAAATAGTCCTGGATCACAGTCTGGTGCAAAGAACAGTCCTGAGGAAAGTTTTCCTGTATAAGCAGACTTGCCAAAGCATATCCAATTTGGTAATTTGCCATTATACCTCCAGTGCACATGTTGTACTTTGGTCATTCTGTTGATATCTTTTTTTTTTCTTTTTATTGAATTGATTGGGGTAACACTGGTTAACAATTATACAGGTTTCAGGTGCACAATTCTACAACACATAATCTGTACCCTGTATTGTGTGTTCACCACCCCAAACGAAGTCTCCATCCATCACCATTTATCCTCCCTATACCCCTCTCCATTTCCCCCAAACCTCCCTCCCCCTGGCAGTCACCACACTGTGATCTGTGTCCATGAGTTTTTTTCTTTGTTTCTCAACCCCTCCACTGCCCCCTGCCCAGCCTCCCGCCTCCATTTCTTTGCTCCTCTAGACTTCTTTCTAGATAATCTTTAGTCTTACCATTTCACTAATTCTCTCTTTAGTTCTATCTAATCTGCTGCTACATCTCTTCATTGAGTTTTTAATTTCAATTTTTAAAAAAATGTATTTTATTGATTTTTCACAGAGAGGAATGGAGAGGGATAGACAGTTAGAAACATCGATGAGAGAGAAACATCGATCAGCCGCCTCCTGCACACCCTCCACTGGGGATGTACCCACAACCAAGGTACATGCCCTTGACCGGAATCGAACCTGGGACCCTTCAGTCCGCAGGCTGACTCTCTATCCACTGAACCAAACCGGTCAAGGTTAATTTCAATTTTTATGTTGCTCATTTATATGAGTTATATCTGATTCTTTTTCAGATGTGCTTACCCTTAAATAAGTTTTGAAGCATCTTAGGAGTATTGATTTTGTATTTTCCCCACCTATTTCAAAATCTTACACCTTTTCAGGGTCTGTCTTTTTTTTTTTGCCCTGTGGCTTATTATTGATGGAGTTTTATTTCTTTGTGTGTTTAGAGAATTTTCATAATGATCTGTCATCCAAAGAACTTTATCTTCATTTGGGCCAATCACAGATTGCTGATTCCTGCCTTCTGCCTGTTTTTGTAAACAAAACTATGTTGGAAGACAGCCACATGCCTTTGTTAGCACATGGTCTGTTTGATTTTGCATCACCACAGCAGAGCTGAGTAGTTGTAACAGCGACTGGATGCCCTCAAAGTCTAAATTATTTACTCTGACCTTTCACCTGAAATAGTTTGCTTACCTCTGGTCACGGGCACTATCAACCTGGGACGACTTCAAACTACCTTATTGGCTTGAGGTTTATTGAGGCATGCAAATAGTGAGACTTTAGCTTGTAAAGCCCAGTGAAGGCCATCTTGTGGTTTTGAATTCTCCGCATAATGTTTTTGAAATTCATCTACATTGTTGTGTTTATACGTAGTTTGTTCCTTCTAATTGCCTAGTGGTTTTAAATCCTTAGGGGAAAGTGTTGTTTTTCCCCCGCTTTTCACTTAGCATAGGGTTTTAAGGTTTGACACAGACAATTTACTTGGCTGGTATCTGGGAGTGGGAGATGAATGATTTTTACTTTCTTCTAAAAGGATGTTGCCCTTTGAGATCCCACCTTCAATGGAAGTCTTTAGTTAAGACTTCCCACCTCTTGGTCCAGCCTTCAACTTTATCTATTGTCCTTTGAGGTTCTGGAAACTGCTGCTCAAGTGTGGTTCAGCCAGTGCCCTCAAGGTGAAGGCCCCACAGCTGGCTTCGCTGCCCTGCTTATCTATCCAGGATAACCTAGCCTCCCTCGGTCTTTGGTCTGAATAGTCATGACATTCTTGCTAGTAAATGGAAGCATTCCAATCTTTTTATTATTATTATTATATAGAAAGAGGGTGAGTACATGTTGGTAGAAATAAAAATTCTAGAAAGCGACAACTCTAACTTTAAAAAACTTTTCTCTGAGCCATTTTAATGTAAAGAGCAAAAACTTCTTTAGAATCATCTCTATACTAATAAAAGGGTAATATGTTAATTAGACTTGACGTCTTCTGGACGTCCATCCTGACAAAGCTGGGCCAAGGCACCTATGGCTGCAGCCAGCCCTGGAGAAGCTGCCTGCAGTCCTGGGTGCCTGCTGCTGGCCCGGGCCGAGCTGCCGGGAGTCCTGGGTGCCTGCTGCCAGCCCAGGCCGAGCCGCCAGGGGTCCCAGGTGCCTTTGGCCAGCCAGAGGGAAGGAAGCCCGGGTCCTGGGTGCGGGGGCTGAGGCAGAGGTGGTTAGGGGTGATCAGGCTGGCAGGGGAGCAGTTAGGGGTGATCAGGCCAGCAGGGGAGCAGTTAGGGGTGATCGGGCAAGCCGGGGAGCAATTAGGGGTGATCAGGCTGGCAGGGGAGCAGTTAGGGGTGATCAGGCAAGCCGGGGAGCAATTAGGGGTGATCAGGCTGGCAGACATAGGGGTTAGGGGCAATCAGGCAGGCAGGCAGAGTGGTTAGGAGCCAGCAGTCTCAGATTGTGAGAGGGATGTCCAACTGCCAGTTTAGGCCCTGTGGGATCGGGCCTAAACCGCAGTTGAACATCCCCTGAGGGGGTCCCAGATTGGAGTGGGTGCAGGCTGGGCTGAGAGGCCCCTCTCCCCCGTACATGAATTTTGTGCACCAGGCCTCTAGCCTATCCTATCTAATAATAGAGTAACATGTAAATTACCATCACTCCGCTACGCCCACGATTGGGCGGCGGGACTAGGGGTGGCCTATCCGGCCATTGAGAGGCACGGATCCGCTGCCACTGAGAGAGGCTACCCTGCTGTTGAGAGGCGCAGAACGGCCAGATCCGCAGCCGCTGAGGGGGCCTGCCGTGGACACCCAGCTGCGCCTCTCAACTGCAGGGTAGCCAGGTGTCCACAGCAGCCCCCCTCAGCGGCCGTTGAGAGGCGCAGGGGGCGGAAGTCCCGCCCCCTGCGCCTCTCAACAGCAGGGTAGCCCCCCTCAGCGGCCGCGGACCATCAAAAGTGGGGGAGCTGGGTGCCTGTCTGCTCCGGCACTAGGCCTTTCAGAAGCCTCTGTTGAGCCGGAGGCTTCTGAAAGGCCTGGTGCACCAGCGGACAGGCACCCAGCTCCACCGCGAAAAGCGAAAGCGTTTAGGGGACCCTACACGTGCATGATTCAATCATGCACTGGGCCTCTAGTATATATATAAAAGGCTAATGTGTTAAGTGTCCAACGGTCCAACCAGTCACTATGACACGCACTGACCACTAGGGGGCAGGCGCTCAATGTAGGAGCTGCCGTGACATGCACAGAGAAATGGCACCATGGATCTGGCACCCACAAAGCAACACTTGGCTTCCCCCAAGTGGGACACAGGCCCTGCCACCACCCCAGAGCGACAGCCCATCAAATCGCAGCCGATGCTGCTGAGACCCCCTGGTGCAAAATGTGGCCCAAAGCCAAGCCCAGCCCAGAAACACAACTTGCTTTATAGCCAGATGCAAACATTTACAGTGTAACCAAATGTCTGTGAAGTGTTTTCCCATGCCTCATCTGATCCTCACAGAAGTTCTGGAGTAGGTAGATAGGAGACTGGGTGGAATCCTATTTTCTTTTCATTAGCTGGAGAATGGAGATTTAGAAAGCTTAGAAACTTGACCCGACTGAAAAGAAGTAAGAAATGGTGGACCTTGAAAATGACTTCAGGTTTTCTCACTGTGCAGAATATAGTCAAACACTGCTGCAATTAAATATTTTACCCTTTTTCTCCCTGCGTGATCTATAATAATAATCTGTTTCATGCTGATATTTACTGCTGTGTTGCTGACAATTACCTGAAAGAGAAGCTGGGGTACTTCACTGGGCTGGAAAACGTTTAGCTAAATCAGAAAGCAGGTCGAATTAAGCAAGTTTATTCTATATCTATAAAAGGCTAAGTTGACTTGCACATGCGTGGTACATATAAAGCTCTCGCTGGCGTCAATCGCACGAGTGTGTTTTGATCTGTCATTGTTGATCGTGAATTTGGTTGACACTTCTATTATAGAGAAAGGGCAAATAGCTACATTAAAATATTTCTTCTAATTAATTTCCTTTCAATGTGCATGAATCTGTGCACCACTAGTAACTTAATATGCAAACTAAATACCCTGCTGAAGATTTTTTATTAAAAAAGTGACACAGGAAGACAGCAACTGAAGCAGGGAAAGCTATGAAATTCTTAGTATTGGTGGAGAATGCAATAACCTAATAGAATGAGGGCAGCTGAAAGCAGCTGCAAGTTCAGTGGTATTTGCATTGTAGGTGAGTGGCAAGTCCTCCGACTGCCCATGTATCAGCCTGGGCTGAGGTCCCATTAAGGCTTTTGATGGTGCTCCCTAGGGTCAAAAATCCCTGTGATGATTGGGTACCTCTTGCAGCTGTAGGAAGAATATAGCAATTCTGATTACTTGATAGCCTCTTGGTCTATTTGTGGATAAGATGCCCAGGATAGCTTTGAAAATAGAATATGTATGCTCTATCTGGGTGAACTAAAGTATTTCAGATCCCTTTGAATTTTAAGCTATAATTAGGGAGTGAGGTGTCTGGAAGAGTGGGACCAAAGAGTTAGTGTCTTCTCAAGGTGAAATACAATACATATTTTTTTAAAAAGGGAATTTAAATTTTTTTTAGAAGCTTTGAAAATTGCATTCTTTGATATAATTAAGACACATCCTTGCCAATTATAAAAAACCAATTGGGAAACACAGGTTAGAGTTGGATACGTTTTCAGATTACTGTTTTTCTAGCTTTATAAAGCAAATATATACATTTGGTGCCTGCTATGTGCCCATTACTATCCTTAGTCCGAGGACAAAGTAGTTGGGCTTGTGGAAACCCTTTGAAGCAGGTGGGAAAAAAAAAATCAAGAAACATGTTTGGACAGAATCATCACAAGGGATTCAGAATGGCCTTTGTTTATTTTTTATAAAGCTTGGGATAGTAAATACCTACGCCTTCTTTAGGAAGAGTTTACAGAAAAGCATATTCCCCTTACAGCTAGCATCCATGGCATCGAGCCCTGTGACTGGGAGAAGGGAGCAGTCTAAGCTCCATGGAATGCACACCTGACAATGCTTATTGCTAAGTTGAAGGAACGCTTGACCTTAGTTAGGCCTGTTTATTATAGCAACCACCTTTTGATACAAGCAGCCCTGACATCTGGTTGTTGCTAAATCAGGCCCAAGTGAAAGAGTTCCAAATTTCCTAACTGGAAAAAGTGTCCAGCGCTGGTTGGTTGTAAGGCAGGTTCTGAAAAGCCGGAATTGTGTTCAGGACGGGGCAGAGGAACACCCTGTCCGCTCCAGCAGGCTCTGCAGTCATTTGATTAACCAATGGTGAATCCAGTCAACTGCTTTTCTTTAGACATTTAACACAGATTCTATGAAATGCGTGTGATGATTCAGGCTTTCTTAGTTCTGGAGCTCTATGCTGCCCAAGACAGGAATCTGCACCGCAGGAGCTTAGAATCTGGAAGTGGAGATAAACACCACTAACCACAAGAGGAAGTGGCAAGGCCTTTCTCTGGCCCAGGATCAAAGTGCTGTGGGAGTCTGGACAAGTGATTAATGCTGGGCACGGAAGAGCGTATGGAAGGGAGGACATCTGAGTGAGCTGTGGAGGACAAGTAAGCGCTCTCTGGTGAAATTAGGGAAAATGCAGGTGAATGAATTCCTTGTACCTGCACGGGCACCCACCATCCCCAAAGAAAACAACAAAAACCCCAAACAGGAGAGGGTTGTTCATTATTGCCGGAAACAAATCAGTTTCACTAAAAGAGAGATGTTGACAGGAAGCCAGGAAGGCTGGTCAACAACCTTAATTGCTCTAACCACTCACCCTTTAGTTGAGATATTGTTAGCTGAAGCAGCTTCCACCTTGGTTTGTCCCATTAAGTTTTTGTTATTTCCTGCCTAAGGGCTACATGTATATTTCTGTTTATCTTGACTAAGATGTTTTCCCCAAAGCCTCAAATAAAAGGGATGGCAGAGCCAGAGAAGTTGTCAGTTCTCCCACTAGAGGTGGACTACCGCCTGGCCCCCCATTTTGCCAAATTGAATTTCTTCAAGTCTCCATTCGTGTGCGGCCCTTCTCCAGAACTCGAACCCTGAACCGGAACCCTGGACCACGCGGGACGTGGAAAGGGATTCCTATACATTATCAGAACTATTTGCTTCTGAAATTTCTCTGTTCCTCTTTTCAGAGCCGTTTATTCTTTCTCCACCATTACTACCTGAGCCCAAGCCATCATCTCTCACATGGGCTACCATAAGAATCTTCCAACTGTTCTGCCTGCCTCTGCTCATGTGATTATTTTAAATCATAATTGAATCATGTCACTTCCCCCTTCAAAACTCTCCAGTGGCATCGCATCACTCTGTGAATCAAATCCAAAGTCCTTACCTCGGTGTCCAAGGCCTTGCTGCGATTTGGCCACTGGTCACCCCTTCAGGCTAATTTCTGTCGTTCTTCCCTTCTGCAACCACCCCCAAAACTCTGGCCATTTTGTTCTTTTTTGAAACCAACAAGAATATTCCTGCCGCAGGGCCTTGACACTTGTTACTTAAGCTTAGAAAGATCTAGATATTTGTGAGGCTCCCTTTCTGTTTTATTTGTTGGCTCAAATATCCCCTCTTTTGAAGCTGTCCTGGGCCACCCTACCTAATAGAGCAGTCCCCGTCACTCCCTATTCCCTGGCCTTTTTATTTTTTTCCATTAGCTCTTATTTCCAAACATTATATACTTGTTTTTTTATGCACTCCCCATTACACTGTAAGTTTGAAGAATATTTGCCAAATGAGTGGGTGAATTTTTGGTCATTTCTCCATCCTTTCTTGATGTTCATGACCTTGACAATTTTGAAAATAACAGGTCAGTTATTTAGGAGCATGTTCTTTAATTTGGATGGCCCTGATGTTTTTTTTTTCCATGATTAGATCTGGGTTATGCAGTTTGGTCAGGAATAAGAAGGGATACACTGTGGTCCTTTCATTGCATCCTATCCTGTGACACATTCTTTTGATTTCTCTCATTACTGAGGATCTTCAGTTTGGGTACTTAAGGTGGTATATTAGTTGCTATATTAGGGCTGCTATGACAATATCCCACCGACTGGGTTGCTTAAACTACAGAACTTTGTCCTCTCACAGCACTGGGAGAGAGAGAGACCAAAATAAAGGTGTTGGCAGAGTTGGTTTCTTCTGAGGCCTCTCTCTTCAGTTCACAGATGGCCACCTTCTGTATCCTCAGAGCCTGGTCTCTGTTCTCCGTGTTCCAAACTCTTCTTATGAAGACACCAGCCTTATTGAGTTAGAGCCCACCCATATGATTTCATTTTACCTTAATCACCTCTTTAAAGGCCCTGTCTCTAAGAACAGTCACATTCTGAGGTACCAGGTGTTAGGACTTCAACATACTAATCTTGAGAAGACACAATTCATCCATAATACATGGTGTCTGCCAGGCTTTTTCCATTGTAAACTTACTCTTCTTCTTTGTCAATTAATGAGTCATTTGGAGGGAGATAATTTTTTTCTTTTTTTATTAAGGTATTATATGTGTACATATCTTACCAGTGGGCCCCCCCCACCCCACTCCCATACATGCCCTCACCCCCCAGAGTTTTGTGTCCATTGGTTATGCTTATATGCTTGCATACAAGTCCTTCGGTTGATCTCTTATCTCCCCCACCTCTCCCTAACCTTCCTGCTGTAATTTGACCTTCTGTTTGATGCTTTACTGTCTCTGCATCTATCTTTTTGTTCAACAGCTTATAATTTTCTTTATTATCCATAGATGAGTGAGATCATGTGGTGTTTTTCTTTCATGGACTGGGTTATTTCACTTAGCATGATGTTCTCCAATTCCATCCAGGTTGCTGCAAATGGTAGGAATTCCTTCTTTTTTATGGCAGCATAGTATTCCATTGTGTAGATGTACCACAGTTTTCTGATCCAGTCACCTAGACTGTTTCCAAATCTTTGCTATTGTAAATTGTGCTGCTATGAACATAAGGGTGCATATATCCTTTCTTATTGGTGTTTCCAGTTTCTTAGGATATATTCCTAGGAGTGGGATTACTGGGTCAAATGGGAGTTCCATTTTCACTTTTTTGAGGATGGAGGGAGATAATTTGAAACTATGTAAGGATCCCATTGCTTATCAAACTTTTATTCATTTATTTATTTGCAATAGTATAGGCTCAGGGTTTTCTATTTCATTTAATGAATTAAAATCTATTACCATGATTATTATTTTTTAAAATTATGAATTTGTCCTAGATTTGGTCTGTGGGAACACTTTCTTGCTAGCTACAATTTCCTTTTGACACATCCCTATCATTATAGGCACAAGTTGTTTCAGACTCAATTTTTACTTTCCCTGCCCCAGCCCTAAAATCAATCATTTCTCAAGGGAGCTCTGGTTTCTTTCTGGGGAGAATGGCATTTTGAAGCCAAGATCTGAGTGCTAGATGTGCATATTATTCCTGGGGTGTTGTTGCTCACAGAACTTCTCAGTGGAGAGAGCTAGAGATATATGTATGCACACATACACACATCTGTATTTATTTTTGTCTATTTATCATCATTACCACCACCATCATCACCTATATCTGTTTATCTGAAAAACCATGAATTCTTTCTAACATCTCCATTTCCAATCCAATACCATAGGGTTCATTTTAGTTTTCTCCCTTACTATATTTGTAAGTCCCTTCTCAGACAGTGAGAAATCTGGATCCCTGTCTTTGATATATTTACTTATTTGTAACCAATCTCTCACCGCCTTTGTCACCACTGCTTCACAGGAATGCTTTTTCTTCCCAGTCAGTCTCCGTCAGCTCATGCTGGACCATCCCCTTCTACCAATGATTTTCTTAACCTGCTCAGGCGGGGCCACTCCCTCATGTGGATGCCCCTTCATCCTGTGATGCCCCTCCCCACGCCAGGCTATTCCTTCCCCATATGGATGTCCTCCTCACCCTGCACAGGCTCTGACACCTGTTCTGGTCCACTGTGGACTTTCCACTACCAGTGTGGAGGCTCGCCTTACCACACCCCACCCCTCACTGTGGCTTTAGGACTGAATTGTTCAGGAAGATAGAAGGAGAAGAGCTATTCTTTTTTTCCTTTTCTTTCTTTCTTTCTTTCTTTCTTTCTTTCTTTCTTTCTTTCTTTCTTTTCTTTTCTTTTCTTTTTTGATTAGTGGTTGCAGAGCATTTCTTTTTTTCAACCTTTACTTTTTTGTTTTGTTTATCCTCACCTGAGGATATTTTTCCCCTTGATTTTTAGAGACAGTGGAGGGGGAGGGAGAGAGGAGAAAAATATCAATGTGAGAGAGACACATTGATTGGTTGCCTCCCTCACGGGCCTGACTGGGACCTGGGATAGACCCTACAACCCAGGTACATGCTCTTGACTGGGAATTGAACCCTGGGCCCTTTGGTGTGTGGGCTGATGCTCTAACCATTGAGCAATGCTGGCCAGGGCTCAACCTTTACTTCCTTTTTTTGCCCTTAAATAGATTTTAATTGAATAATCATACTAAGCTCATTTTATGATTTAAGAAAGGCATTACGTTTTGTTATAAACTTTCCACCAGGATATAGAATAACGATAGCAGATAATACTTATTCTTTGAAAATCACCAATAACCGATGGGCAAAATATGATGGAACAGACTAGATTTCACCTGCTGGAATCCAAGTGGAGACCATACCCACCACACCTTTACTTTTAATTTCACACTTACATTTCACATAGGTAAGTACAGCTGGCCCTTCTTAGTACTCGTGAGTTCCCCCTCTGCAGATTCAACCAACCATGGCTCAAAAACGCACTGGATTGGGGGTTAGTTGAATCCACAGATGCAGAACCCATGTATATGAACTGTCAACTAAAGGACTTGGGCATGCTTGAATTTTGGTATCCAGGGGAGTCCTGGAGAGAATCTCCTGCAGATACTGAGAGATGACTGTATACATATTTAAAATATAATCATTTCATAACCAGGTCACTTTCCTGGATGCGTTTTAATAAAAAAATATTTAAATGTTTTAGGTCGATGTTTTTACGTTTCATTTTGAAAACTGAGGCCTGCTATTACTAGGATAACAAACTAAGGTCTGATATTACTATGATGCAATGGGTAAATGTTATCTTTTCTCATTCCCATATTCTTTCCTTTTATTGCCATGTTCTAGTACTGGACAAGCGACTTCTGCCACATGCTGGCCAGTCAGAGGACTTCTGGTCTAAGGGTGGACACATGACCTAAGAATGTCAAGCAATCATTTTGAAGGAACAATAGAGTCACAGAGAGATCATTTCTCCTTTTTTTCCTGAGACTGCACATAGAAAAAACTCTAGAGCTCCTGGGGGTCATCGTTGCTGCCATAATCAAAGTCCCTTCTGAGAATGAAGTGAGAACAGAGGAAAGCAGAGAGAAAAATAGAGATCCATGTTATGATATAGTTTAGATTGAGTGTGTCTTAAAAAAATTATTGATTTGAGAGAGAGAGAAAGAGATGGGGGAGGGGGGAAAAGAAACATAGATTTGGTGTTCCACTTATTTATGTATTCGTTGGTTGCTTCTGGCCTGTGCCCTGACCAGGGGATTGAACTGGAAACCTTAGCGGACGATGCTCTCGCCAACAGAGATTTTCCCTCCCTCAATCGTAACACCTAATTTTAATGGTTTAAGCACAGCATATCTACAGCAGACCTTATTGAACGTTGATAGAATCTAAATATTTTCCACAGAGTAGGTTTCTTTCTGGACAGTAACAACCATTAAGTTTAATTAATATTAATGTAATTAAACCTGAATCTGGCTGAGACAGGTAATTGTGCCCAGGAGCTTCTGGTAGCTTCCTGCCTGGTGCAGAACTCCTGTCGGAGGCAGAGACAATGGGGCCTGCTGAGACATGAACCTTTCAGTAGCTGTAGAACTCAAAATCTCTGGTCAGTGCCAGGACAGACAGCCAGGCAGTCTGGGGCAGGGCAAGTTATGGCAAACTCATGGCAAGTGGAGGAAGATTTTCCCAAAGTCTCCATCCCCCGTTTTGGAATGAGATGGAGAAAAAAAGCATTTGAAGCCCTGAATATCTTTCACTGTTAATCTCTACTTGATTCTACCCTCTGCAGTCTGAAGTACCCGTATTCAAGGCTAAACACACAGATTTGTCTCAAGTGGTAAATTTCAGCATAGAACACACCATTCATTCTCACAGTTGAATATAAAAGAGATAATTTAACAGACTCTCAAAGGGGAAGTAGAGGTTCCACAATGCTGTAGTTCCATTTTTAGGAGGAGCAGGAGAAAGCAGATAGCAGTGTATTTCTTCTATAAAAACACTCATGTTTTGGGAGAGAATGCTGCTTTCTAGAAAAATAACTCTCAGAATTTCAGAATGTGTAAACCACGGCAGCCTTCCATAAAACAATGTAAGCAGTAACCCACTTCCTAACTGTATTGAAGAAAACATTAGTCTGTGTTAAAGAAAACATTTTGGTTGTTTTTTTGACCTTGTTTTCTTTCAATCTTCTCTTCTATTAATAGTGCGGCTCCTTCAGCACTGGGCTGGCTTTGGTTGCCTGTGCTCAGTTCATTTTTGGTTTGCTATTTTTAACACGTTCTTGAGGTAGTTTTGGATCAGGATCATGTGTCTTGGCAGCACAAGTCATTCAGCTAACAAAGGCATAGCAATCACTGAAGTGATGACCAAATCAGAATTTTCTTTAAGTGTTCAGTTTTTAAAAAGCATTTTTAAGTGGATATGTGAATTCTTATGTGATTTGCTTTGTAGCAAGAACCATTTATTTCCTAGTACTGACCTCATTTCCTTCTAAAGTGGTCTCACCAAATAATTGCTTACATCATTAGAAGAAAATTCACAGACATAAGCCAAAGTCTGAGACCAAGAGTTCAACTTCATCTTCTATTAAGAAAGTAAATAATGTCATATTAGCAGTTTTTTTTTTAAATAATGGGAAATTGCTATGTGGACACAGGGTTTAAATTTACTCCTTCTCTCTCATCTTCCTTCCCCCCTTCCCCGCCACTGTTTAAGCTAATAAATTCTTTAAAAAAATCCTTTATTGTTTAAAGTATTACATATGTCTCCTTTTCCCCCATTGTCTACTCTTAATAATTTCCAATTCAGGAGATTTTGTTCTGCTATTGTCATATTTATGGATGAAATTAAGCAAGTGGATCTTCTGGCATCAGTTAAAATATTTTGCGGATTAATCACCTGTTCTATAGCCCAACTTTCTGAACAAAGACTATAGGGACATTCATTCATTTGTTCATTCAGCTGTCACTGAAATAGAAACTTTTGTTACTTCATGGAGGAGGCAACAATAAGATGGTTTTTGACAGAAGAATAGGATTTAGGTGGACAAGAAGAGTAAAGAAACATCAGAAGCAAGGGGATACAATAATAATAGCAATTGCCCATTAAATTTACATTGTACTTTACAGCTTGTAGAGTGCATTCATATTCACTATTTCATTTGTTCCTCATATAACAACTGAGTATGTTATATGCAAATATTATCCCTATTTTACAGGTAAGAAGTATGGGATCCATAGCTGGACAAATGATTAAATTGAGGAAACATTGATTTATAGTCAGGAGATCTGGGTTTGAGTTTCTTATTGTGATAGACAAACTATCATATATATATATATATATATATATATATATATATATATATATATGCCATGATCCTTTTCCTGGCAAATATATATTTATATATCTATATATCTATATATCTATATATCTATATATCTATATATCTATATATCTATATATCTATATATCTATATATCTATATATCTATATATCTATATATCTATATATCTATATCACCTATATCATCTATATCATCTATATCTATATCTATATCTATATCTATATCTATATCTATATCTATATCATCTATCTATCTATCTATCTATCTATATATATCTTTATTGTTCAGATTATTACAATTGTTCCTCTTTTTTCCCCCCATAGCTCCCCTCCACCCAGTTCCCACCCCGCCCTCTGCCCTTACCCACCTCCTACTGTCCTCATCCATAGGTGTATGATCATTGTCTAGTCTCTTCCAGCACCACCCACACCCCTTTCCCCCCGAGAATTGTCAGTCCACTCCCTTTCTATGCCCCTGATTCTATTATATTCACCAGTTTATTCTGTTCATCAGATTTTTTTCACTTGATTTTTAGATTCACTTGTTGATAGATATGTATTTGTTGTTCATAATTTTTATCTTTACCTTTTTCTTCTTCCTCTTCTTAAAGAATACCTTTCAGCATTTCATATAATACTGGTTTGGCGGTGATGAACTCCTTTAGCTTTTTCTTATCTGTGAAGCTCTTTATCTGACCTTCAATTCTGAATGATAGCTTCGCTGGGTAGAGTAATCTTGGTTGTAGGTTCTTGCTATTCATCACTTTGAATATTTCTTGCCACTCCCGTCTGGCCTGCATAGTTTCTGTTGATAAATCAGCTGACAGTCATATGGGTGCTCTCTTGTAGGTAACTAACTGTTTTTCTCTTGCTGCTTTTAAGATTCTCTCTTTGTCTTTTGCATTTTGTCTTGACATTTTAATTATGATGTGTCTTGGTGTGGTCCTCTTTGGATTCCTTTTGTTTGGGGTTCTCTGCTCTTCCTGGACTTGTAAGTCTATTTCTTTCACGAGGTGGGGGAAGTTTTCGGTCATTATTTCTTCAAATAAGTTTTCAGTATCTTGCTCTCTCTCTTCTTCTGGCACCCCCATAATTCGGATGTTGGTATGCTTGAAGTTGTCCCAGAGGCTCCTTACACTATCTTCATATTTTTGGATTCTTTTTTCTTTTCTGGTTGGGTGTTTTTTGCTTCATTGTATTTCAAATCTTTGACTTGATCCTTGCGATCCTCTAGTCTGTTTTTGGATCTCTGTATATTACTTTTTATTTCAGTCAGTGTATGCTTAATTTCTAGTTGGTCTTTTTTCATATTCTCGAGGGTCTCAATAAATTTATTGGCCTTTTCTAGAAAATTCTTGAAAAACTTTATAACCTTGGTTTTGAACTCTATATCCAGTCGTTTGCTTTCCTCCATTTCTTTCATTTGTGATCTGTTTCTTTGTCTCTGCATTTTGGCTGCTTCCCTGAGTTGATAGAGTGGCTTTGTGTGCTAGGTGTCCTATAGGGCCCAGTGGCTCAGCCTCCCCAGTTACCTGAGGTGGACACTCTTGGTGCACCCCTTTGTGGGCTGTGTGCACAGTCTTGTTGTAGTTAAGCCTTGACGGTTGTTCGTATCACTGGGAGGAACTGACCTCCAGGCCAATTGGCTGTGAGGATCAGCTGTGTCTACAGTGGGAGAACTTCTGTGCTGGAGACACCCTTATGAGGCAAGACTTGCTTCAGTGGGGCTTTGGTGCTCACTGAGTCTGACCCCTGAGTGTGTCCCTTATGGATCTGAGGAATTATTATCTGGGTGGTCCTACTCTGACCCCTGGGTAGACTGGTTCTTGGATCTCCAAGGAGGTGCTAATTTAGCCTCTGCCTGAGGCTACCCAGCAGGAGCTGTGGAGAGATCGGCAGATTCCTCTTCTTTGTTTGGTTTTTGGAGGTGCCCAGATGAAGCCCAATTGTGAAGCAATGCAAGCTGTTGTGGGGCCTTGGGCCTTATTTTGGATGTTCTGGGTCTCTCTGACTCAGCTGCAGTTTGTTAGGTAAGTTTAGATTTCAAAGGACCAGGCCATTCATATGCAAAAGCCTCTGCGCACAGCTTAGATGGGGCGGAGTCTCAGGGCGGAGGAAACAGCAATGACTTCCTGTCAGCCCTGCCCTAAGAGGCCCCCGGGTCTCAGTGTCCCTTGGTAATCACTCCAAGCACCTCTGAGAGAAAGCCACCTTCGAGTTCCGCCCGCTGCCAGACAGTTCAGTTTCTCCCCGTATTAGTCTGGGTCCCCAGAGTCTCGCCCAGAACTGGAGTTCAGAGCAGTTGGGAGCTTGTGTCTCCCTGGGGATTGAAAAAGCCAGCCGCATACTCTGTTGCCAGCCCTTTCCGCACGCGTGTGCACCTCCGTACCTCTACTCTTTACTTCTGCAGCTCCTCTGAGCCTCAGTGTGCTTTTCTCTTCCCTTCTAGTTGTAGAATTTCCACTTAGCCTTCCTGTGCTTCTGGATGATGTCCGTTTTGTCTTCTAGTTATAGTTTTGAAGTTGTTGTGTCAGGTGTTTACCTATGCCGCCATCTTGGTTTTCCCCTGGCATTTATATTTTTATGTATGTGGACCTCTTGAATATATGTGGACCTGTGACTTGCTTCTAACCAGTAGAATAAAGCAAAGGTTATATTACATTGTATATTCATGCTCTCTTGCTAGCTTACTCTCCATTGTTGGCTTTGGAGAAGGTAGCTTCCATGAACCCTACAGCTGCAAGGAGCCAAATGCTGCCATAAGACATGTGAGTGGGAATGTGAATCCTTCCTTCACTGACCCTTCAGATGAGACCTCATCTCAGTCAGCACCTCAACTGCAGCCTTGTGTGACTCTGAAGCAGGGACCAGCTAACCCATGTCCAGACCCCTGACCCAGATTAACTGTGAGAAAACAAATGTGTGTTGTATTAAGAGTTTGTGGTAGTATGTTATAGGGAAATAGATAACTAATACACTTATCTACTAGTTGTGAACTATTGAGTTAATTACAGAACCACTCTGTTGTGGCAGAGATGATTAATTGTTCACCACAGAGTTATGCTGCCATCTTCACATAAAAATATTATCACTGAGAAGTGGCTGGCCAGCTAGGGGCTGCATTTCCTAGTGCTCCCTTGCATCTAGGTGAAACCGTTAATTGGTTCTCATCAATGAGATGTAAATGGAAGTAACCTAGGTCATTGACACAATGAGGTTGCTAAGAAGTGGGTATGCTTTCTCCATTCTCTTTTTGCCTGTCTGCCAGGTGAAGGCAAAGGGCACTAAGGTCCTAGGGCCTGGTGGAACCACGGGCAGAAGGAGCCTGGGTTCTTTAATCACCTCATGCAGGAAAGCTCCTAATGCAGGAATACCTACATTATTATTGGGGATTATTATTGTGTTAAGCCCCTGACTTTTTGGGTTTACTTATTGTAGCTCTACTTTTCCCTTAATATAGTATTCATATTCTTATCTACTAGAAGCCTGGTGCAGGATTCATGTACTGGTGGCGTCCCTCGGCCTGGCCTGTGGGGATTGGGCCGAAACTGACTCTCTGACACCCCCCGAGGGATCCCAGATTGCAAGAGGATGGTTCTCAGGTGATGCACCCTGGAATTGGGCTCCCTCCTCTCTGGTTCCGGGTGTGTCACCTAAGAACTGCCGCTGCCAAGTGGCCACAGCTCAGCAGCTCCTGCATTGAGCATCTGCCCGCTGGTGGTCAGTGTGTGTCATAGCTACTGACCAGTTGGCCAGTCGGCCGGTTGCTTAGGCTTTTATATCTATACTAGAGGCCTTGTGCACGAAAATCGTGCACGGGGGGGGGGGGGGGGGGGTTGTCCCCTCAGCCCAGCCTGCACCCTCTCCAATCTTGGACATCCCTCTCACAATCTGGGACCACTGGCTCCTAACTGCTCACCTGCCTGCCTGCCTGATCGCCCCTAACTGCCCCCCTTGCTGGCCTGGCCACCCCAACTGCCCCTTCTGCCGGCCTAGTAGCCCCCAACTGCCCCACTCCTGCTGGCCTGGTCAACCCTAACTGCCCCCCCACTGGCCTGGTCCCCCCTTACTGCCCCTGCTGCTGGCCTGTTTGCCCCTCACTGCCCCCCTCTGCCAGCCTGGTTGCCCCTCACTGCCCCCCCCCCTCACCTACCTGGTCACCTCCAACTGCCTGCTGCTTGGTCGTTTGGTTGCCCCTCACTGCCCCCCCCCCCCCACCTACCTGGTCACCTCCAACTGCCTGCTGCTTGGTCTTTTGGTCGCCCCTCACTAACCCCCCTGCTGACCTGGTCGCCCCACGCAGCCTGCTGCTTGGTCGTTTGGTCGCCCCTCACTAATCCCCCTGCTGGCCTGGTCACCCCACGCAGCCTGTTCGGTCATCCGTTTGGTTGCAATGGTTGCTTAGGCTTTTTTATATATCTTACCTAATAAAATAGTAATATGCAAATTGACCGCACTTTCGCTACGCCCACCAGCCCAAGCCACGCCCACCAGCCAATCAGGGCAAGTATGCAAATTACCCAACAAAGATGGCGGTTAATTTGCATACGCTGAGGGAGGGAGGAGTGAAGACTGAAGACAACTTAGAAGGAAGAGGGAGGAAAAGCGGAAAGCAAGGTGGCTGCCAGAGGCAAAGCACGGGTGGAGCGCGGCGGGGCGGGGCGGGGCGGGGCGGGGCGGGGCACGGAGGGGCGTGGCGGGGCGGAGCGAGGCGGGGTGGAGCGAGGCGGGGCGGGCGGCATTGGCGCGTGGGTGCAGGTGTGGTGGCCACAACGGCTGCGGCAGCGGCAGTGCACGCGGCCGAAGCGGCTGCTTGCAGGATTGAATCCTGCAAATGGGCTACTAGTAGATATATAAAAGCCAAGTGACGGGAATGACAGAATGACTGGAATTACTGGAATGACCAGAATGACATGTGGCTATGATGTGCACTGTGGTGGCCAACTGGCCCAGTCGGGGCCCCAATTGGCCCCCAACCACCTGTGGCCCCTCCCCCCAGCCAGCCCTTCCCCCAATCGGGCCTCCCACCCCAACTTGGGGTGGGGCTGGCTGGCCAACCACCTACAGCCCCTCCCCCTGGCCAGCCCAGCCCCTGATTGGTCCCCATCGGGAAGGGCTGGCCTGCCCCCACCCATGCATGAATTTGTGCACTGAACCTCTAGTATATAGATAATATGGGGATAAAGTTGTGATTGAATGAAATAATCCATTTGAAACACTTATTAAATTGTAAAATATTATACTAACATGAGGTGTAAATACTTTTTTTCTCAAAAACCCTAAGATATAAATAGGAAAGAAATTATTTCCTCATTTATTGTTCTAGTCTCTGGGCAGGGAAAGAAATCAGTCAGAGGTCTCTACCCTGTCCCCTGGGTCACCTCCAGCCTCTAGTCTCCCCTCAGGTCAGGGCCAGGGGTGTCTCTGGTTCTCCAGCATGGGGGGTTTTGGGGGACAGCAGGTTCTGAGGGAGGCTGGGTGGACTGCAGGTGATGGGGGGCAGGGACTCCTCTGGGCATCTGTGGCCCAGGTTGAGGAGGGGCCTCCGGTATCCCCAGATCACAGGGCTGCAGGGACCCTTGCCTCCAGCCCCAGAGGCGGCCCAGCCCACCTTTTTTAACTTTTATTTTTTGATACTTTTTATTTATTATTATTATTATTATTTTTTAAATATATTTTTACTGCTTTCAGAGAGGAAGGGAGAGGGAAGAGAGACAGAAACATCAATGATGATCAGCTGCCTCCTGCACGACCCCCACTGGGGATTGAGCTCACAACCCGGGCATGTGCCCTTGACTGGAATCGAACCTGGGACCCTTCAGTTTGCAGGATGATGCTCTATCCACTGAGCCAAACCAGCTAGGGTGATACTTTTTATTTTAAAGTAATTACAGAATCAAAAGGTGTGTGTGTGTGTGTGTGTGTGTGTGTTTGTGTTTATCCTCACCCAAGGATATTTTTCCATTGATTTTAGAGAGAGTGGAAGAGAGAGGGAAATACAAAGAGAAACACATCAGTTGGTTGCCTCCTGTATGCACCCTGACCAGGGCCAGGGAGGAGCCTGTGACTGAGATAGGTGCCCTTGACCGGAATTGAACCCAGGACCCTTCAGTTGGCAAGCTGACGCTCTATCCACTGAACTAAACCGGCTAGGGTGGCAAATGTATTTTTTTAAACGTGAGTAGATGGATGAAGGCAATAATTTCATGGTTGTCCCTGTGGAGTTGAATCCAATGTATTTCTCTGCAGAAGCTGTATATTTGGTCGTCAGTACATTGAGAAGAAACACAGCTATACCTTACATATGTTTTAGTTAAATTAAGAGATTGATGCATATTTATTTTGAGGTGATTGTTGAAATGCCTTCCTCATGTGTAATGGAGTTTTCTCCCTTTGGCAATGCTGCAGGCAGTTCATTTAGCTATATATGTTGTCAGTGAAATTTCCCACATGCTTACATGAAACATTTGTCTTCTCCAGATGGCCTGTGTAAAGCCCAGTTGTTCTTCCAAATAAATTTATAGTTATAACAAATGTGTTATCTCCCTAGAGCAGATGAGAGTTCCTTTTTGGAAGAGGAATTGCCTTCTATCCAAAAGGGGAAAGGGAGCACTAAACTGTTCTAAGACTGAAACTTGGTAGGATCTGAGTTTAAGGAAATTAGTAGGTTAGATATGTTGCTTTTTCTCCTCTCCACCCACCCCAAAATTTGTGTGGCCTTAAGTTCCATCCATGAAAGAACCCCAGAGCTGATCTGTGGGGCAATGGAGCAGATTTAGGCCGCTCTCCTGGATTTGGGAGTCGCCACCACCATGGCCAGTCAGTCGCAGGGCATCCAGCGGCTGCTGCGGGCTGAGAAGCGGGCTGCCGAGAAGGTGTCTGAGGCCCACAAGAGAAAGAACTGGAGGCTGAAGCAGGCCAAAGAAGAGGCTCAGGCTGAAACTGAACAGTACCGCCTGCAGAGGGAGGAGTTCAAGGCCAAGGAAGCTGTGGCTCTGGGATCCCACGGCAGTTGCAGCACCGAAATGGAGAAGGAAACCCAGGAGAAGATGATCAACCTCTAGACCTACTTCCGGCAGAACAGGGATGAAGTCCTGGACAACCTCTTGGCATTTGTCTGTGACATCTGGCCAGAAATCCATGAAAACTACCACATAAATGGATGGGGGAAGAAGAAGCACCTGTTCTATGGGTTGGCATTTTATATGCCTCCATGCAATATGAAGCTTTTGCAAAGCTTGAGATATAATCTTGTGAAAAGGCATTAAATTATTTCTGTATTCTATATAGTAGGTCCTTTTGCTTTTTTGAGAACAGCAAATCTAGTTTCTTTCTACAAACTTAGAGTAGAGTTTATCCAAAGATTTCATCTTTTTAGCTCATATTTCTTAGAAAGCTAATGGGCATACGTTGTCTGTTTTTCTATGCCTTTTAACTCAAGCAACATATAAATATACATCACAATAAAAAAAATAATAAGAAAAGAACCCCAAATAGAAAAGTTCCCCTGAAAAGAGTCTACATATTTCTAACCTCTTGCCTTAAAGCTTTTTTCCCCCCAGTAATCCCTTACTTTCTCTGTTAAAAATGCAAACAGTTATTATTATTACTTTTAATATATTTTTATTGATTTCAGAGAGGAAGGGAGAGGGAGAGAGAGAGATGGAAACATCAATGATGAGAGAGAATCATTGATCGGCTGCCTCCTGCATACTCCCTATTGAGGATGGAGCCTGCAACCTAGGATTGTGCCCTAACTGGGAATTGAACTTGTGACCTCCTGTTTCATAGGTTGACACTCAACCACTGAGTCACACCAGCCAGGCCAAACAGTTATTAGTCAATATCCTATATAATAAAAGCCTAATATGCTAAGTGTCCGGTAGTCTGGTTGGTGTTCAACCAATTAAAGCATAATATGCTAATGATATGGTAAGGCCACTCTACTGCTAGCTATGACGTGCACTGACCACCAGGGGGCAGACGCTTTGACTGGTAGGTTAGCTTGCTGCTGGGTCTGGCTGATTGGGACTGAGAGTCTTCAGACCCTAAATCCTATAATCTTTGCACTAAGCTAATTGCCTAATAGTGAGTTGCTGCTATTGAGTAGATTTCAAAGGAGAAATCCTTGTTCCTAACCTGACAGAAACATCACTGCAGACCACAGCAGTAACTCACAGTATCAGATCCAGCGACTCAGTGCCGGGTATTGTATCTTGTTTGTCATGTATTCTAAACGCTCAGCATGGTGTCTGACATACAGTAGGTCCTGGTTAACAGTCTGGGCTCTGGCATTAAATATCATGGGATTGAAAACTGGCCCTCCATTTACTAGTTCTTTGACATTGGGCAAGTAAATTCACCTCTGTAAGCCCGAATTACTCCTTTGTAAAATTAGCCTAATTACAGTCGTTCTCAGGGGTGTTGGAGGAGTAAATGAGACAATAAATATGTTTCATTGTAGAAATGACAGAGTGCTTGGCATAGAGCAAGTATTGAATAGATATGAGTTAAAAATAAAAAGGCAGTGTCAGGCCTGACTGGTGTGGCTCAGTGGTTGAGTGTCAGCCTATGAACCAGGAGGTCATGGTTTGAATCCCGGTCAGGAGACATGCCGGGTTTGTGGGCTTGATCCCCAATAGGGGGTGTGCAGGAGGCAGCCAGTCAATAATTCTCTCTCATCATTGATGCTTCTATTTCTCTCTCCCTCTCCCTTCCTCTCTCTAAAAAAATCAATAAAAATCTTTTTAAAAAAAGAGAGATTGTCAGCTTCTGTGTTTTTAGGGGAGCCATTTAATTCCCTCATTTCTCCTTCCCAAAGCTTCAGTGCTTCATCTTTGTAGTGAGGGGACTAGACAAAGATGAATTCTTCAGGTCCTTCTGGCACTGACCTTCAGTGCTGCTAGATTTAGTTTCCAAGACTTCTGCTGGCCCAGTTTAACTCATTATTTGACTTTAGAAAACCAAGTCCAAATGCCTTTATTGTCTATTTCCAAGCCTTCACATAGCACACAGACTAGTTTCCAGTTTCCAGTGGACTGCCTACACCCGACCTCCTGCTTGCACCTAGTCTGACTGGTTACTTTGACCTGCACAGGAGATATAAATATCCCACTCTCCCTACTCGTGCTCCCTGACACCTATACCAGCATACTAGTCTCAGCCTCTGTGAGAGAATGTAACAAAATTTCTTAAACTCTTACAATGTCTTTTGGCCTGGCTCCTGTCGGTGCGGACCTGACAGGTACATGGCACATTTTAGTACCCAACGAAATCTCTATTAGATTGAGAGGCTTTAATGAACATCTGGACATAATCTATTTCCTTTCCTTCCTCCTCAACTTGCCAGTATCTGAAGCTATGGATGGGTTCTCGATGGGCCTGTCAACCAAGGTGCCCATCTCTGGACAAGGGTTAGTCACATGACCCTCTCTAGGCCAATCAGATATTCTCTTTGAAATTGGAATCTGGAGTGAAGTGTCCACAAGGACTGAACATGGACTGGACTGGTTCACTTTGAGGCATTTTGAAGACAATCTTCTATTTCCTGCTACCCAGCTCTTCATAGCTGCTCTGTGTCCTCCTTAATTACTAATTCCACACTTTTTCTTTTGATTCTACAAATTATAGTGCCCTTCTAATACATTGCTTTCTAGTGTACGTCAGCCAGATTTAATTTTTGTTGCCTAAAACTAAATATCTCAGACAGAAAAAAGTAAAAATAAATACCTCTAATAGGTACAGTGACAGTACTGGCCTCTCAGTGTTCCCTTTGTTGTGGGCGGTCTTCATATTCTATGCAAATACTTCTGTTCATATGTCAATTTGTAAAGAAAAAGTCTTTGTAGCCAGGAGACAGGCTGTATCCAGGTTAAACAGTTAATAAAAGTGTGGGAAATCTTACTGACATCACCTGAAAACAGTGAGTACAAGGAGAGAAAAGGCAGGAAAGAAAGGTTGATTAGAAAGATATTAATTGGTCAAGAGTCCTATGTAAGTTTGGGGACCAGGTGAAGTGTGTTCCATCTGTGGCTAAGGGAGTTTAAGGAGAACTCTAGCTGGAACAGGAATAGATCCTGAAACTTCTCAGCCTCTTTTATAGATAGAAGAGAGCACATGCTGGAACTGGGTTGGATACCAGTAATTAGTACAGATCCCAAGTTCTCTGAGAAAGGCTTTTCTCCTTATCTGGATTGGATTGGACTCTGGGACTGTTCTGTGTACCTGCCATTGTTTATCAGGACATAAATCATACTCTGATAAACAACTGCACCTGTTTTACAGCAACTCTCTGTATTCAGGAAATTGACTTAGAATTGTGACACTCATTTTTTAAATTCATTTAATAGGTATTTATTGAGCGTTAGTCAATCTTATAGGTGCTAAGTACATAGTGGTAGAAAGATATGGTTCCTCCCTCATGAAGATAGTAACTATAGATAGAGGGAGGAAAATATTAAGTAAATAGCTAAATAGAAATGTATAATTATAAATTGTGCCAAGTGTTAAAAAGGAAAATGACAAGCTGTGATCATGGTGTTGTTTTACTATCAAAGGAAGGTCAACGAGGAAGGATTTTTCCCCATAAAGAGGGCTCACAAAGTTTTATTCTGGTTATAGAATCATTTTATTCAAGAGACTTTGTCCTTCCATTTTCATAAACTGTTATTAAAATATAATTCAAAGATAGAATCTGTAAGATGCAGTATATCTTTGTGTTGACCTATGTGTTGTAGGTTGTAACTGAAAACCAAAGGCAAGCCTTAAAAAGGCTTCTTGGGCCAATTGCTAGACACTAAATCTGGTTTAAAGACAGGGATATAAACTTGTGACTCTAAGCGGAACACAAAGAAAACAATTTAAAAATAATATAAAGTTGTGTTTGGCCATGAAGAAAGGGCCAATAACCATGCTAATATCATGGCTGTATAATAAGGTTTGGTGATCTCAGCAGTCATGCAACCTGTTGATAAGACTAAATGCTTTGAACACTTTGCAGATAGAGCTGTTATCCTGAAATGATCAAACATCACCTTTTAACATTTGTGCATTTTTTTAGTGACTTGATTTCCCTGAAACCATTAAGTATAAGATGCTCTTCGAGGTGCACTATAACTATCAGGACGCAAACAGAATAATCAGAATGGAATGATTTTGCAACCTAGTAGGATCTATGTGAGGCATGAATAAGACATTACAAATGGGTAATCATCCTGTCTGGTTAAGTCTTTGAAAGAATGCTTTAGGTGCCATCTTGTGGCCAGCATTATGAATGTATTGAATTCAACTCCTCAACTTGCCAGAAAGATTGTGTTTAAAAATTTGATGAGGGCTTTTGGGCTGTTGGGACTTGAAAACATTTCCCAATAGAATCAATGTCATAAAGGGAGGTTACATTATCTGGCTAGGGCAAAGCCTTGGTATGCTCATCAGGTCTCTTTCAGCCTCAAGTGATAGAAACCTATCTCACAGAACTGACGGAGTTGCTGTAGGAATCAAGGCCACGGAAGCTAGATCCAGACTCAGTGTTACCAAGACCTGCTTCCTCTCTTTCTCAGTTCTGTTTGGTTTTATTCCCTCTTGTTTCAAGGATGATTGTTGCCAGAAGTCCAAATTTCTGCATTCCGATTCAGATATAATAGAGGGATCTCCAGGAAGGACTGACCTGATTTAGGTGACATGCCAAGTTTTGCACCAATCAGGTGATAAGGGGAGTGAGGCACCATGAACAGCCAGCTTGAGTTTGGTGATCGTCCACTGTTTTTGGGGGGACAGAGGAGAAGGGACCTTAGCAACATGAATATGTTTCCTTAGTGACAGGATCTGTAGGAAAGCTTGCTGGGCAAATAAGCAAACTAGAAGAGCAACCACAACCCACTGTATTCCACTACTTGGACACCAGCACACATCAGTGAAAGTTCCAAAATACTTTGTTTCTGAGTACAACTCAGACTCAACTCCTCCTCAAGAGGAGACAACTCAAAGATACACCAAGCGTAGGATTTCTGGATAATGTGCATTCCTCATAGGTCCAGATATAGTGGCTACTCTCGGCCCAACAATCTATTTCCATTAGAAAAAAAAGCTTGACACCACAGTCATACACTTGTGTAGATCAACTTTGGGTTCACTTCACATACCTTTGAAAATTCCCCAAAGAGAAAACTTCTGTGAGAAACTTATTTCAGTGAGTCATACACTTCAGAGACATTCATTCATTTATTCAAATAAACACTTATTTGGGCCCCTAATATTTCCAGGTATTAGTTTAGGTGCTGTCTTCTGTGAATTTAAAGACATAAGAAATAATTACAGCACTAAGTACTAAGGAGATGTAATTGCAGTATGAATTGTGTATATGTTCCATTTGTAGCATTTTCCACAATTGCATATATTTCAAAAGTGGTGCTTAAATAAGGGAACTTCATTGATATAGAGAATAGGGATAAATGGAAGCTAAAAAAATCAGAGATATTACTGACTTTTGATTAATTTCAGATTGGAAGATAGTTGGCAATGGTTTGTCTAAAAAGATGGAAGCAGAATGAATTTACACCATTCAGTTGGCATTTCTAATCTAAAGCAAATTGAATAACTTTTCTTTCTCTCTTTTTTGCTTTATTAAATCTATTAGGGTGACATTGGTTAGTAAGATTAGATAAATTTCAAGTGTAGAATTCTATAATACATCATCTGTATAATGTATGGTGTGCTTACAACCGAAAGTCAAGTCTTTTTCTGCCACCATACTAGTATATTTGATCCTCTTTACCCTCTGCGACCTCCTCCTACTTCCCTTTCCCTCTGGTAACCACCACACTGCTGTCTGTGTCTGTGAGTTTGTTTGTCACTTTTTCTCTAATATTCCACATATGAGTGAAATCATATGGCTCTTGTCCTTTTCCATGACTGACTTATTTTAAGACACACAGTTAGCTTAATAATTGCAGGGGAAGAATAGGGTAGTGCTTAAGAGCGTGGGTTTTGGCATAAGACTGACCAAGGTTTGAATCCTAGCTCCACTCTTACTAGCTGTGTGCCCTTCAGCAACTTTCTAACTCTCAGTTTTCTGATCTGAGCAGTGGGGATAATATCAGTACTCACCTCACTAAAATCCATTTATTTATTTTTTATTACTTTATTTTATTCATTTATTTTTATTGATTTCAAAGAGGAAGAGAGAGGGATAGAGAGATAGAAACATCAATGATGAGAGAGAATCATTGATTGGCTGCCTCTTGAATGCCCCCTACTGGGGATTGAGCCTGCAACCCGGGCATGTGCCCTTGACTGGAATCAAACCCGGAACCCTTCAGTCCCCAGGCTGACCGCTCTATCCACTGAGCCAAACCGGCTAGGGCAAAAATCCATTTATTAATTCTTAGAAATCATAGGTTCACTTATCATTGCCTGTTCATGTAATTGATCATTGTGGCCTTAATTGGGAGCCAATATTACTTGGAAAGACTACTGAGAGTTTGAAAATTAAAATATTTGGTGTTTATTTATTACATTGAGTGGGTTTGTGGCGGAATCACTGAACTAGCCTGACTATGTTCAAGGGTTGTTGATAGGAGATGGAGCGTTGGCGGTGGTGTTGGGGCACTCCTTCCCTTCGCTCTATGTGAAGGGAGCTCTGCTAGAATAACACGTTCAGCCGTTTTCGTTCCTTTCTGAAGGAAGAGTCACTTCTTTGGTGAATGTGGGAGGAGGAACTGTTACTGTATGGCTCAGCCTCTCCCTTTTTTTCTTGGGAATGAGGCCGTCTGCTGGAAGCCTGCATTCTATTCTGCTCCTTGCCATAAATATGCCGTGGACAGGGCCTGTCTCTCAGAGGCTTGCCCCTTACAATGGTGCTTGACCCTCAGAAGGTAAGTATACTAGTGCCCCCTTACTCGTGGGGGATATGTTCCAGGACCCCCTGTGAATGCCAAAACCACAGATAGTACCAAACCCTATGTACACTATGTTTTTTTTCTATACACCACACCTATGATAAAGTTTAGTTTATACATTATAATAATAAATTAACAATAATAACTAATTATAAAATAAAATAGTTACAATAATATGTTGTGTCATCAAAGTTATGTGAATGCGGTCTCTCTTTAATAACTGACCTGATAGCTGAGAAGGCCACTAAGTGACTCATGGGCGGGTATACAGTGTGGATACACTGGCCAAAGGGGTAACTCATGTCTTGGATGGGAAGGATCAGGCCTGTGAGATTTCATCACACTACTCAGAAGGGTGTGCAATTTAAAAGTTAAGAATTGTTTATTTCACCCTGGCCGGTTTTGCTCAGTGGATAGAGCATCAGTCTGCGGACTCAAGAGTCCCAGGTTCAATTCCGGTCAAGGGCATGTACCTTGGTTGCGGGCACACACCCAGTAAGAAGTGTGCAGGAGGCAGCTGATCTATGTTTCTCTCTCATCAATGTTTCTAACTCTCTATCCCTCTCCCTTCCTCTCTGTAAAAAATCAATAAAACATATTAAAAAAGAGAGAATTCTTTATTTCTGGAATTTTCCACTTAATATTTTCAAACTGAAGTTGACCCTGGTAACTGAAACCACAGAAAGCAAAACTGGATGGGGGCAGGAGAGGACAACTATATTTTAATTCTTAGATTGAGTATAACAGAATCCCTTACCTAAAGATATGAGCCACATTCTTCAATATTATCAATGTGATATTCAGTCTTATTCTTTGGTCTTATTTCTTAATCATTTCACAACATTTGTGGGAAAGATGGACTTATTTATTGAACCTATTGAAATCCCAACAGTGCTAGCAACATAGTAATTACATATGTTCCACTGGGTACCTGTTAAGAGCCTGAGTAGAATACTCAGAATTATCTATTAAGGGGAAAGGAAGCTGGGGTATTTATCCACCAACTCCCAACCCTCACTGGTTGAGGGTTGTTTTGGGGTGTTAATTCCCTGGCACTTTTAGCTGGTCCATTTTGTGGAGACACGGGTGCTTGATGTAGAAAACCAACAGTGTGACTAAAACTATTGAAGATACAAATGACTTTCAGTGTGGGTTGAAGGGATATGGGTGGTACAACAACAGTTCCTGCTATAAGATTGTTCTTAAATCCTCCTTGACTATGTCAGGTGCCCTTGCTCTGTGGTCCTACAAGCTATAATTTCCTCCATTATAAAACTTAGGACATAGTGCGGGTTGTGTACTCTTTCCCCTAGGTTATCATCTGTATGTGCGCAGGGGCAAGATCTACGGTATGTTGTTCACTGTGGTATCCCAAGCAGAAGTGATCAGTAAATATTTGTTGAATGAATGTTCTGATCAGAAATCCTATGTAATAAAAGGCTAATATGCAAATTGTCCCCTCAGTAGTTCGACTGCCTGGGAGTTCCACTGTTCTCTATGACGTGTGGTGACCACCAGGGGGCGGTGCAGAACGAAAGAAGGCCCCAGCTAGCAGCCGGCAGCTGGGGAAGGAAGGCCCAAATTTTGTGCACCGGGCCTCTAGTAAATAAATGTTTACAATGAAAAAAGCAACTACTGTACATGATTATCCTTAAAGCTAGTTTTGGTGTTTTGTAAGAAATAAATATACTACACATGAAATAGTACTGGTGAACTCTTTAACACAAACACATGAGATACTTGCTTTGAACCCATCTGATATTGGTGAAACACTTGAAGGAAACTTCTGTCTTTTACAATTTTATGGTCCAAGAAAAAAGGTAGAAATCAGATAATTTCCCTTTCTTTAAAAAACAACAACACAAATATTGTGAGCAGGGAGTAGTTCCCTTGAGTATAGGATAAAGTAATAAATTTATTGTTTGAAGTCTTTCTAAACGATTCTGTTATGAGCTTACTTGTCAAAGTTTTCCAAAGGGAGAGAGTTCAGTAATTTTAAATGGATTCCAGGGCTGAGCATATGAGGGTGTAATGTGAGAATGGTGCCAGTAGGTGGTGCTGTTTCATGTAGCAATTGAGGCTTTTTGGGTTTGGGCTGTGTCAATGGAGTTCACAACATAAATCTCAAAATGAATTAGATTAGTTTCTGAAGGATTGATAGGCTTTTATTTTCTTTTCTTTTTTTAAGCATCAGAGAAACAATAGGGGAAAAATAAACCACCCCTACTTCCACAAGCAAACAAGTCAGAGGGACATACAGTCTTTGCAATTCAGACAACTGCGGCTAAGAGTGTGGGGAAGAAGAAATACACAAAAAACGATGGCTGATTGGTTTTGATTCTATGGCCTGGTGTGGCCTAGAAAATTCCAGTGTTGGAAGATTATTCTGGTTGGGCACATATGCTAGGGAAAAAAAAGAGGATATAATGGATAGTTTTTGCTACAGGATCAAGAGTCTCTTTAAAATGAACTGGGAAGTGCTGGACTTAGCTTTGTGAATTACCACATATGAAATACAATTACGCTTGCAAATTACAACATTTAAAAACAACTCACTAATCAATAAAGAAAAAAATTAAAAAAACAACAACTCACAAAGTAACTCTTAATACTCTGAATTCATACAACTTGACAAACTGCTGAGCTGTCTTAATATTTCATTTGAATTTAATAAACATTTATTGGGGATCTAGTGTGTACCAGGCAGCCTGCCAAACACTGGGAATCCACAAATGAATAAAACAGAGCCCTTCCTGTAGCCCAGCTGTTTTCAGGCCTCATGAAGACCTTGCTACTTCTCCATCACAACCAAGGGTCTGGGTTCAAGGGCTATGGTGAGAGGAGAGGAGTCATACTCCCTTAATCTGTGGCTCTCTCTGCAGCATGGTCCCTGCTTCCCTCATACATAGACCTTGTCTAGTCTGAAGGCTACAGGGGAGTAAGAATTGTTGACTCTCTGATTATGCCCCTTGTTTTACGACCCGTTAACACAGAGGAAAGAGCTATGGTCATTTTAGATGTTTATTAAAATTAAGTGATAGATTTAAAAAATATTATCACTCATCATCCCTGAATTTCCTGGGAAAGTCAATGAGCAGATGATCGCAAGGGCTAATTCTGGAAGCATTCATGGGCAAATCCAGAGTAGAAAGAGGCCATTTATACTTCTCACATGTTTCCTTATAACTGGTGCATTGGAAAGCTGGCATTCTAAAAGAAAACTGATTAAATGATGGATTATGTTAGTGCATCTCAGAGCTTTCTCCTCTTTTGCTGTGTGATTCTCAGCCTGCTGGCTTAAGTGAAGTGAGGAACAGTTTCTCTTCACATGCCATGGACAATATGGGAGCATGACGGCTTTTGTTGCTGATGAAAATATTATGGTCTCAGTTCCCTGTAATCAATTTACTGCTTTATGGACCCAAAGTCCTCCAGAGAATTTAATAAATTCACATAATGTTTCTAAGTGCTGCATTGTGCATTTGGAGCGCTGATTTAGCTGACAAATGTGAAAAATTCGTGTAGCTAGACGACTCCCTAGTGATTAGACATGTGTAGGAGCTAAAGAGAGCATGCTGCTCCAAGAAGGTCAGCATTAACATACAGCAGAGACCCTTCCCTCCTGATGGGCTTTGTGTCCCTCTGACTCTGAGAGGTGATATTACCTGTCCAGACATTTGGGGTTTTACCCATTCCCAGTGGGGTTGCACTTTTGCTTCTTCAACAATTGCAGCTTCTGATCTAGATGGAGTGAGGAATAACAAAAATGAAGGTGATGGTGGAGCATGAGGCTAGGATGGCACCCACTGGATTCAGATAATGAAATGGCCACTGAACTATGAACCTTTGACCCTGAGGATGTCAGAGGTTTCTAAGGGGGCTTTTTACGAGCTAGTGTCCCAGGTCACTTGTTTAAAACTGGTTCCATTGAAGTTGTATTGAATCTTTCTGAGCCTCTTTTTCTTCCATTCTAATGTCCTTCCAAACTTAAACATATTTAATGAAATAATAAATATTAAACCATTTTTATTATTCAAAATGATCAATCTTTACTAATGTACATATAAGCATTCTACACAGTTATAATCAATCACTTTGTCTTAAAAATATCATTTTATATTCAATTTTTCCTCTTTAATGTTATTTCATATGAACAATAATGTTATTTTATATCCATCAAGACGGGCCACAGAGCTGTGGTTTCAAATAGGTTTTTTAGTATTGAATTTCTGAAGCACATCTTTAAATTAAAGTGGACAGGTGGTATGTTGCTTCAAAGACTGCTATTGTTCAGAATTACTGCAGGTTTTACTGTTGATCTTAGCTTGAATTTTGATTTTCAGCTCAAGCTAAGATTTAGAATTTAGTCTGACTTCTAAAAATTAGGGGAAACCAGCAATGAGTATATGAGCCTGGGTATTTTGTAGTGGGTGGCATGGAAAAGAACCCAACACCTCTCTCACCCCAGTAACACATGGCCCAGCTTTTACCTCTACTGCGGCAGGCTGCCAGTACCGAATAATTGTCAACTCTCTCCTGATGGACCCATGAGGTCTGGGACTGCCTCCATGGCTCTGGACCTGGTTAGTACAGACACCCAGATGGTTCATGGATTAGAAGGGAATACTGCTTCATGTATTTGGATGCCGTAAGCAATGTCATTTGACAGATAAGCTTTCTACCACTCACAAAGAAGAAGAGTTAGGTAAGCACAATGTGGTCATGTATTGACAACCAGAGATAGGATTCAAATAAATAACCCTAATTAATAAATCTGGGATTCATAATTATGGTTTCAGATGGATTTGGTATTTACTCGAGAAATGAGTATTGTTAATTTGATACTTTTCCGTCATGGTTAGTAGCAATGGGGCAGGAAATTGGATAAGTCATAACTATTTCCTTTGAAGGCTATTTTTAAACTTCTCAGTGAGCTTCCCTTCACCTGTTCTCATTTATTCAATGTAGAGACTGAGGCCCAGAGAAGACAAATGATTCACTTAAGCTCCAAAAGGTAGTGTCTGAGATAGGATACAAACCGAAGTTCTATGTTTCCCACCCATACTTTCCCCACTAGACTGGAGGTTCTTAAACTCTTGAGTATGAGGACTCTGTTTTTGTGTTAAAAAGTTTAAGAAACCTTATATGATAGTATATATATATATATATATATATATATATATATATATATATATTTGAATTTTTAAATTGGTATGGTAAAATACACATAACATCCTATATAATAAAGAGGTGATATGCAAATTAACACTCACACCCTCACAAGATGGCTGCCTACAACCAGGCCGGCAGGGGGTTAGTGAGGGACGACAGAATGACTGAACAGCAGGCTGCATGGGGCAACCAGGTCGGCAGCAGGGGGGTTAGTGAGGAATGACCAAATGACTGAACAGCAGGCTGTGTGGGGTGACCAGGTCGGCAGGGGGGGTTAGTGAGGGACAGCCAAACGACTGAACAGCAGGCTGTGTGGGGTGACTAGGCTGGCTGGGGGACTGTGAGGGGTGACCAGGCCAGCAGAGGGGGGCAGTAAGGGGTGACCAGGCAGGCCGGGGGGGCAGTTAGGGGCAACCAGGTTGGCAGGGAGGGGACAGATGGGGGCAACCTGGCCAGCAGCGGGGGCAGTTAGGGGTGACTAGGCAGGCAGGAAGATGAGTGATTAGGATTCAGCGGTCCAGTATTGTGAGAGGGATGTCTGACTGCCGGTTTAGGCCCGATCCCAGGGATTGGGCCTAAACCGGCATTCGGACATCCCCCAAGGGGTCCCAGATTGGAGAGGGTGCAGACTGGGCTGAGGGGAACACCCCCCCCATGCATGAATTTCATGCACCGGGCCTCTAGTAAAATGTATAATCTTAACCATTTTAAGTGTACAGTCCCATGGTATTAAATACAGTCATAATAAATGCAAACATCACTATCATCCATTTCCATAACTCTTTTCATCTTGTAAAACTGAAACTCTATACCCATTAAGCAATAGCTCCTTATTCCCCCTCCTTCTAGCCTCAACAACCACCACTCTACTTTTTGTCTCTATGAATTTGACTACTGTTCTCTAATTACCTCAAATAAATGGAATCATAGTATTTATATTTTGTGATTGGTTTTTTTCACTTAGCATAATATCTTCAAGGTTTATCCATGTTGTAGCATGTATAGGAACTTTCTTTTTAAGACAGAATAATATTCCATTGTATGTATACACCACACTTTGCTTATCTATTCATCTGCTGATAGACACTAGGGTTGCTTTCAGTAACCAGATTTTTTTGTATCTATTAATTAGGAAAATCCAAAATAGAGTCACAGACTCTTTGTAGTGACTCTGTAGCTACTTGAAAAAATCATTGCGTAAGAGATTTTAATTTTAATTTTTTTATTTTTATTTTTTATTTTTAAATATATTTTATTGATTTTTTACAGAGAGGAAGAGAGAGGGATAGAGAGTTAGAAACATCGATGAGAGAGAAACATCGATCAGCTGCCTCTTGCACACACCCCACTGGGGATGTGCCCGCAACCAAGGTATATGCCCTTGACCAGAATTGAACCTGGGACCCTTGAGTCCGCAGGCTGACGCTCTATCCACTGAGCCAAACCGGTTTCAGCAGAGATTTTAATTTTTAAAGACTTTTAATGAACTCTAACCTGGATGGCAGCACAGTGCAATGATATTATAAAGAAGATGTTTAATTGTGAAGCTCCCTACACACCAGGACTTAAGCGTGAATGATGAGAAATGGAAAGGTTGGGGGTTTAGTGAAGTCCCTTTTAAGACGAGGGGACTTGCTAATGAACACACTTTCTAAAGGTTCAACGTTCCACATCAAAAATGGCACATGTCAAATCTAACTGTATCATGTTCCCACCACCATCCTGAAATGACAGAACTGAAATGCCTGGACCAGACAGACAAGATTCTACATTATCACTCAAATGATAAACCAGTGAGACCAACCTGCTGTGAGGTTGTGATTTTATTTTTTATTTTGTGGCTGTCATTCCTGGTAGGTATGTCTCTATACTTGTCAGGTTGAATTTGCTGTCAATTGGAACACATAACATGCATAACTCCATATGTACAAATTTTTTTCATTTTCTAAAATGAACATCATAAAAAAGACAGAAACGTGACCTCAAAAGGCAGGATACAGACTCAAAATATTGTAGAGCAGCTTCATCTTTTTATTAGATTCTCTGTGTTTTTTTCTCCCTAGTTGCTGGATAAAATCCATACAAATGAAATACTGGCTCACTCAGTAAATAATAATGAAAAGGTAAATTCATTTTACAGAGAAGCTAGTACATGTAAGACATCATCTTGAATGACTGTGATTTTCTTGAACTGATCACCAGGCTATTATAGTCTCTCAAAAATAATATCTGGCTTTTAGGCTCTCCAATTGTGCCTGCGACCTCTCCTTAACCCTTTGGCTCTTAAGAAAAATTGATTTTTTAAAACATGTGCACAGTATGCTGCTAAAATTACACAGGTGCAGTTGAATTCACATTACACTGGTGTTCTAAGAGATGACAGTACATGTTGAGGGTCTCTCTTCTTTCTACCATCATTTCATGCCCCCCACCCCCATCCTCATTGTATCTTTCAGTAGTTATGATGTAACTATCAGGTTCTTTGAAAAAGAAAGTAGAAGAGAAATATCTTTAGGGCTAAAAATCTTTTCTTTTTAAGTTTATCTTGTAGGTAATTATGTTTCTATAACTGTCATGTTAGATTCCATTTCATGTTTTGGAATAGTTCAAATGTGTGTGTATGATAGTCTTGTTTTTTCCTTGTAGTATTCCCTGAGATGGGCAGGGAGTACTGCCCTTTAAGTACGTGTACATATGCCAGAGAGGACAATAGGGTGACCCCAAGTTGAGGAAATTCCCAGGACATGTGACTTCCATTGCCCAAAACCAGGGAAGAATCTGGTAAACTAGGATGATGTGGTTACTCTAGAGGACAGGTTTTTTCTGGACTTTGTTTCTGTAAGAGAGAAAGGTAAAATTCAACAACTTTTTTTTTTTTTTTTTTTTTTTTTTTAGAACTTCCTATGTAAAAAGGGCCTCTTGGGACAGAAGATGAGCAAAACAAATATGTTCTCAATGGGCTCTCTGCCTGAAGAAGCTCCACAATGCTGCAGGCTGAGGAATTTTGTGCATCAGGCCTCTGGTATCCTATCTAATAAAAGAGTAATATGCAAATTGACCATCACCCCCCACACAAGATGGCCGCCCCCATGTGGTCAAAGATGGCCACCCCCATGTGGACACAAGATGGCTGTCAGGGGAGGACAGTTGTGGGTGATCAGGCCAGTGGGTGAGGGCAATTGGGAGGGACCAGACCTACAAGGGAGGGCAGTTGCGGGTGACCAGACTTGCAGGGGAGAGCAGTTAGGGGTGACCGGGCCAGCAGAGGAGGGAAGTTGGGGGTGACTGGGCCTGCAGGGAAGGACAGTTGGGGGGTTCCAGACCTTCAGAGGAGGGCAGTTGGGGGGGACCAGGCCTGCAGGGGAGGGCAGTTAGGGGCAATCAGGCCAGCAGGGGAGAAGTCAGGTGTCGATCAGGCTGGCAGGGGAGTGGTTAGGGGGTGATCAGGCTGGCAGGCAGAAGCAGTTAGGGGCAATCAGGCAGGCAGGCAGGCGAGCAGTTGGGAGCCAGCAGTCGGACATCCCTCGAGGGGTCCCAGATTGGAGAGGGTGCAGGCTGGGCTGAGGGGACCCCCCTCCCCCGCACAAATTTTGTGCACTGGGCCTCTAGTATAGATGATAACAGTTCATACCTACTATTTGTTGAATATTGAATACTAACTATATACCAGGAATTGTGCTAAATGAGGCTACATTGCCTCATTTTATCTTAATAACTATAGTGAAGGTGCTGTGCCCAATTTACAGGTAAGGAAATGGAGGTTGCAGGGATTAAGTGGATTGACCCAGGTTACACAGCTAGAAAACAGTGAGAAAAGAGATTCCAGTAAAGAACTGTCTGACTCTACCCTTAACCTCACTCGTTGACCATTGGTCGCTTTGGGGCAAAAACTAAGATAGGCATCCTGCACTCAGCCCTGCTTTCTCCTTCTTCTTTGTAATATGTGCCAGGCCTGCCCGTCCTGAGATTCCACTAGTGCACTACGTGGCTCCATTCCTGAGGCCTCCTGAAGTCCCTCACCTGACCAGCCTGGCGGCTTCACAGATAGGTCACCTATCTGGCCAAGTGCATAGTTCCTGTTCCGTGCACCCAAGGTCACTTCAACCTGGACGCACTTTTCAGGTGTAACGATCATTTTCAGTAAGGCCCAATGCAGCTTTCAATAGAGCAGAGGCTCATCTTAAATTGAAGATAAACTCTAAAGGGCTTAGTTGCATATTTGCATTTTCTTTAGATACACAGTAAACACTGAGTTATTTGCATGGCATTTGTGAACAACTACAGGTATTTTGCTTTTAATTGGAAAAGGACTATCTGAGCACAGATCACCTCTGCTCAGAAGTGACCATTCCTTTCTCAGACAGTCGTTCTGCTATTTGGTCTAATTAGCATACTAGCTCTTTATTATATAGGATATAAAAGCATAAATGACCGTTCGACCATTAGCTGTGATGCACACTGACCACCAGGGGGCAGATGCTCAAAGCAAAGGCAGGGAAACATGGAACAGACTAATGAATCTCAGAGGGAAGGGGGGTGGGTGGGAAGAGATTAACCAGATTTCATATGCATACTAAAGGCCCAGTGCATGGATTCGTGCACCAGTGGGGTCCCTCAGCCTGGCCTGCGGGGGTTGGGCCAAAACTGGCTCTCTGACATCCCCCGAGGGGTCCTGGATTGCCAGAGGGCGCAGGCCAGGCCAAGGGACCCCACCAAAAGAAGTGGCCTCTAGTAATTCATAAAAGGATAGCTATTTAATTCATTTGCTGTAATACATTAGCACATGGTATTATCAGTTTATGCAATCTTCTTCCTCATCAGTTTATGCAATCTTCTTTTCCTCCTGAGCTAAAACCATCCTTTTATAGATAGGTACTATAATTATGAGGACCATGTTCTAGCTGATACACTTATTAAAAACATAAAATATCCATTTGATAAATTCCTTTAAGTTAAAATTTGACCAATGTTAAAAAAAGGTCTGATGGAAGATTTCTTCAGAAGTAGTAAGCAGCAAGTTTCTTCTTGGGAGAGAGCCTGGGGTTTCCTGGCATATAGTTCATCCTCTCCATGTGAGGCCTGCTCTCCTGGGCTGAGAACCAGGATGGAAGGCAGAAGGGTCTGCTCACTCTGGCGGGGACACGGTGGATAGCTGTCCACACAGCATGAAAGTGACTGACAATGGGAGCAGTGGAGACAGTAAACCAACCCTGTCCACACAAATTTGTTTTGCTTTTCTCCTCTCCATGTGACAGTTCGCTGACTTTCTGCATGAGGGAAAGCCACCCTGGTGTCAAGGATTCATCTTCCTCAAGTGCTCTGGCTGAGAGGAGAGCAGGAAGCAGACACACCTAAGGTCCGGTTTGTGCTCAAGGAGGAGAGAGACACGTTTGTCGCACCTGCCCTGGGCGAAGCAAATTTATGTCATGCCCTCCTTATCGGAAACTACACAGGCCTGAATCCATCCTTACTGTGGGTGAATTCTGCTGCTAAGATGATTCTTTTGGCTTCAAGGGGAACTAGGAACTGTTCAGTCTTTTAAAAATTACAGCTACAAACTGGGCTGAATTTGACTATCCTGTACTCGGAAGGCAAATGTTTATGTTCATCTCCTACCAGAAAACAACATAAGGTTAATTGTCAATCCTGTGGATTGGGCAAGCCACGTGAGCATCAGCTCACCGTCATTGTCTTCATCCAGGTGGTATAAATTGTTTGGCCTGGTGGTAATTGATGACATTGATCTTCGTTCCAGCACGAGGGGCACGAAGTGGTGCCATGCCGTTTGCTGTGGCACCTGGTGTTAGTGAGCTGCAGATCTGGGGTCACCGGCCCAATTGGGGGTGGGGGGCTCAGGAAGGCAGCAGGGGAATTCCGCTTCAAACAGCTTCTCCCCGGCATCAGCCACCTGGCGGGGAGAACTTCATGCGAGTTCTCTGGAATTATGCACGTTCCCTTAGATCTGGAACCGGGCATCGTTCTGCAAAAGCTTTTCCCGGGCATCTTGGGCTCCCAGCTGGAGCCGAGCATCCAGAGGACAAACTTGGTGGCTGTGCGCGCTGGCGGGCTGAGAGGCTCTGCCGGATGCCCGCACGAGATGCGAAAGGCCACTTAGGGTCTGGCATTGCCCCGCCCCTTCGACTCCGGTATTGCCCCGCCCCTTTCCCTAAGCTCTCCAGCGCTTCCGGTTCTGGGTGCGCTCTCCCAGGTGGATGCCTGGCCAGATGCTTAGGTTCCCTCTGCCCTGGAGCCCACCCTTGGGCCTCTTCGGAGCGACCCGCTGCTTCCGGCGTTTGCCAGCACTTTCCTAAGCGTCCTATATACAATCTTAGGTGAATCCTTATGAAACCCCATGGGGTAGGTAGTTTTATTTTGTGCATTTTAAGGAAGAGGAAACTGAGGCTCAGAGAGTTTAAACAACTTGCTCCAAGTTACATAGAAAAGGCGGCGCTGAGTTGCAAACTCAGGCATGAAAAGCAAAACTGAAAAGGTCAGAAGCAAAGCAAGGTGTTCCTGAAATGAAGTGGCGGTCAGGGGTCAGGTTTCCGGGCCAGGGCGGTGGGCAGGACTGGCCTCTTCCGTTTCCGGAGAGCGGGCTGTGGAGCTGTCTGACCTGTTGCAGGTAATCTCCCGCGTTACCTGTGGGCAGCGTGGGCCAGGGAAGCAGGGCCCCACGGAGGTGCTCAAAAAAGTTTTACTAAATGGTGATGGATTGAATGAACATACTGGAAGGGTGATTGTATTTAGAGTTAAACAGAGTTAAAACCCTGGGCAGTTTAAATTCTCTGTGCCTCAGTTTTTCCCACCTGTAGAAAGGAAATGATATCTCTGGGGGGATGTGAGGTTTGGAAATAGTTGTTGATCTAGCACAGTGGTCGGCAAACTGCGGCTCGCGAGCCACATGAGGCTCTTTGGCCCCTTGAATTTTTAGCAAAGGCCAGCTTAGGAGTACCCTAATTAAATTAATAACAACGTACCTACCTATATAGTTTAAGTTAAAAAAAATTGGCTCTCAAAAGAAATTTCAATCGTTGTACTGTTGATATTTGGCTCTGTTGACTAATGAGTTTGCCGACCACTGACCTAGCATATAGTCTTCCACAGCATAAGCTCTCAACAGGTAGGAGCTCTGATTATGATGATGATGATATTGCTCCACGTGCTGGAAGGTGGTGGTTGATTTAAAAATTGTAAAGAACTAAATGCCTCATTCTCTCAGGCAGTTTTGGAAGGCCTGACTACATTATCTTTAGTGTTCTGTGTTAACCCTAAGCATGGAATCCCAGATTTTGATGTTTCTCAGGTGCAAAGTTTTCTAACAAAATAATTTTTACTAAAGCAAAATGGAGTTTCTTGAATCCAACCTGCCCACACAGCCCCCATACGATGTTTTCAGGGCACGTCTTGTTTTTATGACCCTTGCATTAACAGATCTACTTCAAGGATCTTACCATGACCCAGGAAATGGAGGCTGACTAAAAATGGAGGAGGAGAGAGGACAAGGAAACATAAAAGGAATTTTATGTTCTTTTTTAGGAGTCATTAAAGTAGTGTAAAAAAAAACACACCCTTAAAATACCACACAAAGTAGTGTTTAGATAAGTCTCAGAGAATGTTTTCTGTAGACAGAAAAAGCAGAGGCTACTGGTTATAATAATTTACCTCTTGGGTAGAGTTATAGTTTAGGGTTGTATCAGGGCAGTGGTCGGCAAGCTGCGGCTTGCGAGCCACATGCGGCTCTTTGGCCCCTTGAGTGTGGCTCTTCCACAAAATACCACAGCCTGGGCAAGTCTATATTGAAGAAGTAGCGTTAAAAGAAGTTTAAGTTTAAAAAATTTGGCTCTCAAAAGAAATTTCAATCGTTGTACTGTTGATATTTGGCTCTGTTGACTAATGAGTTTGCCGACCACTGAGTTAGGGCTCTGCTGGATGTCAGAGAAGCCACTTAAGCTATTTTAAGCAGGTGATTTAACACAGTGTGCTATAAAATTGTTGAGGATTGGAGGAACAGGTTCTAGCTGGCCCTCCAGGGACTACTGCCTAAAAGGTGTTCTTGACCGCCACTTCTTTTCAAGAACACCTTGAAAACCAAACCCACCTGGCAAAGGAACTGTGACTTCCATACAATCAGGAAATTAGGGAATCAGGAGGCCACTGGGCCAGGAGGCCACTGGGCTTGCTGTTGGTTCCAGGGTCACATTCCCTTACCGGTGAGTCTGGGAGCAGGATGCCACTGCCTCCACTGTTGGTTCAGAAACACACCACCTGGGCAAAAATCTAGAAATCAGGAAGCTGGCTCCAACACAGGCTCTGGAGCATGATCTGCCTGCTACATCTGCACCAGCAAAACAAATCTCTCTCTCCCCATTTCACTCAGGGTTGAATCTGGATCTTGCCCAAGCACATCTTCAAAGGAGCCAGGAAATATTTTTATCTCTCCAGCTTCTCTGGTGCAGGAAGGCATGATGGACAGAGGTTGGAGTGAATGTTGAGCTAACCCATCTATTTCCAATGCAGTGGTTTACATGGTGAAAAGTTGGGAAGGCATCAGTTTTCTCTTCTCTGTTAAACTTGTTTTTGTATGTTGGTGGAAAGAATAGAATGTGTGTTTGTAAACATAACTACACATTCACCTTATTGTGATCCTCTTACTAATTTCAGTGAACCTTAACACAGAACCTGAATTATTTGGAGACTAATTAGACATAGACAAGCATAGAGAAGCATATTTATTAACAATGAATTTAATGGAGCTGTTTATTTTGTAATACACCTGAGAAACCATCACTTCTCCAGCAGCCATGATCAAATAAGTGTCCAAATTGTTTCTCTATTTTATTTTTTTAAAATTTATTTTTAAAAATATATTGTATTTTTTTACAGAGAGGAAGGGAGAAGGATAGAGAGTTAGAAACATCGATGAGAGAGAAACATTGATCAGCTGCCTCCTGCACACCCCACACTGGGGATGTGCCTGCAACCAAGGTACATGCCCTTGACCAGAATTGAACCCGGGACCCTTTAGTCCGCAGGCTGATGCTCTATCCACTGAGCCAAACCGGTTAGGGCTTGTTTCTCTATTTTAGACCTTTTGGCTACTCTTGGATGCTTGCATCATAATCACCTCTCTTTTTAGCAAGAGCACCAGAGAGCAGTAGTGTTTGAAGCCTAAAGACCAATGTGACAGCCTGTGATCTCCATGAGGACAGGGACTACATCTTTCAACCCTCTCCTTATCCCTACACCCACTGCTATGAATGCTATTTCTCCAGTACCAGAACATAGTAAGTGTGCAACATCTATTTGTTGATCATTTAAAAAAATGAATAATGGAATGTATGCATGATTAATTGCTAAATAGATCCCATCTTGATATTTAATGGTGGTGAAACATTTGGAAAAAATGTATTTTTGACTTAACAGTTGAGTTTTTTTTTTAAAACAAGAATGTTTACGAAAACAGTGCATGCATATCATAGACAATTTTTTCTCCCTTAGGCTTTTATTCCAGCCCAGACCCTACGTCAAACAAAATTCACAGTATGATTATAATTTGGGTTTTTTATTCCCTGGAAGATGTAGGTGTGGACACAGAGAAGAAACACATTCTCCCAGTAGCATCCTTGCGCTAGCCTTCTTTTCAGTATTTAGCATGCTCTCATGCTTTCCTAGATTTCATAATTCAACCCAGAATGACTATTTATTCAGAATTTCTTACCCCTCCTGAACCCTGATCAGTGCTGTCCTTTTTGACCTTTGCAAAGAACAGTGGGCAAAGCAAGATTTTCTTTTGTAGATAATCCACAAATTATTGCCCCCAGTAATTTTGCAATGAAAGACTCAGAATAGTGTTCCACAACAGATATTTCCGAGCTGCAATATCATTATAAAGTCAAATTCTTTCTTTACATATGGGACTTCTTTTAGGAGCAAAGACATGAGTTCCAAGAAGTCTTTTCTTATCATGGTGTTTCATTTGTGTCCTTGAAAGAATGTGATAAATTTTTAGGTAAACAGATCAGGGATTATTTCATCATTTAACCATTCCAAAATTATTTTTGCTTACTTGATATATGCCAGGTACTGTTTCAGTTGCTGGAAATACGGGAGAGAACTAAACAGACAAAACCCCTGCCTTCACAGAACTTACCTTCTAGTAAGAAGACATATTATACAAATGTACATAAGTATAATAAATATGATGCAAGGTTGTGGACGTTGGAATGAAAACAAATAAAGCAGGTCAAGTTGAATGTAATGAGTACCGATGTTTAAGCAGATAATGATGTGAAGGGAAAGAGTAATTCAGGCAGGGCACAAGTACAAAGGTCCAAGTATCAAAATGAGAAGGAAGGTGAGTGGGCAGGGGTTAGATGATGGAAGGACTTGTAGACCATGACAAAGAGTTTGCATTTTGGGTGGAAAGAGAGGTCAACAGAACACTAAGAGCAAAGGATCAACATGATATAATTTATATTTTTTAAAGATCAGCCTGCTGCTGTTTGGAGAAAAGACTGCAGGGGCGGGGGGTGGGGGTAAGAAGGACAACAAGCCAACAATTGGGGGCTATTATAGTTACCCAGGTGGCTTGGATTCATTAGTCCAATACATTTATTGGCAGTGAGAGTACTGAGAAGTGGCTACAGAACTGTAATGAATAAAATGTTGGGTTATATTAAAAATAGTAACACTCTAGTTTTCATTTCTACTCTACTGAGGCCATGATAGGAGGAAATAAGCTCAGGTGGCAAGCAGAGAAATTTAGTTTAAGTCCAGAATAAAGAATGGAAAGGACAGATTTTGGATTGGGTAGATGAACATAATATGGAATATCTTTCTCTGGGATATTTTAGAAAAGGGAAACATTAAGGATTTAAAGGAGGAAAATATTCCAAGTACAAGCGACCATATATATATTCCTTGGTGTTGAAAAAAAAATCCCAGCAACACAAGATGTATTAAGAAACTTTCTGCTCACCTGGGCTCCTTTCTTTCTTCTCTTTTTCAACTAATTACTGAAACATGAGATTATATTTCTTAAAGTGCATTATTAGAACTTTGTCAAGGGCAAGAGGGTTCATATTCATGTCTAAAAGAGTTGGTAAGACAGAAAGAAATATAACTTATTTATCAAAGAATCACACAGGCTTCTGAAATAGAAAAAATTCTAGAGAAAGTTGATGCTTCAAGGACAAATACCTGTATGATGGTTCATAGAGGTAAGGTCAGAATTACTAAAGCAGGAAATGAGATGCAACTTTCACAGTTGAAATAGAATATTCTTTTTTTTTTTTTTTTTTACTCTATCAGGAGCAAGAAAAGACTAAAGCAGAGTGTTGTCCTTTAATTAGATAGGAAAGATAGAGACTCAGTGATGACATCAAAAGGCCACAGGGCATTTAATCTCTTTTTAAAAAACCTTTCTGCATGATCAAATGAATGGAGCTCTGAAAACAGGTAGTGCATTCTTTGGGAGAATGAAAAGAGGAAAGAAGGCTTGGAGGCAGATAATTTAAATAAATGAGATCTGTATCTAAATGTGCAGGCCCTGGTGATTTGCATCCAAGGGTACTAAAAGAATTGGCTGAGGTATTGTGGACCATAAATTAAATATGAGTCAGCAATTTGTAATGCTATTATTTTTAAAAAAGGAACATGATTGAGAGTTGTATTAACAGGAGTATGACATGAGAAGGGCAAGAATACCCTTGGCATTGATCAACCATTATTTAGAATATAATTACCAATTTTGATGACTGTATTTACTAGTAAAAGAGGTAAATAGAGTTAAGGCAAGAAGCACAAAATGATGAATGGAATAAAAAATAAGTGAAAAGACTAAAGGTGGGGTTAAAAGGTTATGTCATTTTGGTTAAGAATACCAACTTCACGTTACACTGACTTGAAACACCCAGGCCTTGCATCTTAAGTGATTGGTATCTCAGTAAGTCATATCTTAGGTTAAAGGACGTGAGTTGCATTATTTAGAAAATAGCCAATGTATAAGGATTATGGTGAAAACCATTCTGGCTAATTGTTCTTCATGCTTTCCAGAGGAGAACATGAGGGATTGGGGGGTTGGTATATATTGGTATTAAGAGATTTATACCAAAAAAGAACTAAAATAACAGTGATTTAATACCAGAATGAAGAGCTTATTTCCCACAAAATCTTAGTATAATAATTCAGGGTCCTTAAGTATATACAGTTGATACTTGAACAACTCAGGTATTAGGGGTACTGACCCCCATACAGTAAAAAATCCACATATAACTTCTGACTTCCCTCAAACTTAATTACTAATAGCCTACCATTGACTAGAAGCCTTTATCTATACTAATAAAAGGGTAATATGCTAATTAGACCGGGAGACCTTCTGAGAGACTGGCCAGGGAGGGCAGCTGGGGGCAGGGGAGGACAGTTGGGGGCCATGAAGCCGGCAGGGGAGGGCAGTTGGGAGCCATGAGGCCAGCAGGGGAGGGCAGTTGGGGCGAGAAGGCCGGTGGGGGAGAAGTTGGGGGCAAGCCGGCCAGCAGGCAGAGTGGTTAGGGGTGATCAGGTAGACAGACAGGTGAGCAGTTAGGAGCCAGCAGTCCCGGATTGCGAGGGGGATGTCCGACTGCCGGTTTAGGCCCCATCCCAGATTGGAGAGGGTGCAGGCCGGGCTGAGGGACACCCCGCCCCCCACATGAATTTTGTACCCTGGGCCACTAGTGATAATATAAATAGTCAGTTGATACATATTTTGTATGTTATATACTGTATTCTTACAGTAATACATATTTTGTATGTTATATACTGTATTCTTGCAGTAAAGTAAGCTAGAGAAAAGAAAATGTTATTAAGAAAAGCATAAGGAAGAGAAAACCCATTTACAGCACCCTGCTGTATTTATCGATACTGTAAGTTCATGTCCTCTGTTTACAGGATGAAAATTTCTGGGTATTAGATCTGCATAGTTCAAGGGTCAACTGCACAGTGGGTTCTTCCCATTCTTGGGTTTCACATATGCAGATTAAACCAACTGAGGAATAAAACAGTATTTTTGCATTCCCAACTGTAGTTTCCCAACCTCAGATTCCCAACTTTTAACCCAAGGTTGGTTGAATCCAAGGATGCAAAGGGCTGACTGCACTTGCTGTCCTTTATTTTCATAGAGTCCTCTGTTCCTTGATTCAGTGAAGGAGCAATTACTAAGTGGTCAGGGTTTTTTCTTATTATTCCTAATTACTCGAATTGTCTCCTCTTTCCATGGACACACCCCAGAACACCTCTTTCCCAGAAGCCCAGGGCATTTATGTTGCCCCTCCCTGGCAGTTCAGCATCCTCCTCCTCCCTAACTTTGATATTTTCCCTTGGATTGTATCCTCTGTGATAGAGAGCCTTGGGCTTCTTCCTCTATACCTGTCACAATGCCCCTTTCCTCTGTCTCATCATCTGGTATTCTTTCCTTGGCTTCCCAAATTGACAGTCTGTTAATTCTGATAACTCTTTCTAATGGGGTTAGTGGTGGTTTTTCAGTGTCTCTTCACCAGGGGCACTGTGGGAATGACTGATGGTATGAGGGAGAATATTTTATGTGGCATATAAATGTAGCATTACATAACATTGAATTGTATAAAGTGAAAATGACCCCCTTTTTAATTTTTTCCAAAATCTTTCTTATGAAGACAAGGAGAAAGTTTCATTTTGGTGCTTTCGTGTGGTTTTAATCCTTCACCAATTGCTAATCTCACTTTTTTTTGTTAATCCTCACCCGAGAATATTTTTGTCATTGATTTTCAGAGAGAGTAGAAGGGAGGGGGAGAGACAGAGAAAGAGAAACATTGATGTGAAAGAGACACGATTGGTTGCCTCCCACATGAGCCCCGACCAGGGATAGAGCCTGCAACCAAGGTACATGCCCTTGACTGGAATCGAACCCCAGACCCTTCAGTCTGAGGGCTGATGCTCTAACCATTGAGCAACTGGCCAGGACGCTAATCTCACTTTTTAACAAAGCAAGTATAGGCTTCAGGCTCTAAACCTTGGGAGGTAGAATTATTTCTTAGACCTTTTCTTGTATTGAAATATAATATATAACACTAGAAAAAGGCATAAATAAAAATGTATACCTTGATTAATTATGTTAGCTAGAATTTTAAATTATAAAAGTACCCTTTTATTTATGTCAGTGATACTGGTTTTCTAAGGCAGTGAAAAAGAAGTTTTATTTTAAAGAGAAATTATTAAGTAAAAAAAGTGACTTGATGTAAAGAGAAAAATATTACTCTTTCGAAGATTGTAAAGATTTAACCCCTCCCCCCCTCACTATTTTAACATCTCTGAAATCATGGATCATGCAATTGTTGTCATCTTAAGATGCCAATGGGCTAGGTCAGGCAATACACTCACAGTGGTGTACACCTGCTGTTGACACTTGTAGTTAAATCAAGAAGGATCAACAGTCACAACATTTTAGATTCAATGAAATATGGTCAATATGATGTGGAAAAAGTGGAAATTTGGTGTCCAACTCCCTGGAGTTTAGGAAACAGTAGCTTGGTTATCTACTATTTCCATCTGATGCCTCTGTATTTTACTAGGAGCTCTCTAAAGATGCACACCTTTAGCACCAAAGAATCATAGCAGTAGTAGAAATTTCAGCCCAGAGCTGGGTTGTGGTGGGTGTCAGGGAATCCTGGGGAGCAGGGGAGCTTGGTTTTACATCTCCTCAGTATTGTGTGCTTATCAACCCTGTGTCTGTCCCCGACACAGGGCTTGTCTGGTAGTTTGTGACATGTTATCCTTGCTTGGAAATTTATGAACACTACACAATCAGGCTGCAAGCTTGTGAATTATAAGGAAACCAGCCTTCAGATTCAGAATATTGTTACACTAGAATGTAGATCAATACTCTTGAACATCGGGTGTCTGTCTAGACTTGCTCCCTGAACAATGATGCCTTCTGTATAGGAACCTCTGAATACATATTTGTTAAAGGAATGAAGGAAGGGAGCTTACCCTTGGTCTCACATTGCAGACTCCAGCTATGGCAGTACTGTGCGGGCTGAACAGCTAGGGGACAGCAGCAGCCCATAGTTGGCTCCCCAGCTTCCTCTGAGACTCCAGGGGCAATGTCTGCGCATTTGTATGGCACACCATTTGCATACCCTAACGAGATGGGCTATAATTGGCCTTCATTGATTTTGTTTTCATTGAGCTAAAATAGAGTCAGAGCTTCTTAGGCTAGAAGAACTGATTGATTTGTGGTAGAATTCAGGACTATTCAGTTGAAGAAATAATTAATTATGTTCTTATTTAGTAATCATCAGAGTCCAGCCTGTTTCTTAGCAGGAGAATGTGCTCAGCAGAATTAGAATTTGCTAAGGCAGAGATGCTTTAATATAGGTACTTCAGATGAGCAAGTGGATACCACACATACTAGTAAGTTAATATTATTATTTTTTTAACAAAGAAATCTGTGCAGATCGGAGACAATAGAGTATATAATATAATGTAGAGAACAAGAGACACGGAATCATATCTTCCTGTTCTTTCTCTTCCTCCTTATAGAGCATACAATTCACCTATTTGTCCATCCATCCATCCATCCATCCATCCATCCATCCATCCACCCACCCATCCATCCATCCTTTCATCCTTTTATCTATCCGTGCATCCTTGAATCCGCACCCATCTTTCAACCTTTTGTAACTTCTCTGTGAGTTAATGCAGTCTGGGTGAATGATACCTTCCACCTTTGTCTCCCACTTCTCAGACTCAGGGGCAAGTCCAGATTGGCCACAACCCTAGAGGAATAGGAAGAGGGATATCAGGCTGATTTGGTTATCCCGAAGCTTGGGACACTTAAGCCAATAGAGGTAGCTTGGAATTTTGAACTGATTATGATTAAAATCTTTCTAAATGGATTAGTTCCCTGTCAGTCTCTCCCTTTAAAAATTTTCTTTTTAAATTATTGTGTACAATTTTTGGATATGATGAGTCCTTATTAGAATGAGGCCTAATCTCTAACTTGAGACCTTATGACCTTTGAGGAACAAGGTATAGATATAAATAAATAAACACATTCTCCTTTCATTTAACAAATATTTAATTGAGAAGCTCAATGTGTAAGGTGTTATGGTAAGTGCTATAAGGGGTACAAAGATAAATAAAACACTATAGCTGCTCTGAAGCATCTTACAAGTTAATTAGAAATATTTGCCAGAAATTGTTTTGTATGTTCATATTTGGATCTATGTAGAGAATATAATATATGCCTACTAGCCTAGACCACAAAAATCTATATGGTGTTAGGCTGAACCGTATGAAATTGGTAATGTTTTACCATTTTTGTCCTATAAAAACAGCAACTTCATATGGTTCAGCCTAATATAAGCATAAAACAATATATTTTATACTAAAGTATAAAACAAAGAGTAACTACTGACCATGAATTATAATGATTATATGGGGAAAAATGTGTCCAGAAACCCTTTTCCTCTTATTGAAGACCTAGAAATGAAACAAGGGACTCCTTCATGGAGGTTACCATTTTTGGGGATAGTTGACATAGGAATTTCTGACTTTGAATTCTAGTTCTATCATTTATTAACTGTGTGTCTGTGAAGAAGTCTCCAACTTCTCTCTTTCTCAAGTCCCATAGTTAAACGACAGTATTACCTAATAGGGTTTGGTGGAACATTAGACAAATTAAGTGTGTGAAATGCATAGAGTGGTATCTGACCCATAATAAGCACTCAATAAATATGAGCTATTTTTATTCAATGTCAGCTGTTTTCAGGTGGTATTTGCTCTCTCTGTGACCTTGGGAAAATTGTTAGCATTACCGGGTCTACAGCATCATATTTAGAAAGCCTCATAGCATTTGTTAGAAGGCTGAAGAGAGATTAATTGGTGTGAAATTCGACAGTGATGCATTATGTAAGGGTACAGGATTAATATTAAATTGTTCATTATATAGTATATCCTTGTTATTAATCCCATTTCCAGTTTTTCTTGAAAATTTTACCTAAATATTCTAGCAAAGGAGACAAGTGCTCAAGGACTCACTCAATTGTTTCTATCTTAAATCTTCCAAATTTCTTTTTGCTAAGGTTTCCAAAAAATGCAATTCCAGTCTTATCTGTTGACCTTTGACACATTTTATAAATACTAGTGGCCCAGCGTGTGATATCACACGCAGTAGGCCGCCCGCCATTTCTGTGGGAACTGTGCTGCTTCTGCAGGAGCCAGGAGGCACCTGCCCCCATTCCACGGGAGGCAGGAGGCAGCCGCTACCGCCGCCCACGGGAGCAGGGGTGGGGGCCTAGAGATGCTCCATGTGCGAGCAGCCTGTTGAACGGTCATTACTGTGACGCCGTAATGGACCATTTGCATATTACCTCTTTATATATATAGGTTGATCATGGCCCTGGCCAGCGTGGTGACGAAGTGGTTGAGCATTGACCTATGAACCAGAAGGTCACAGTTCAATTCCCAGTCAGGGCATATGCCCAGGTTGCATTGTGGGCTCGATCTCCAGTGTGGGGCATGCAAGAGGCAGCCTATCAGTGATTCTCTCTCATCGTTGATATTTCTATCTCTCTCCCTCTCCCTTTCTCTCTGAAATCAATAAAAATATATTTAAAAAAATTTAAAAAGGAAATGCAATAACTTTAATAAAACAAACTCAAGTTCAGTAGTTTCTTGTGCTATATTATAGTAACAACTCATATCTGACAGTGAGAATAGTTTTCAAATTGCTTCCCCCTCATTTATAAAAATCTTATAAGGCATCTGGGACATGGTTTGTTATCCTCATTATACAGATGAAAAAACGGGGCTCCTAAGGTTTAAGAAACTAAGGTTTCATCTAGGATATTAATGTTGGAATTGTTCTCTTATCTCATAATCTATTTAGTATAATACCATATGTATCATTGTTTAAAATAAGAATGCCAATTTCTGGGCCTGATATATTGCACTGGCTTCATTGTCAGATATAATTTTTTGGGGAGTATTTTTCTATTTTCTACTTAGAAGAGTATACTTGAAAATTTTGTTGGGAAGAAATGTTACAGATACATATGAGAAAACCTATTTCTGGACTTTCCTCTACTACTCCAACAAGCAATTCTTCTGAAGGAAATTACACACACACACACACACACACACACACACACACACACACATAATTATATCTCTTGAAGTTTATACACACACACTTGCATACATGCATGCATGCACACAGACACACACATGGGAATGTTGGAGTTGCAGCCCTCCCAGCCAAATCATGGGTTGTTGGCCTTTGGGTGAACTTGGAGTGGCTTCCTGGTGCTCCTGGCCTCTTACTGCCTTGGTGGTGCCCGGAGGGGAAAGCATGCTTCTACCAGGGGGTGCCTTCATACTTTGTAATATAGCTAATTGATTACCAAGGTCTACTTTTAGCCTGGGTTTTTACTGGTGATAAAGAGTGAGTACCTTAAGCTCTTTAAATCTGAGTTAGGTCAGAGGTTAGAGGTTAAGGGCATAGTACCCAGCAAGACTACACTTACTTAAGGTGGCAGCTACAAATTTGTGGGTTCCCAGGCCACATGCATTCTGACAAACTGACGAAAAATTTGGGTGTTCCCATGATCCCTTCAGTTTTGATAATTTTCTAGATGAACTCACAAAATTCAGAAAAGTGCTATTCTTATGATTACAGTTTATTACAAAGGATACACATAGAGTGAGGTCTTGGAGGGTTTTAAACACAGAGCTTTCATATCTGTGGCACATGGAATCAGGACACATCATTCTCCTAGCATATTGACATGCTCATCAACCAGGAAGCTTACACAAGCTTTAGGGTCCAGAGTTTTTATTGGAGTTGCATTGATTGACTTATCACCCATGTGGTAGAACTCAATCTCTAACCCTTCTTTTCTCTGTGGAGGTTGGGGTTATATCACCTAGCTCAAAGTCCTAACCCTATAGTCACATGATTATTCTTCCTGGCCTGACCAGCCCTCATCCTGAGTCATTTCTTTAGTATAAAGCTGAGTGTGGTACCACCTAACAAAGACACTTGGGAAATTCCGAGTTTAAGAGTTCTCTCCCTGGTACCTAGGACAAAGACAAATTCTGTATTATAACAATACTTCATACAGAACAAAAATCAGTAAATGCTTGTTAAATGAAAGCATGGAGGAATGAAGGAGGAAATGAATTAATTTGATGGGTTTTCTGAGCCAGCCTCTCCAAGGTCTTTTCTAGGGTAATGAACTTGGAAGCTTCTGAAACTACTCCATTCCTGAAGTGTCCTGAATCTACCGGTCCATATCCATATACTTACAGGGGTCATACATCTTGGATTCAGGATCTTAGTTGGCCCTTTAACTGGGTGTGTTAGTGATGATGCGGAATGGAGCATACTTTGCATGTTACATTCCACACTACAGTGTATTCACTGATTTAACAAATATTTAATGAATGCCTGCCATATCCTAGGCACTCTTCTAGGTGCTGGGGATACAGTAGTGAGCAAAGCAGACAAAAATCCCTGCCTTTTTGGAGCTTTCATTCTAGTGGGGAGAGATGGACAGCTAGCACATAAAGATATGCTAATCAGGTGGTGATAAATGCTTTGGAAAAAATAAATTGAATGCTCAGAACCTGTCGCTGCTCTACTGCAGGTTGGGCAGGTATGGGCTGGACAAGCATCCAACTCTGGGGCAAAGTTTGTAATTTGTTGTTGCTGCTGCATGCCCTCTGGGTTAGAAAAAAATCTGTCCCTGAATGTTTAGCGAGTCTGCTTGGCCTTTTGATTCTGCAGTGATTAAATGCCAGGCTATTGGGAATTAGTTTTATTCTAATTCAAGGTTAAATGTAGAAAAGACCTCCTTCTTCTCCATTTATCAAAATTTAACTATGGATCTTTTAAGGGTGTCAGCCCCTCTTTGAAGCCTTCTCTGACCTCTGCACCACACAATTGCTTTTAATCCCCCCTTTCTCTTCTTTCATGGCATTTAATTTATAGCTCTGTTGTATCACATTTCATTCTGTCTTACATGGAATTACATGCTTATAGGCTCGGTTTTTTCAATAAAATTCGTAATTTCTTTGGAGGTGGGGAGGTAGTTTTTTACTCAGTTCTTCACCGTGTTCATCTCCTCTCTCCATCCCAAGGACTGTTGGAATGATTGGTACACAGTAGCTGTTCAATTAACTATTGATTGACAGAAAGACACCGGAAAGCATGCTTATCAGTGCTGATATCTGATTTGCAAATATGTCAGTTTTATATCAAATTTCTCTTGACTTCCCAGTTTTCACTAGTTTCCTTGGGACCTTCATTGTGACTGCTTCCTAGGAAAGCACTCAAAAGTTGCTTTTGAAGGGAATAGCAATAGGCGTTGGGAACAGCAACAACAATAAAAATACATGTATTGTTTGTTTTCTCATTGTAAAGGCATATATTCTCACTACAGGAAATTGAGAAAATATCAATGAGCATAAACAAAAAAATAAAAAATCATGTGCATTCTCTTAAAAGATAGCTATTGAACTGTTATGCCTCTTTAGGTGTATGCAAAGCACTGGGAATAACAGTAAATAAGATAGGCCAAGTCTTGCTTTCACAGAAGGGGGTAATGAGATGATTATAACTCACACAGTTAATCAGTGAACTATAATTTCCACAATTCATTTTTTAAATTGATTTCAGAGAGAAAGAGAGAGATAGAAACATCACCTGCAACCCAGGCAGGTGCCCTCACCCAGAATCAAACCATGATTTCCTGGTTCATAGGTCGATGCTCAACCACTGAATCACGCTGGTCAGGGAATTTTCACAAATTGTACACATGAGGATAGTTAAAACTAACATTTCAGTGTATTCTTGTCCAATCTCTTTACACAAGCAATATATTCATAAAAATTAAAAAAAATGAGATAATACTGCAAAACTTTTTATCAGCCTTTTTATCTAACATATTTTATGAATATTTCTTTATTATTTTACTAGAGGCCCGGTGCATGAAATTCGTGCACGGAGGGGGGTTGTCCCTCAGCCCAGCCTGTACCCTCTCCAATATGGGACCCCTCAAGGGATGTCCGACTGCCCGTTTAGGCCCGATCCCGGTGGGATCTCACAATCCAGGACTGCTGGCTCCCAACTGCTTGCCTGCCCACTTTCCTGATTGCCCCTAACCGCTTCTGCCTGCCAGCCTGATCACCTTCTAACCACTCTGCTGCCAGCCTGTTTGCCCCCAACTTCCGTCCTCTGCCGGCCTGGTCACCCCTAACTGCCCTCTCCTGCAGGGTTGATCACCTCCAACTGCCCTCCCTTACAGGCCTGGTCCTTCTCAACTGCCCTCCCTTGCAGGCCGGGTGCCTCCCAACTGCCCTCTCCTGCTGGCCATCTTGTGGTGGCCATCTTGTGTCCACATGGGGGCAGGATCTTTGACCACATGGGGGCAGTTATATTGTGTGTTGCAGTGATGATCAATCTGCATATTACTCTTTTATTAGATAGGATAGAGGCCTGGTACAGGTGTGGGGGCCAGCTGGTTTGCCCTGAAGGGTGTCCCGGATCAGGTGGGGGTTCCCTTGGGGCGTGGGGCAGCCTGAGCGAGGGGCCTGTGTGTGGACGTGTGTTTGGTGTGTGTGTGTGTGTGTGTGTGTGTGTATGTGTGAGCTAGAGACAGTTAGATCCTGCAGGTCTTCCAAGGGGCTGCTAAACCGGGCAGTCTTAGATGGCGAAATCCCGCTTCCACCGCAGACACTCCGGGGATGACCAGTGCGGGCACAGAGACCACGCCATCTTGAAATACAGAACTGCTTGAGACTAGGATCCTAGCCTCAGCACCACCCAGTCTGGTTTCAGATTTAAACCAGGACCCTACAGCCACTAGGGACAAAGATCTGTGACCACAGCTGCAGACCCACAGACACCAAGAATCCAGTCATCCCGGTGCAGACTTCTGTGAGTCACAGAGCCCATCACCCTCCCTGCAAGCTCACTGCAGAGCCATAGGAACTGCTAGACCTACCCCGTGCAAGCAGGCCTCCTGCCCACACAGGGCAGCTCTGCTACCTGAATTTGAGCCTGGGCAAGCCCACACGGAAGTCTGTTTTCTGCAGCACAGGAGTAGACCTCCTGACAACACAGGATGGCTATGCAACCTGGTCCCCCAAGCAGACCAGGGATCCTGATTCTCCACTCAAGAGGCAGCACTGAGCGCCAGTGACTTGACTCTGTTTCTGATCGTGCGCGCCTAGGATCCCTGATTCCAAGTGCATTCACACTAAGAACCAGTGACTCCAATTCTCAGCGGATGCGCATACAGGGACCCAGATGCGCAAGGCCGCACCAAGCAACAGAGACTCTGATACTTGTTTCTCGGAGTGGGCACAGGGGGACTCTGACTCCTGGCACACACTAGGGGACTCTGATTTTCCAAATTAATATTTTCTAGTCTCTTTCATTTGCGTGCGGCCTCCTCCAGAGCCTGAACCCTGAACCTGAACCCTGAACCATGCGGGACATGGCGGGGGGGCGGGGGAGGGAAGGGACACTCACAACTGGTGCCCAACGTGGGGCACTCACACATTTCTTCTTGGTTGACCAGTTTGTTGGAATAGAGTTGCTCATAGTATTTTTTACAATTCTTTGTATTTCTGTGGGGTCTGTTGTTATTTCACCTCTTTTGTTTCTGATTTTGTTTATTTGGGTCCTCTCTCTTTGCTTCTTGGTGAGCCTGGCTAGAGGTTCATCAATCTTATTTATCCTTTCAAAGAACCAGGTCTTGGTTTCATTTATCTTTTGTATTGTTTTTTTTTTGGTCTCTATATCATTTATTTACACTCTGATCTTTATTATTTCCTTCCTTCTGCTCACACTGGACTTTTCTTGTTGCTCTCTTTCTAATTCTTCAAGTTGCAGAGTTAGATGTTTTATTACCAGTATTTCTTGTTTTTTGAGGTAGGCCTGTAATGCTATGAACTTTTCTCTCAGGACTGCTTTCACTGTGTCCCAAAGATTTTGGATTGTTGTGTTTTCATTGTTGTTTGTTTCCAGGATGTGTTTTATTTCTTCTTTGATCTCTTTGGTAACCCACTCATTGATTAATAGTATGCTATTCAGCCTCCAAGTGTTTGAATTTTTGTGATTGTTTTTACTGTAGTTGATTTCTAATTTTATGCCATTGTGATCTGAGAAGATGCTTGATATGATTTCAGTCCTCTTGATTTTGGAGAGACTTTGCCTGTGTCTCAATATGTGGTCTATCTTTGAAAATGTCCCATGTGCACTTGAGAAGAATGTATATTCTGTAGATTTGGGGTGGAATGTTCTAAAGATGTCAATTAAGTCCATCTGATCTAGTAAGTCATTTAAGATTGATGTTTCTTTGCTAATTTTTTGTCTAGAAGATTTATCCAGTGATGTTAATGGGGTATTAAAGTCTCCTACTATGATTTTGTTGCTGTCAATCTCTCCCCTGATATCTTCCAGAAGTTTTTTTTATGTATTTGGGTGCTCCTGCATTGGGTGTATAAATGTTTACCAGAGTTATATCCTCTTGTTGTATCGATCCTTTTAGAATTATGAAGTGGCCTTTCTTGTCTCTTGTTATGGTCTTCACTTTGAGGTCTATTTTGTCAGATGTAAGTATTGCTACCCCAGCTTTTTTATTCATTTCCATTTTCCTGAAATATATTTTTCGATCCCTTCACTTTCAGTCTGTGAGTACCTTGTTCTGCAGTGGGTCTCCTGTAGACAGCATATATATGGGTCATGCTTTCTTATCCATTCAGTCACTTGATTTCTTTAGATTGGAGCATTTAATCCATTTACATTTAATGTTATTATTGATAGGTACTTTTTTTGTAGCCATTTCTGTACTTTATGCCTATGTTCCTTCCTCCCCTTCTATTTTTTCTTTTTACAGCATTTCTTTTAGCATTTCTTGTATTTCTGGCTTGGTAGTGATAAACTCCCTTAGCCTTTTTTTGTCTGCAAAGCTCCTGATTTCCCCTTCAGTTTTGATTGATAGTCTTGCTGGATAGAGTATTCTTGGATTTAGTCCTTTGCTTTGCATCACTTTGTATACTTCATTTCATTCCCTTCTAGCTTGATGTATTTCTGTTGAGAAATCATTTGATAATCTGATGGGGGATTCTTTGTAGGTAACTCTCTGTCTCTCTTTTGCAGCCTTTAAGATTCTCTCTTTGTTGTTAACATTTGCCATTGTAATTATGACGTGTCTTGGTGTGGATCTTTTGGGATCCATCTTGCTTGGGACTCTCTGTACTTGTGTAACTTTTTTCTTCCCCATATCAGGTAAGTTTTCTGTCATTATTTCTTCAAATAGATTTTCTAATCTTTTCTGCTCTTCTTGTCCTTCTGGCAGCCCTATTATACATATGTTAATTGGTTTTGTGTTGTCCCAAAGCTCCCTTAGGCTCTCCTCCTGCTTTTAAATTTTTTTCTCCAGTTGTTGTTCAGTTTGGCCTTGTTTCTCTACCTTATCTTCTAACTCACTAATTCGGTCCTCTGCTTCTTCTAGTCTACTGTTGAAACCTTCCATGATGTTTTTGATTGTAGCTGTATCACTTTTGATTTCTTCCTGATTTTTGCTTAGGTTGTTGATTTTCTCGTCCATCCAGTGTATGAACTGTACGACCAGTACTCTGAATTCCTTTTCTGTCATGCTGCATGCCTCCATTTCACTTATTTCCTTTCTTGGCGTTTCCTCTTTTCCTTTCCTCTGGGGATTGTTTCGATGTCTCCCCATTCTAACTATCACCAGAAGGTTCAAATGCCGAGTTGTGGGGGGCTGGGCCGTGTGCAGTGGGAGCTTCATACCACCCGAGTGTCACTGAAGAGCTCCAATATCAAGATGTGTGGCTGCCATGGGTTGGTGGGAGTCATGCTCGCCCAGGATCAGAGACACTGGTACTCAGTGTGGCCTCATGCATGCACCTAGAATCAGGGACCCCACCTGCACTGCGCTGAAAAAGAGACCTCCCTGGCATGTGCCGAAAATCAGAGTCCCCTAGTGTGTGCCAGGAGTCAGAGTCCCCCTGTGCCCACTCCGAGAAACAAGTATCAGAGTCTCTGTTGCTTGGTGCGGCCTTGCGCATCTGGGTCCCTGTATGCGCATCCGCTGAGAATTGGAGTCACTGGTTCTTAGTGTGAATGCACTTGGAATCAGGGATCCTAGGCGCGCATGATCAGAAACAGAGTCAAGTCACTGGCGCTCAGTGCTGCCTCTTGCGTGGAGAATCAGGGTCCCTGGTCTGCTTGGGGGACCAGGTTGCATAGCCATCCTGTGTTGTCAGGAGGTCTACTCCTGTGCTGCAGAAAACAGACTTCCGTGTGGGCTTGCCCAGGCTCAAATTCAGGTAGCAGAGCCGCCCTGTGTGGGCAGGAGGCCTGCTTGCACGGGGTAGGTCTAGCAGTTCCTATGGCTCTGCAGTGAGCTTGCAGGGAGGGTGATGGGCTCTGTGACTCACAGAAGTCTGCGGCCGGGATGTCTGGATTCTTGGTGTCTGTGGGTCTGCAGCTGTGGTCACAGATCTTTGTCCCTAGTGGCTGTAGGGTCCTGGTTTAAATCTGAAACCAGACTGGGTGGTGCTGAGGCTAGTATCCTAGTCTCAAGCAGTTCTGTATTTCAAGATGGCGGGTCTCTGTGCCCGCACTGGTCATCCCCGGAGTGTTTGCGGTGGAAGCGGGAGTTCGCCATCTAAGACTGCCCGGTTTAGCAGCCCCTTGGAAGACCTGCAGGATCTAACTGTCTCTAGCTCACACATACACACACACACACCAAACACACGTCCACACACTCCTCTGTCGCTCCCTCACTCTCTCACACTCTCTCCCTCCCTACCTTATTGCTCGTCGCCATTTTTTCTCCCCTTGTGAATATTTCTTTAACGTTATTCCACAATATAATTTTAAATAGCCACAAATATTTTGTTTTCAAGATGTTCAAAACTTGCAAACAGTGATATATTGAGATGTACTAAGAATAAATGATGGGCCGAAACCGGTTTGGCTCAGTGGATAGAGCGTCGGCCTGCGGACTCAAGGGTCCCAGGTTCGGTTCCGGTCAAGGGCATGTACCTTGGTTGCGGGCACATCCCCAGTGTGGGGTGTGCAGGAGGCAGCTGATCGATGTTTCTCTCTCATCGATGTTTCTAACTCTCTATCCCTCTCCCTTCCTCTCTGTAAAAAATCAATAAAATATATTAAAAAAAAAAAGAATAAATGATGGGACTTGGAGTTTTTCTGTCAAAGGGTCTGAAAATATTTAAAGCTTGTAATGAGTATGACTATGTTGCCTTCGCTCTGCCTGATGACACCCAGTTTACACTCTTCCTAGCAACGTATGAGAGGACTGTTATCAGCATTTTTTTTTTTCATTTATAAAGAAATTAACCTTGTCTGAGTGTTGTTGTTTTTTTAAATCCTCACCCGAGGGTATTTTTTCCATTGACTTTTAGAGAAAGTGGAAGGGATAGGGTGAGACAGAGAGAAACACTGATGAGTAAGAGACACATTGATTGGTTGCCTCCTGCGTGCCCCTGTCAAGGGATGGGAGCCTGCAACTGAGGTACCTGCCCTTGACTGGAATCGAACCTGGGACCCTTCAGTCCGCAGGCCCACGTTCTATCCACTGAGCCAAACCAGCTAGGGCTTGTCTTCGTGTTTTCTTTTGTGATTGTGTGACTATTTCTTGTGCATTGGTCACTAATGAGTGAAAGTTGTAATTGGTGTTAGGGCAGAGAAGCATTTTGCCAAGGTGGATGGATGTCGGGACTATTGGATCGTTTCTGCCATTAAACCATGAGGTGAGGGGATGACTATAGGCCTTACTCTTTATATTAGTGGTAATTGATTCTTCAGTTTGACCATTGTCTCACTGTTCTATTGAAAGGAGTTTTAGGGGTAAAATAAGCAGGTTTAGGGAGTTTTAAGAATTAGAGGGTCCATGGGGGAGGACTGCAAATGTGAAGGTTTGGAGCTGCCAAAAAGCATACATTCACAGAGAGAAAAAAGGTGCCACATGATAAGGGGAGAGGAAGACATCCATTCACAGAAGATAAGGCAAGCCACAGGGTCCGGGGAGAAAGAGGAAACAAACTCTCACAGGGGATAGAGAAATGCTGACAAATGGGAAAAAGAGGAAAACAGATTTTCACAGGAGACAGAGAATTCTTCCACTGACGGGGGCAGAAAAAAAAGGGGTGTACCTCATGGGGTTTGAGCTTTGAAGCTGATATAGTGACCAATCAGAAGGGAATATCAAGAGACAAAGCACTGCAGGCTTTATAAACCTTATAAAAAGGGGCTTAGTGGGTTACCCCCTTTGGGACACTCTCCCTTTGTGGGAGTCTGTACTTGTTTCCAATAAATTTCTACCCTTTTCATCTACCACCTTTTGTCCTGGCTTCATTCTTTGAATCCATCTGGACAAGAACCCAGGAAAAAAAATGACCCTTGCATCTTGCTCAGGAAAAAACCACCCGGCTCACTGTGGCTAGAATGTCAGGGAACGTGAGGAGAGAGCTGGGGCAAACGGTGCCAGTGTTGCTAACGAGATTGCAGCGGAGCAGCAGACCCCATACCCATGAGAAGGACTGTAAAGAGCAGCTAGTCAGTCAAGAAAAGCTTTTCCCAGCAGGAAATCAAAGTGCTGTGGCTGGAGGCAGTGCTCCTACATGAAACAAGGTGCCTCAGCTTTTTTTTTTTTTTTTTTTTTAGAATATATTTTTTATTGATTTCAGAAAGGAAGGGAGAGGGATAGAGGGATAGAAACATCAATGATGAGAGAGAATCATTGATCAGCTGCCTCCTCCAAGTCCCACACTGGTGATCGAGCCCACAACCTGGACATGTGCCCTGACCGGGAATCGAACCCATGACCTTCTGGCTCATAGGTTGATGCTCAACCACTGAGGCACGCCTGCGGGGTTGCCTCAGCTTTTGTAAGAGAACAATGAGAGATGCAGTGGAAGGGTTTTGTTCCCTTTGATAGCATCATCAGTGTGACACTTGGCTTCTAAAGTGTCCTGAGACTGCTACTTTATATTAATATTATGTATGGTCTAGGCTCTAAAAAGCTCCTATTTTTCTTCCTAAAATGTGCTCATTTTTTTTATACAAAAGAGAAAGCAGCTGGTATTAAACAGGGAAGAGGCCTGTGAATTTCCTTGCCATGGAAGGGAATGTAAAGCCAGGTGGGAGTGGGTGCTGGAATGCCAGTCAATGGGCTTGTGTTGTAGACTTCATTCTACTGCCACCTACTTCTGTGACCCTGTGGCAAGTCCCTTAACCTCTTAAGGCTTTGGTTGCCTCATTTGTTGGAGCAAGGGATTTGAACAAAATGGTTTTGATGTTTCTTCTGGCTTTAAGTGTTCTGTGACATTTTTCCACCTAAACCAAAGCTTGTGCAGATTCAGACTGGGGGCTCATCTTAATCCCCCTGCTCAAATATGGGGAATAATATGTTATTACAACAGTTTTTAGACTATCATCTCTCCTATGAGACTCTCTTTGGAGTTATATTGGAAAGAGGTGATTCTGGGATTGATAGCATAATTTACTACGCACAAATGGCAATTTCTGCTTTATATGTTTCCTGTCCTGGTCTTTGTGGTTACCATCAGGGTCTGACTTCATATTTATAATAATAATAATGGGAGAGGAATCCTTTTTATTCCTCATTACTTTTTTTCTCTACTCTGTAATTAATTTTCTTAACTTCCTATCTCATCTCATAAAACAACGAACACTTTCCAATTTACTGAAACAGTTGTTCCATAGAAGACCAATATGCTCCAATGACTCTCAGTATTGTTATATCTTCATCGACCCCGGGAAGAAGAGTGTGCTTGTGTGTGAGTGTTGTGTGTGCGTGCTCACGCATCCACGCGGAGTTAAGACACATGAATTAGGCCGAGGAATGATTAGGTGGTTGGGCTTCAAAGAGAACATTTTTAGATTCTATCTGGAACACATTTTATTAAAATTGCAACAAACTTTATAAAATCAGATGTATGGTTCATTAAGGGAACATTACCTTACAATTATGATTAATTAGATTAAACTTATGAAAGTGTGTTATTTGTTCAAATCAAAAGGGTGGGGGAAAATGATGGATGATGAAAGAGTGTGATAAATGAAGAAAGCAGCTGAACTAAATTGAATGTGTATTCATCCGTTTTCACTTCATAACTAATGATAAATTGAGCATGTCACATTTAACAATACATGTCTGGGCTTAAGCACACAGTTTCAGCTCCTGTTCGCTAATGCCTTGTGATAGGTAGTTGAGACCAAAGAATTGAAATTTTACCTCCTGGACTTTTGTCTGCTTACATCTTTCCTTGGAAAGTACAATGGATACTTAATCAAAAGAATTTATAGAATGCATTTTTTTTTGTCTAATAGAAACTGTACTTCCTAGATCATATCATAATGGTATTTAAAACTAGGAGATTTATCTTATTTTCCCCCCAAATGGATGGTTTCTCCCATTTGCAGGCCTAATCAGGTGCAGAGGTAGAAAGCACCCAGAATTATAGAAATATCTTTCTCCTTTTTCCCTCCCTCAAATGTAGCCATATTTATCTTGGCAATTGATTGGAAGAAACACCCTGAAAAGCTCATTAGACAGTCTGGGAGATTTGAAAGAGAGGGGTAAATATTAAACAGGTTACATCAGTTTCCTGAAATCTCAAGTTTTCCAATATTTTAAATCACATTGTAGTCTCTCAAGGACCATCTGAGATTTACGAAGCTGGTGTTGGGGTCAGGGAGAAAGTGTGTGGAAAACATTTCCAGTCAGACCGAAATTAGGCAAGTTTGCCACACAGTCAAGAATGGTTTATAGAAAGAATCCATTTTTGCTAGAAAAGTTCAAGAGGATCTTGACACACAAGCAGTATTTCTGTGCTCTTTAATTCTCACTGAAATCGGATTAAAACAATTTGAAGTGAGTGATGCTTTCTGAAAAGGTTACACAACTTTTTTTTCCCCCTAAAAGGATTTTGGTAAGGTTTCTAGTCAATTTTGATTTGATCTATACCTCATCTCTAAGTCCTACCTCAAAATCTTTTTAGGCATTGCTAGCTAAATATTTTCAGGAACAATGAGGCCTTTAAGGTACTGTTCAGAATATCACATGCTTGTGCTGCCCCCATAGATGTGCCTTTTGGACAAGAATTACTCTATTCCTCACAGGAGGGGAGGTGTTCTGAAAGACGCAAGGTGAGGCAAACTGTGGCCATCCAGGCGTTATGAAGGAATGGGTGGCGGTGGTGTCAGAAGCAGTTCGTTACATGACTAGAAACAAGTTGAGGGCTGAGGTTCTCGGTGGGCTGGGGGTGAGAGATGGGAGTCGGTGGCAGGGTGGTGTTGGCAATTTTGCTACACAGGGCACATTTGGTAATGTCTGCAGATATTTTAGTTGTCACAACGTTTGGGGAAGGGTGCAACTAACATCTAGTGGGTAAAGACCAGGAATGCTGCTAAACATCCTGCTATATACAGAATAGCTCCTCACAACAAAAATTATTCCAGATAACCTGTTCAAAATGTCACTAAAGATGAGGTTGACTAACTGTGGCTTAGGGTGAGGCATGAATTTAAAGAACAGCAAATTAGTGAATTTGATGAGCAAGTGAAGATGAAATTTAGGGTGAATTACATGGCTGAATTATATTCTTAAAGTGACACAACAAACACATCAGCCAATACTATGCCAAATAAACCCTAAATTCAGTAACTTGACTTTAACACTCATAACTTTAAGTAGAATATAGTATAAATTGGATTAGTCTTGGATCGCAACCAAAGTGATTTAATTCCTGAAGTACCAAAATAATTTTGCTCTGTTTAAATCTTTTTAATAACATGTTCCTATGGGAGTTGATTTGTTAAATTACAGTGAGGTTTTTAGGAGGTGTTATAATCTCTCATTTTCCATAGAGAGGACTTAGAGGGGTAGGCTTTGGTCTTATGGTTAAATTAGGAATAGAACTGGAACCAGAATTCAGTTTTCCTGAGTGTGTTGCTTGATTCTCCAAGTTAATCCCCCTCCCCTTTCCAGACCAGCATGCTGCCCTCTCTCCTGTGAGAAGACGGCCTTTATTAATGGCAAATTATCTTGGGAAAAATACCCTGAAGGTGAGGGAAGGTGGTGAAGGCTTGAGTCATGCTAAACTATTCAAAAGAGGAGCTTAGGAAGAAACTGCCACACTTGTCTGAGTTCTGACGGGAAAATATATCTCAGGGCCAAGACAATTCATCTGTCAGGCTTCCTGTTGGAAGAATATTTACTCAGCTGTGAGAAGAGAGCTTCAGTGAACATCCAAGATAATGAAAGTTTGATAATACTCAATATTCTGGAAATAACCCCGAATCAAGTAGGTTCTTAGTGTCAGAATGCAAAATGATAAAGAACTTGAGAAAACTGGGAGGTAAGGGCCTTGGATTTGTTAGGAAGAAAGAACATGTTCAGTTCTCTTCTTCTTTTGGTTTCAATTTATTGTGTTACTAGAGGCCCGGTGCACGAAATTTGTGCATGGGGGGTGGGGTGTGTGTCCCTCAGCCCAGCCTGCACCCTCTCCAATCTGGGACCCCTCGAGGAATGTCCGACTGCCCCTTTAGGTCCAATCCTACTGGGCATCCCTCTCACAATCCAGGACTGCTGGCTCCCAACTGCTCACCTGCCTGCCTTCCTGATTGCCCCTAACCGCTTCTGCCTGCCAGCCTGATCACCCCCTAATCACTCCCCCACCAGCCTGATTGATGCCTAACTGCTCCCCTGCCAGCCTGTTTGCCCCTAACTGCCATCCCCTGCAGGCCTGGCCACCCCTAACTGCCCTCCCCTGCAGGCCTGGTCACCCCTAACTGCTCTCCCCTGCAGGCCTGGGTCCCCCTCAACTGCCCTTCCCTGCAGGCCTGGTCTCCAACTTCCCTCCTCTGCCGGCCTGGTCACCCCTAACTGCCCTCCCCTGCAGGCTTGATCGCCCCCAACTGCCCTCCCTTGCAGGCCTGGCCCCTCCCAACTGCCCTCCCCTGCTGGCCATCATGTGGTGGCCATCTTGTGTCTACATGTGGGCAGCCATCTTTGACCCCATGGGGGCAGCCATCTTGTGTGTTGGAGTCATGTTCAATTTGCATATTACTCTTTTATTAGATAGGATTATTGTGGTGAAACATAACATAGAGTTTACTTTTTTAACCATTTTAAATGTGCAATGTAGTGGCATTTTGTATATTCACAGCATGTGTATCTATTACCACCATTCATTTCCAAAACTTTTTGTCACTGGAAACGGAATCTCTGTACCCATTAAACAATAACTCCCCAACCCCCTCCACCTCCCATCCCCTGGCAACCTCCATTCTACTTACTGTCACTGTGAATTTGCCTATTCTAGATACTTCTGTAAGTGGAATCATACCATGTCCTTTGGTATCTGGCCACAGTTCCCTTTTGCATTCTTAGTGCCTAGTTAATGCCAGCACAGGAAAGATATTTGATAAAATAAACATGGAATAAATGAAAGTCTTAGTTGGAGGGTGGGAATAGCATGCATCTTCAGGATTTAACACAATTTTTTTTCCTTAATAATAATAATAATAATAATAATGACAAAGCCTCATATTTGAACAGAGCTTAATGTTTCTTCAAAGAGCTTTGACATTTCTTCTCATTTGAGGCTTGATTCTTTAGGGGGGAAAAATGCCACTCTAGAGTTTAGATTTAAGTAAAACATCTACCATCGTGTATATATATATGTATATATATATGTATATATATATACACTATACACACACACACACACACACACACACACACACACACATATATATATATATATGCTTAATTGTACTTAGAAACATTTTAATTTGCTCCTCCTGTGAATAACTCCATGTAATAGGCTGCTCTGGGAGCGTGAATGAAATGCATGCTTCGTAATCATTTATTGATAAGGTTCAGGCCCACCTCTCCCGACAAGGAAATTGAAGCCTTACGATATTAAGTGCATCCTTTCAAGGTCCCAGGGGAAATTAGCAGCTGAGCCAGAATTAGAATTCACAGCCTCCAGGTCCCCAAGGCTCCACTGTGCTGAGCTGCCCACCAAACACAACTTCCTTTTCCCTTGCGTCTATTCCCAGTGATCTCTAATGGTACCTACAAAGCATGAAGCAAAAGTGACTATTCTTCCATGAATTCTCCCACCAGCGCAAACAGTGCAAATTGTTTTCTTTTGGGGTCAGAGCTTTGCCACCTGCCATTTCGGACTCGGCGGAAAGCTGAAATACATCATTTGAGGGGTTATACACTTGATCTCACCCTGACTAGTCCTGACTTCTCCCTCTGCGATCAGCTCCCTCTCCTGCCTGACGTTGCCTCCAGGGTCCTTATTCTCCCGTTAAGCACCAGGTGCCTTCAGGAGACCTGAGGGAACATTTTGCTCCACTTACAGATGTAGTCGAAAGGAAAGGTTAAGCAATTAAACTAATGCCCTCTTCATTGCCAACTTTATTTGTCCCTCTTTCTATGATCCCATATTTTTGTGCAGCCTGTGGTTTGACACAGCCTCATTGCACTTCCCCTTTGATATTGTCTCATAAAACTCTGTCAGTAATATAATTGCTCAGCCAGCTTTCCAGGTTATGTGCCCCACCTCCCCCAGCACACCGGTAGAGAAAGCATTTAAGCTTGACACTGTGACTTTCCTGGGGTAAGTTCCGTCCTTTTATCGTCGAAATGCTTTCAAGTATGCACTACAGTGCACTTACTTTTTTCTTAATATAACTTCCATCCCACCTTCCTCCTCTGCTTGCCAACGGAGGAAAATAGACTTGTCTGCTTGGAATAATCAAATGAGACTGTGATAGGAAGAATAGGTCAGGGAATAGTAAGTAGCTAATTTACTGGGGATGATACAATCATTCCAATTCAGATTGTTTAAACAGCAGCCTTTGGAAGAAACAAGTTTTAATGGCCAAGGAGATATTTCAGTGACGAGATTTGGGCCTTAGTAGGGACACCGATTTGGAATTGGAGCAGAGAAGCAGGAGAAAGGATGGAAACGTGAATGAGGTAGTGTTAGCTAGGGCAGGGCAAGGTTTCTTTTAATATAAAAACATAACTCTTTAGTACATGCCATTGGCATTGAGGTAATTTAGGGATGGCATGTTGATTGCCTGGCCCCTCTTGTCTTATGTTGGGTCCCAAGCGGCAGTTCCTTTGTAATTCCTGGGACTCGAATAAGAGGCTCCTGCACCAACCGCACTCCTCACAAAATCCTGAGGATTCTAATTTAGTATTTTGTCTTTAATACAGACTCTTTTTATTTTCACTTATTTTATTTTAATTGGACTCCAGTTGGGTCTCTCTCTCTCTCTCTCTCTCTCTCTCTCTTTTATCCTCACCTGAGGACATGTTTATTGATGAGAGAGAGAGAGAGAGAGAGAGAGAGAGAGAGAGAGAGAGAGAGATTGATCGGCCGCCTTCCATAAGCTCCCGACCAGGAATCAAACCTGAAAACCAGGTATGTGCCATGACTGGGAATTGAACCCGAGACCTTTTGGTGTACGGGAGGACACTCCAACCAACTGAGCCACCTGGCCAGGGCTCCAGTGGATTTCTTTTAAGATCCCAAACCAGGCTTATCTTCATAATCAGCTGGAGAGTAACACACACACATACACCACACCATATCGCACACGTATACACAAACACATTTACAGATCCCCCAACTCCACTCTTGTGATTTTGACTCATTTGATCTTGGGTGAGGCTTAAGAATCCATATTTAAAAAACATTCTCTAGGTCATGCTAATGATCAACCACATTTGGAAATGTCTCTCTAAGACCATTTTAACCATTTGTTAATTGGACATCCTGCAAATATGTGTCCCAGCCAAGTCTATCATCTTCCAGGGTTAGTGGTCTAAAAGTGATCGAATCACAGTAATTTAATTACACAGCTGTTTAAAAACCTGTTTGCCCTGTCTCCTGTTTCAAGGATAAAATTCAGACTTCTTGGTTTACTGTGCTGGAGACTTCCCAATGCCATTCCTGTCCATCTTTCCAACCTTTTTTCCCTGTTACTATCCTTCATGTACCTGATAATGTGAATGGACTTCTCACTGGCTCCAGTACGTCTGCACATTTGAATCCCAAGCCTTTACTAATGGCATTTCCTTTGCCTGAAATATGCCACCTGCTCCTTTATCTTGAGGCAAGACTTCCCTGAAAGGGCACCTCCCACATGAAGCCTTCCTTGATTGGGCCAGATACTGTCAGCTGCTCTCTGTGATTCTGAAGCATCGTATTCGTGCCATTAAAACAACATTCATCAGACTGTACGATAATTTATCTTTACTAGATTGTAGGCTCCTGGGTGTCCAGGACTCTTTTATACAACCTGTTGTTTTGAAACCTAGCACCGTCTCAAAAATAGTAGTTCTAAGAATTGTGTATGGAATGAACGAATGAAATAGCACCTCTTTTATACTGTGGTAATTAAGAACCTGGGCTCTGGTCCCAGACTAACTGTGTTTGGTTCTTGACTAGGCTGCTTATTAGCTGGATGACTTTGGTCAAATCACTTACCTCTCTGTGCCTGAGTTTCTTCATATTGCCTGGTGTTAGCTATTATTATTGTTGTCATCATTACTATATTTAAATACTAGAGGAAGATTACAGGGATATTGTCAGAGGGTTTTGGTGGAAATAGGATACAAGGTCTCCTTTGTGACCTTGGGCAAGTTACATGACTGCTATACAAAATGGTAATTTAAAACCCTGTTTGCATCACAAAATGGTAATTTAAAACCCTGTTTCCGATGGTCTTAGGCTCTACAGCAGCAGTTCTCAACCTGTGGGTCGACCCACAGGTTGAGAACCACTAGCAGGGTCGCCTAAGACCATCGGAAAATGCAGATATTTACATTATGATTCATAATAGTAGCAAAATTACAGTTATGAAGTCACCACAACGTGAGGAACTGTATTAAAGGGTCGTGGCATTAGAAAGGTTGAGAACCACTGGTCTAGGACAGTGGTTGGCAAACTCATTAGTCAACAGAGCCTAATATCAACAGTACAATGATTGAAATTTCTTTTGAGAGCCAAATTTTTTAAACTTAAACTTCTTCTAATGCCACTTCTTCAGAATAGACTCGCCCAGGCCGTGGTATTTTGTGGAAGAGCCACACTCAAGGGGCCAAAGAGCCACATGTGGCTCGCGAGCTGCAGTTGGCTGACCACGGGTCTAGGAGATCTGTCTGCCACCAGAACTACTATTCCCAGAATTCCTGGTGCTCCCCACGCTCTTGGTTTTCCCTTCCTGCTCTGTCTCCATCCCACGGTCTCCTGCTCTGCCAAGTCCTCCAAGCCACCAGCTCTCCCTCTTTGCTCTCTGTCTGGTGGCTTGGGGAACTTGGCTCCCCAAGCCACTCCACTCTCCACTGGCTCTCCTGCTCTGCTCTCTGCCAGGCGGCTTCGGGGGGCATGGCTCCCTAGGTGACTGAGGGAGCCACGCCCCCCCCAAGCCGCCAGCTCTCCTGCTCTGCGACTTGGGGAGAGCGACCAAGGGAGCCACGTCCCCCCAAGCCGTCAGCTCTCCTGCTCTGCTCTCCGCGGTCACCTGTGTACGCAAATTAACCCACCAGCTTTGTTGGGTTAATTTGCATACTCACTCCTGATTGGCTGGTGGGTGTCACGGAGGTACAGTCAATTTACATGTTTCTCTTTTATTATATATGATATCCTTACATCTCTCTTTTACTGATGGGGAAATGGAATCACTTGCCCATGGTCACAAAGCTAGCAAGCAATAGGGCCAGAACTTAGATACAGGCCTGTCTAGCTCCAAAACTGTATGCAGAACTATTGTGCAAAACTGCATCTCACATAAGATAACAGTGCACATGAAAGAGTATACTAATGTGTGAAATAACTGATCATATTGCTTTTGCTTAATGCTTTATCCTTTTTCAAAATTGTTTTGGCTATTCTCAGACTTTTCCCTTTCCATATAAATTTTAGCATAAGCTTGTTGATGTCTACAAAAACCATGCTGAGAATTTTGTACAAATTGCATTGCATCTATATATCAATTTAAGTAGAATTGACATCTTTAGTATGCAGTCTTCCAGTCCATGAACACAGTTTATCTTTCTAAGTTTTTAGGTCTTCTTTGATTTCTTTCACAGCATTTTATGATTTTTCATCATACAGATCTTGTACAAATTTTGTTAGATTTTATACCTAAGTATTTTATTTTATTTGGAACAATTGTATTGTAAATTGTATTGAGTTTTGGATTTAATTTTCCAATTATTTGTTGAAGTATATAGAAATGCAGTTGATCTCTAAGTGTTGATCTTGTGTCCTGTGACCCTACTGAACTCACTTATTAGTTCTAGGAGTTATTTTTCTAGATTGTTTGGATATTCTAATAGACACTTAAGTCATCTGCAGAGAGAGATAGTTTTATTTATTATTTTCTAATATTTTTTCTTGTATGTTCTTTCTTTTTCTTGCCTTCTTGTAATGATTAAAACACCCAGTATATTTCAAACATGAATATTTTGAATTGAATATTTTGGTGAGAATGGAGATCCTTGCCCTGTTCCCAATTTTAGAGGGAAAGCCTTTAATCTTTCTCCATTAAGTATGATGTTAGCTCTGAGCCTTTTGGAGTGTTCTTTATGATCAGTGGCCGGCAGGGTAAGAGTTGGTTCCCTGAGCCTAGTATCAGGCCTGGCTTAATGCTGGACTCAAGCCACATGATTCAATCTGTGTGGAACAGAAAATGTATCTCTCTATTCCTAGTGTGCCTATTTCTTTTATAAAAAAGTCATAAGTATTGAATTTTGTTAAATGCTTTTTCTCTGTAAGTGGATTTTTCTTCTTTAGCTTGTTGATATGGTGGATTACATGAATTGATTTTTGGATATTGAATGAGCTTGCATACCTGAGATAAGTTCCACTTGGTCATAGTATATTATTCTTTTTGTATTATTGTTGGATTTTATTTACTAATATTTTGTTAACATTTGGTGTTCTAGTTCTTGAGAGATATTGGTTGTTAGTGTGTGTGTGTCTGTTTTTTTTTTTTTAATTATCTCTATCTGATTTGGGTATCAGGGTAATACTGGCCTGAAAATTAGTTGGAAAGTATTCTCTCATTTTTAATTTTCTGGAAGAGATTGTGTTAAGTTGGTGTTAACTTTTTAAATGTTTGGTAAAATTCTAAGAAAAATCATTGTGATCTGAAGATTTCTTAAAATGTTCAGTCCAAGTTCTTTAGTCATTACAGGACTATTTTGGTTGCCTATTTCATATTGGCTGATTTTTGTTTTTTAAAGAATTGGTTTATCTCTTCCAAATTGTCAAATTTCTGAGAATGAAGTTGTTCTTAGTACTTTCAATGACTTTTAAAGTACTTTTAATGGCTGCAGGATCTGCTGTGATGTCCCATTTCATGTCTATGTTTTCTCGCCTCATTAAATATCCTTGACAACTGAGCAGCATCTTTGGGCATTTAAAATTTTTTTAAATTATTTTTTTCTCCTCATGTAGGCCTTGATTCAAAGTGGACACTTGGTTTTTTAAATTGGTAAAAGGCAGCTGCTGGAGTTAAAATAAGAGAGACTCCTTAATTGCTGACTCCTCTATCCTGTTTCTACCTGCCCTGTAAAGTGTGCAGTTTGACAACCACTGCCACAGGATGTGTTGTTTGTACTGTGAGATTCAGACCAAGGAAACACTAATTATCACTGAAACTATGCTGAACAAGATTAGACTACTTTAAAAATTTTTTATTTTATGTTTTATGCTTTAAAATATGTATATTTTATTGATTTCAGAGAGAAAAGGAGAGGGAAAGATATAGAAACATCAATGATAGAGAATCATTGATTGGCTGCCTCCTGCACGCCTCCTACTGGGGATTGATCCCACAACCCCAGGCATGTGCCCTTGACCCGAACCAAACCCGGGACCCTTCAGTCTGTAGTCCGACGCTCTATCCACTGAACCAGACCAGTGAGGGTTGTTTTACGCTTTTTATTGATTTTTGGAGAGAAGAGGGAAGGAGAGAGAGAGAGAAAGCAAGAGAGAGAAACATTGATCAGTTGCCTCCTATATACACTCCAACCAGGTTTTGAACCCTCAACCCGGGTATGTGCCCTGACTGGGAATCGAACCTGCCACCTTTCAGTGTATGGGATGACACCCCAACCAACAGGCCAGGGCAAGATTACATTACTTTTCATGAAACACTGCCAGACTTCAAGATTGTGTTGTATCCCAGGATTATTACTATGAATAATTATCATTGTGTTTTATAAAGAAAAGGAGAAAGTATAGAAGATTTGAGAGAGTCTATTCTGACTCTACCATATGATTACTATAAAACTTGGATGCTGTCTGCAGCAATCTTGCCCTGTGAAGGTATAATTGGATTATGGTCCCAGTCAATTCCATTTTTGTCTGTGAAAGTTAAAGTTCTTCCCTGATTTCTGGATTTTACACATTCACAGTCTGGATCTTGGTTCATAAAGTTATGCTTTTCCCCATCTAAATTTTCTTGTTAGGAAAAAATTGTTAAAAATTTGGAAACAAGGCAAAGAGTGGGTGATATGCCTTTCAGTGTCCTATCAGAATATTTTTTATAGGCCATCTCAGTACTTTATTTAATCATTTAGGGCAGGGGTTGGCAAACTTTTCATTAAAGGATCACATAGTAACTATTTTAGACTTACAGGCCATACACTCTCTGTCACAACTTCCCAACTATATTACTGTAGCTTGAAAGCAGCCATAGGAAATACTTAAACAAATGGGCGTGACTGTGTTCCCAAAAACCTTTATTTATAAAACCAGGTGGCTAGCCTGCAGGCCATGTTTTTTTCATCTCCTCAAAGGGGAATATACCTTTTTTTTTTTTTTTTTACTTACTATTTGCTGTGATTCAGAGCCGGACTGTGAAATTAATGTTAGCTTCTGATTTTTTTTTCTAATAGAGATGCAAGTGATTTATATCCTAAGGTTATGCTTGAATTACCCTGTAAGATACTAACTAGTTTTGTATCTAATCTAACAGTCTTATTGTAACATTCTCTTTCACATGGCTATGGATACCCAATTCCCATCCCCCTGGAGCTAGCTGTCCATCCTCCTGGACCCCTCATTAATAAGTTGAATGAGCCATTGACATCTGCTTTCTGAGAATTAAAAACTTTTGGAAATAATACTTTCACACCCCAAACCCAAAGTTCAGTCTCTTTCAGTGGTTTTCCCTCCTCCCCATAAGTGACATTCAACAGAGATCTAGTAAGTTTTGTCAGCATTGATTAAATATTTGAGGAGATGTTACAAGATGGAAAATCACTGCAGAGCACATAGCCTTTTACCATCTGCTCATTTCTCCCTCCTCTCCTCTTCCTTCCTTCTCTCGTTCTCATTTTCTCCTTGCTGGAATACTGACCTTTTCTCTCCACTCATGTAAATTCTATTTTCTACAGAGTAGCCTAGTTCAATGAAGGCTTTATCATGGTGTTTCATTTTTATAGAGCTGTGAGATTATATATTTTTTCTCCTGCTACATGAGACAATTTCTTTTTGAAATAAACTCTCGATTAGTTTGTATATTTTTCATTTGTCCCTTCATAATAGAGGTGGTATTTAGGAGCAGAACACAGCTTTATCTGCACATGTAATTATTCTAGCAGTGGTTGAAGCAGCTTTCTTTCAAAGTTATTATTTTCTTTTCTAAAATTTTCTTCAGTATTTTTATTGTTCCTATATTAGTGATACAATGACCTACTCAACCTCTTTTCATTTCCATTCATCTTATTTACATTCAGTGTGTTAATTTAGTGAGAAAAAGGAGTATTCACTATCTCTGGAATTCCTCACTACGGACATGCTTGGGTGTGCAGAAGCATTCAAACTCTACTTTACCAAGTACATTTCCGAGTACAATACAATACCAGATCTTTTACTAAAGCTTTCAATGACAATTTTTAAAAAGTGTTATTCCAGGAACAAGCAATTTCTAAAATGGTATTTTTATGCCCTAACAAGTGTTAGAATCCTTACTTGTTCCTGCTTGTAGGAATGCCCACTGTCTAATGAAAACTAAAATGTAGTGATATTCTGTGTTAAGGAAAATACCTTAAAAAGGACAAGCTCTTGGTCTATAGATTTATTTAGTTCAGCAATAGTTTCTTGGGTACCTACTATATGCTAAACATAGTATTATGTAATGGAGTCAAAGCTGAATCAAGGATGTAATACTGATCGCTAGAAGATATTCATTAAAGTGTTGGCAGTGAAATGGCACCAGGTGTTAGACCAATGGAGTCAGACAAGACCTTGGCTCAGCAACCTCAGTACTTGAGTTCTGGCTAAGAAAGAATTCAGAGACAAGACCCAAACTATAAGAGAAAGTTTATTTAAAACGTCACAGAGGTAGAAGTGAGTTGTAGCAGAAATAGGCTCGGGAAACAAGTCACAGAGGCAAAAGAAGGGCCCTGGGAGCTGAGGAGAGAGAGAGGCAAGGAAAACATGCCTCGGGAAGGGGATAGGGAAAGGTGTGGGTGTGCTCCACAGAGAGAGCTGCACTGGGTTCTCCTTCTAGAGGGTATCTACCTGGAGGTCTTGGGATAGGATCCCAATAGAATATTCATGAGCTTTCCAGGTGTGTCCTTTCAGAGTCATGGTCTCAATTGATTGGTTGGCACTAGGGCAGAGGATCATTAGTCAACACAACTGGTCCTGATGTCAGCCATGGCATCACTTCTCTGGTTTTGCTGCTTTTCTAGGTCTGGAGCTGAAACACAACTGAGGCCTAGATGTATTTGATATGGATCAGAACCTCATTGTCCTGGGGGCTTAATGCTTAAGGGCTATTCTCTGGCCCCCTTGTTCATTCCCTGCCTAAGGAGGTCTAACCCTCATGACTAGCAATATGTCAGTGGAGGAGGGTCTGGATTGCATGACCAGTGATATGCTAGGGGAGGAAAGGTTATCTTGGTGGTGAGGTCTTTGTTTTCCGAGTTTTTTCATTGTTAGGCACCTGGGGTTTTCCACTCTGGTGACGTTTGGTACCTGGCCCATTGCCCTTGCTCTGCTCATGTCTGTCTAACTGCCTATCACAAAAGATTTCTGGATATTGATGTGCTTCATGAGTGTACTCTATTTTGATCATTTCTAACATTAGAATAGTTTTTGTTATCTTTAATTAAGGTTGTGTTTCTGAATGTTGTTTCCAGTGCTTTTAGAGGTAGGAGGGATATAAAAAAAAGAAAAGAAAAAAGATGTGATCTAGATGTCAATTGTAGTCACCTTGTTTATGAGATTTAAATGAAATATAGACTTCCCAAGCTTCTATGTGAAGCCGCGCACTTAGTCACAATTTCAGCAAAGTTCTATAAGTTTACATTTCTATAGTCACTTTTAACTTTAAACTTTCAATTTCATAACATTCCATTTTCTACAGTTTTTTTCTATCAATTACAAATATGAAACTTATCCCCTTTTCTTGAATTTCTTTTCCAATAACTCTCACAGGGAATTTGTGTTTATAGCAAAATTTACTGAAGGTTTTAGAATGAGGGAGGGGTTTATAGCTCAGAGGCATCAACAGCATAAAATTAAATATCCTGTTCTTTGAAGTCCTTCAGCTTCCTATGTAGGCTCCAGCCTCCTGCCAGTTTGCCCAGCTTTCCCTAGGTCTCTTCCTTTCTCCTTCCCTCACTTCTCCTCTCTTTTCTATAGTCATCCTACACCTGCCTGTTTCCTCCAGCAGGGGAGATTGTTTCATAGTGTTTCCTATATAAATACAAATTTTCTCCTTAGGAAGCACTCAGGTGATAGCTGTTAAAATAACAAGTCATTTTTCCTTGCTTTATGAAAAAAATTAGTAAAATGTAATATCCCCCTCTTTTTCTTATCTTTTCCTTCTTCTTGTACTTCCATGTACTTTTCTGGTATTTCTAGGGTTGCAACCTCTAGTATATAGAAAGCTAAGGATAAGCTAATAGAGCATGCTGAAAACCAGGAAAAAGAACAAGCAGAGCATATAAATATTTTTAGTACTTATTGGGAAAACATAACAATGCTCTGTATGCTTTTTGGTATAGGTTACCATGTAGATGATTGACCAGTAAAATTACAATTCTGCTCAAAAGGTTAGTAAAAAAGGATGGTTATTTGAATGTATGTGTGTTATTGTAACTCCGAATAAAAGCTCCCAGGATTATTGGGAATCAAAGAATGGCAGCACAAACTACCCAAGCTTGCCTTTCAACTTCCAAATAAAGGTGAACTGAACCTCTTGCCACCCTAAGTGATATTCTGGTTTCTTATTTGTAGGAACAAGAACATGTTGGAATTGATGGATTTTTCACTAAGTAATATTATTAAGAATTATTAATATTAAGAATTAGTTTGCACTAAGTAAGCAATAATTTAGAAGGTATAGGACAATGTGCAACATAATCACTAAAAAGTTGATTTGTAGGAGATTAAAGTTTTAACATGTCAGAATATTTATACAATTATTAATTTTCTAAAAAGAGTGATATCATGATCAATTTTACCTATTAGATTTTAATTTAACAAAAATTGCTTTCTTCAGCAGATTTAATAAAATCTTAAAAAATAATAAAAAATAAATAAAATTAAAAATTTTTTTTTCAAAAAACAGGTGGTAACAAACTGTTAGAATTTAATTTAGGGCAAGTGTGCTGGTGACAAATCTGGTTTTATTTGTCCGAAAATTTATTTATTTATTTAAAAAACAGTTTTATGGAGGTATAGCTAACATATAATAAACATCAAATATTTAAAGTAAACAATTTAGTAAGTTTTGCCATATGTATACAGTTGTGAAACTATCACAGTAAAAATAGTGGACACATATATTGACCACCCCCCCAAATTCCTCCTATGCCTTGTTAATCCCTCCCTCTCCTTACACTGCCTCCAACCACTGATCTTTTTGTTAATATATGAATTAATTTGCATGAACATACCTTTACTTTTATTTTTGAAGGCCATTTTTGCTGTGTGTAGAATTCTAGATTTTGAGTTATACTCTCCATTGCCTTCTAGTTTCCATTGAGATGTCATCTGTCATTTTTATGGCCCTGTTATTTCCTTTTTCTTTTCAGATTTATTGAAATATAATTGACAAAATTGTATATATTAAAGTGTATTACTTGTTTTGATGTACATTTTGAAATGATTGTCAAAATAAAATCCATTACCTCACATTATCAGTATTTAAAAAAATATTTTTATTGATTTAAGAGAGGAAGGGAGAGGGAGAGAGATAGAAACATCAATGATAAGAGAGAATAATTGACCAGCTGCCTCTTGCATGCCCACACTAGGGATCGAGCCCACAAACTGGGCCTGTGCCCTGACTGGGAGTTGAACCATGACCTCTTGGTTCATAGGTCGACGCTCAACCACTGAGCCATGCTAGCTGGGCTACAAAGCATTATTAAAAGAGTTTGAAAAAAGACCCATGAAGTGGAAAGATATTCTGTGTTCATGGATTGGAAGACTCAACATAGTTAAAATGTCATTACTACCCAAAGCAATACAGAGATTTAATCTAATCCCCATTAAAATGCCAATGACATTTTTATTTTTATTTTTTTATTTAAAAATATTTTTATTGATTTCAGAGAGGCAGGGAGAGGGAGAGAGAGATAGAAGCATCAGTGATGAGAGAGAATCATTGATTGGCTGCCTCCTGTGTGCCCCTTATTGGGAATCGAGCCCGCAACCTGGAATGTGCCGCAACTGGGAATCGAACTTGGGACCTATTGGTCCATGGGATGATATTCAATCCACTGAGCCACTACAGCCAGGCTCCAATGACATTTTTAAAAGAAATATTAAAAAAAAAGTCAGATTTGTATGGGACCACAAAAGACCCTGAACGGCCAAAGCAATCCTGAGAAAAAAGAACAAAGCTGGAGTTATCACACTACTTGACTTCAAATTGTGCTACAGAGAAACAATAATCAAAACAGCATGGTATTGGCAGAAAAACAGACACATAGACCAATGGAACAGAATTGAGAGCCCAGAAATAAAACCACATATATATGGGCAAAACATTTTTGACAAAAGAGTCAAAAACATACAATGAAGAAAAGAAGGCCTCTTCAATATATGGTGCTGGGAAAGTTGGAAAGCCAAAGAATGAAGCTGGATTACAGTTTGTTCCCATGTACAAAAATTGTATGTGACATTTTTGTTCTACTCTCTTTGGTCCTCTAGTCTCCTGAAGACTTCTTGCCAAGGTTACAGGACACTTTTCATTTGCTTTAATTTTATTTGTGAAGACTTCCAGTTATTTAAACTCTGTAATTGTTTATAATCTCCATAAGTAAAATTTTACTTTATATGAACATGAACACATATAAAGAAAGGACTTTTTCCTTTAGGAGATACCCTTTCTCATTCTATTTTCAAGGTTACAGTCATTGCTGATATAAGTTAGTACAATATAACTCTACCCCCCTGACTATGCTGGTTAGTCTAGGAGTTGGAATCTGGCCCAAGGTGGGACAACCAGAGCCTTCTCTTTGGTGGCTGATAATTCTAGGGACCTGTTTTCTTCCATATTGATCAGAAAAGTAGAAAAAAGTGAGTCTAGAGAGAGGGCAAGTGGTAAATATAGCAAATACAAAGCAAAACACATAGATTAGAGATGGAGCGAGACAACCTAAAGTGTTCTGAAGCCCTGCTTCCAGGTGCTTCTTAACACCTGGTACAGTTCTTTGGACTTTGTGGGACATCCCAGAAACCTTGTAATAAATTACAATTGTTACTTGTTTGAGAGGAGTTCTGCAGCACCGATGCTTCAACTTAGGGCATGAAGGGCCCCTCTCATGCTTTAGAAGATTTTTCTCCAGCTCTATCCCCCTCACTGGGGCAAAGAGTCTGCAGAGTCAATGGGATATGCCTGTATTCTAGACCACACACTGGGTACATGGCATCCAGGGATTCCTGCCCAAGTAGTTCCTAACCTACTTCCAGGACCTCTGTTAGCTTCTTGCCTGGTCCATTTTCGTGTAGGCAGATCATACAGCCAGTGTAACCTCCTCAGTCCCCAGAGGTAGCCACAGGGTTACTGTTTCTGGTGGGTTGTGAACTGAGGTTGGACTTGCAGGTTGGGGCATTCACTTGGGTGTGCAACAAGACCAGTAAGGTGTGGAATAGAGCCTGCGGTCAGAAAAAAAGGGTGACATGCCACTAGTCAGTGTCCAGGGGCTAGGGACTAGGGACTACCACACTCATGTGCTGATATCCTAAAACTGAGAATTTTAAGCTTGGGAACCTGGTTCAGGGAGTTCATGAAGGTATGTTTGTCAATATAGAAGGATAGAATACACTTTATATAACAGCTTGATTATAAATTCTATATATTTATACATGTAGTATATGGGGTTTCATTTGTTCTCTCTCCCAGGCTCTGCAATTGTTAGAGGTGGGCCTGACCAAACAAGCCAATATAAAGAAAATATAATCTTATAGTAATTAAATTAATGTTTAACGATTTATAGTAAGTACAAAGGAATTTCTAATAAGACTCTATTACTAGAACAGGCTAGTAAAAAAATTACTGATTTAAAGCTTGTATTAGTTATCTAATGCTGTTACATATTAAATCCCTAAATTGGCAGCTTAAAATTAGAAACATTTATTCATTCTCTCCATGTTGTGAGTCAGAAATCTAGGATCAGCTTAACTGGTTGGTTCTCATTCAGAGTCTCTTACAAGATTGCAGTCAAGAAGTTAGCCAAGGTTACAGTTATGTTGGGCTTGACTGGGGCTGAAAGTCACTCTTGAGCTTCCTCACATAGCTGTTGGTAGGCCTTAGTTCCTTGCCACATGGGCCTCTCCATAGGTTGCCTTGGTGACATCATAAGATAACAGCTGACATTCCCCAGAGTGAATGATGAGAGAGGAAAGAGAGAAGCGAGATGAGGGAAGAAGGAAGAAAGGAAGAGAGAGAGAGAGAGACCAAAATGGAGGTTGCAATTTTTTTGTAACCTAATATCATTAGTGATATACTATCATTTATGCTGTATTCTATTGGTAATACAGACCAACTCTGGTACAATTGGGAGAGGACTAGTAGAAGTAGTCCTTACTTAATTTATCCAGCCCACTAGCTTCCTTTTGGTTCTTGAACTCACCAATTCTGTCTCAGCTCAGGGCCTTTGCATTTGTGGCTTCTCTGTTATGTGCGCTTCCTATTGCTCTGCCTTGGCTGACCCTCTCAGATTTCAGCTTAAAGGTCACCACTGTAGAGAAGCTTTCACTGATCACTCATCACTCAACATACCGTAGTTATCTCATCATTCTCTATTCTGTCACATTATTTTAATTCTAAGTGCCCAAACTTAAATGTATGTTGAGTGAATGAGCCTTAGTAATTATGTGACCTTGGGGAAAAGAGAAGCTCTCCAAACCTTAATAGCTTTATTTGTATTTAGTAATCCCCTACCCTACCCACTACACAGGCTTTTGTGAGAATCAAATGAGCTAGAATTTTCTATAACCATTGATGAAATAGTTATTGTTGCTTAACCTTTCCCTCCTTTTTCCTCTGGGGCAGAAAAAACTGGCCAAGAATGTATTTTTCTATTTCATTTATTAGATTTCCTTTATCTAACTGTTTTGTAGGACTGCTGTTCATTTTCTTTTCACTTATCCATTCAATGGACTCATATTTACTGCCCTGTAAATGTCTCAGAGGATTTATTTTGAATTAAAGTTATGATTTTACGTGTGAAAAGTATTCAGTTGGGAACAAGGTTAGTAAAGTTTATTCAAAATATAAAATGACATTATGGTTTTGGATCATAACTAATCATAACATCCCATTGGACATGGGGAGTAGTATGTGCTGTTTAGAAGTTAGTTATGCACAAAAGAACAAATACCCATGAATCACAGCAAACCTTTAATAATGCACAATTGGAGTTCTGGTCATGTTTGAGCCATTCAGAGTCTAATCAGTAAAGCCCCCTTGAGTCAATAATTGCCTTCTCCTCAAATCATTGCAGGTATCTGTGATGCTGTACATTATCCACATAGAAATGAACATATGGTTATTGAACATATAACACAACCGACTTTGTTGGAGAATGTTTCCTTTAGGATGCCTTAAAACATTCTTGAGCAGAATATTGTGTGGGCTGCTTACTATCCCTTCTGTTCCTGGGGTCATAGGAGGGAAGTTGCTAATCCTTTGTATTAAGAAGAGTGAATAGAGCACTGCAAGATGTTGGAAAACCCAGACTTTATTTATTTATTTAGAGAGAATCATAATTATCTTCCATGATGAAAACAGCAATAGAGAAAGGTTGTTTATTTTATTTTTAAAAATTTATTTTTATTTATTGATTAAGGTATTACATGTGTGTCCTTATTCCCCTTTGCCCCCTCACTCCCCCCTGCTCATGCTCTCACCCCCCTGGTGTCTATGTCCATTGGTTATGCTTATATGCATGCATACAAGTCCTTTGGTTGATCTCTCCACCTTACCCCCACCCTCCCCTGCCTTCCCTCTGAGGTTTGACGATCTGGTCGATGCTTCTCTGTCTCTGGATCTGTTTTTGTTCATCAGTTTATATTATTCATTATATTCCACAAATGAGTGAGATCATGCAATATTTATCTTTCTCCAACTGACTTATTTCACTTAGCATAATACTCTCGAGGTTGTTTTTTTTTTTAAGTTGGAAAGGTATTTTTTCTCTCTTGTATAGCATTTCAGGCAACTCAAATGTTGGGGAGAGGCTTTTTGAAAGTAGATCAGTACCTTATCTGCAGTTTGTTGTTGTCTTTTTGTAACAACAACAACAAAAGACATTTGGCATGGTCAGAAAGGAGGGAGGAAGAGTTTTAAAAAGGAGTAGAGCAAAAAGCTATGCCAACTGGACCTGGCTAATTTCTGCTTAAATTAACTGAATTTTCTCAGTTTACACTCAACTTAAAAAAAATTTGACCAGTCAAAGCATTTATTAAGAAGCCACCTTATTTGCATCAAATAACTTAAATAATTATATATTTATTAATTGTATTTGAAATAACAAGCATTTTTAGGAGATCCAAGATGGCAGCAGACTAGGTGGATAATACACTCACCTTCTCCAAGGACCAAGCTGGAATTACAATTAAAATATAGAACGATCAACTTGAGTAACCAGCGAAAGACTAGCTGAATAGAAGTCTTATAACCAAGGATTTACAGAATAAGCCACATTGAGCCTGGTAGGAAGGGCAGAGAATAGAAAAGGCTTGGCCCCAGTCCCATGGGCAGTGGCTGATATTCCAGAGGGATATCTCAGCTACAAATGTTCTTCCTGAGGAGTGTGCAGTTTCAACCCCAAGCTGGTCTCCCCAGCCCAGTGTAGCAGAGCTGATAAGAGGCACCCATATAACATCTAGCTGTGAAAATCAGCAGGGATTCTGTCTGCCAGGGAGAGACAGCAGTCTGCTAGAGACACAGGTGTCCTCCTAAAGGGTCAATGTACAAAATCTCATTCTCAGCTACTCACCCTGGGCTCCAGTGTAGGGAGGGCAGAGTGGACTGGTATCATATGAAGAGATACTGGGTTTGTGGCTCTGGGGTGAGAGCTGAGGAGATAGCCCCTGGAACCCTTGTGCTGAGTCACTCTCCCACACTGCAGACACCATCTTTCTTGGGTGGAGCACTCCCTTCCGTAGTGTATCAGCTTTGGGGAATGCAATAGCCCTACCCTCTGGACTCCTTCTCGCCCCACCCCATGGAGCTCAGACCCTGCTGAGGAGCCAGCTGCCTGGGCTGAGGTGTAGAGGTCTGGGTACATTCAGGTGGTGTCAGTGACTGGATGGTGTCGCTTTGGGGCAGGGACCATTCTGTACACTTTCCTGTGAACCTGTGCTTCTCTCTCATGGGAGATCCTCTAGCCCCACCCTCTCAACTCCTGGTGGCCCTGTCCTGCTGAGATCTGGGCAGAATCTGGGACAGACTTGTGAAAAGATGCTCAATGTCATCAGAGAAATGCAAAATAAAACAACAACGAGATATCACCTCACACCTGTTGTTTTTTGACCCATGCCTTCTACCATTGTTCTTATTTATTTTAAAAAAAATTATTTTGTCTAAATTTATTGGGGTGACATTGGTACCTCAAACCTGTTAGAATGGCTATCATCAATAAATCAACAAACAAGTGCTGGTGAGGATGTGGAGAAAAGGGAAACTTTGTGCCTTGTTGAGAATGCAGATTGGTGCAGCCACTGTGGAAAGCAGTATGGAGTTTCCTCAAAAAAAAAAAAAAATTAAAAATGAAACTGTCTTATCACCTAGCAATTACACTTCTGGGAATATATCCAAAGAAATCTGTAACACTGATTCAAAGAATATATGCACCCCTATGTTCATTACAACTTTATTTACAACTAGAGGCCCGGTGCATGAAATTCATGCATGGGGGGGGGGTGTCCCTCAGCTCAGCCTGTACCCTATCCAATCTGGGACCCCCAGGGATCAGGCCTAAACCGGCAGTCGTACATCCCTCTCACAATCCGGGACTACTGGCTCCCAACCGCCAGCCTGATCACCTACCTGCCAGCCTGATCACCCCCTAACCACTCCCCTGACAGCCTGATTGATGCCTAATTGCTCCCCTGTCTGCCCAATTGCCACCAACTGCCCTCTCCTGTCAGCCCAATCACCCCCAACTGCCCTCCCCTGCTGGCCCAGTAACCCCCAACTGCCCTCCTTGCCAGCACTGTTGCCCCCAACTGCCCTCCCCTGCTGGCCTGATTGCCCACAACTACCCTCCCCTGCTGGCCATCTTGTGGTGGCCATCTTTGACCACATGGAGGTAGCCCATCATGTGCAAGGGCGTGAGGGTCAATTTGCATATTACCTCTTTATTATATAGGATAGCCAAGATTTGGAAGCAGCCAAGTGCCCATGAGTAGATGAGTGGATAAAACAGCTGTGGTAGATTTACACAATGGAATATTACTTTGCTGTAAAAAAAGAAGGGAATCTTAACCTTTTGTGATAGCATGGATGGACCTGGAGAGTATTATGCTAAGTGAATTAAGCCAGTGAGAGAAAGACAAATACCACATGATTTCACTTATATGTTGAATCTAATTAATGGAATAAACAAACAAACAAACAAACAAAATAGAAACAGACTAATAGTTACAGGAAACAGACTGATAGCTGTCAGAGGGAATAGGGGTTGGGGAACTGGGTGAAATGGTGAAGGGATTAAGTAAAAAAAAACACACAAAAACTTATAGACACACAGTGTGGTGATTACTAGAGGGAAAGGGTGTGTGTGTGGAGATAGAAGAGGGTAGAGGGGAGATTAATGGTTATGGAAGGAGATTTGACTTTAGGTGATGAACACACATTACAATATCCAGATGATGTATTATAGAATTGTACACTTGAAATCTACATAATTTTATTAATCAATATCATCCCAATAAATTCAATAAAAATAAAAAGGAATTTTTATGTTAAGCAGAATGCCCATTTCCCAAATACTCTGTAAAACTGGGGTTTAAATACAACAAATAATCTTATTTATATGTATGATACATACACACATTCATAACTGTACATAAACATATACATATAGTATAGACATATAGTATCCACATATAGTATAAAATGATGTTAAAATAGGACTTCAACAAAGACTCTAAATTAGTAGATATCAAATATTAAAGTGACTAGTAAAATAACAAATGAACCAATTTAAAGGAGACTATAAAGAACTTTATTTAAAAAAATGAAGTGACTCGTCAGACCGACCATCTTGTAGGATGATTCTTAAATCATTCTTACACTTTGAAGATATAAAAAATTCAGGGGAACAACAACAAAATAAAATCCCAAAATTCAGGGAAATGGAGATTCAAGGTAGATTTATGAAGATATTGGGGGGAACTGTTGATGTGCTAAGTTCCCCTCCCATTTCCCTGGAGCAGGTTGTAGGTACCTGCCCCTCACTTTGAGCTTGGTAAAAGGGGTTTCAGTTGGGCAACTGGAAAGTATATTTGTGTGCCCTGCAATTGGGATCCTGGTGGATTGGTGTCTGACTTCTAGCTGGGAAATGGAAAGGGTAGGAGATACCTTCTAGCAGAGTCAAAGGAAACGTGGCTGTTTTGCTGCCCTCATTCCTGGAGTTGGTGGGTAGAAGAGCCATGGTTGTTTCCCATGATTGAAGGTGGGCCATGCATGAGAAAGACACACATACACACACACACACACCACCACCACCACCACCACCACCACCACCAACAACAACTACTGGTGGGGCTTGTACTTAGACCCTGCCCAAGAACAACAAACACTTGGAGGAACCATCAGACCATAGCAGAGAGAAGCTGCAGGTATAGCTGGATTCCTGGGGCTAAGAAGGCAGTCCCAACCAGCAGAGAGAGATGAATTTAACAAAATTATGGGAACTACAGATGAGACAGCCACAATAATACAGATGGAAGGAGGACTTAAGGCAATGTCCCAAAGAGATTAACTTTAGATCCCTGAATGCCTGGGAAGCCCCAAATCAGCTTCTAACAATAAATAATTAAGAGATGTTCTTTTCTCTTCTTCTGACCCTTGACGGATCAGAAAGTGAAGTTTAAAAGGATCAGTAGAATGAGAGAAGAAATCAATCACTCTCTTCTCTAAGCACAATTGTCCTATCTGATCCATGTGTGAGTAGCATCCACATATCTGCAGGAGAGAAGCTTGAACTTTATGTTAAAAATGAAGTTATGATTACCTTGCTTAGATATCTATACTAATAAAAGCCTAGGTGGCCCTCGCACCCTCATGTCATCACAAGATGGCCTTCCCCACATCATCACAAGATGGCTGTCACAAGATGGCTGCCCCCATGTTGTCACAAGATGGCCACCATAAGATGGCCGGCAGGGGAGGGCAGTTGGGGGCAAGATCAGGCCAGCAGGAGAAGGCAGTTGGGGGCGACCAGGCCGGCAGGGGAGGGCAGTTGGGGGCGATCAGGCCGGCAGGGGAGGGCAGTTGGGGGCAATTGGGCCAGCAGGGGAGGGCAGCTGGGGGCGATTGGGCTGGCAGGGTAGCAGTTAGGCGTCAATCAGGCCAGCAGGGGAGCAGTTAGGGGGCAATCAGGCTGGCAGGCAGAAGCGGTTAGGGGCAATCAGGCAGGCAGGCAGGCGAGCGGTTAGGAGCCAGCAGTCGCAGATTGTGAGAGGGATCCCAGATTGGAGAGGGTGCAGGCTAGGCTGAGAATTTCGTGCACTGGGCCTCTAGTATTAAATATAGATGTCAGCCTTTTTGTTTAGGACTTAAAGTGACCATAGGATTGGTTTCTAGTAGAGACTAGAAGTCATGGGCGCAGATGATTTTTCATTCCTGGGCAGAAGAGGACGTACTGGTTGCTTATACTGTATTTATAAAAGTGGAGGAAAACATTTGGAAGGATAAACATCCAACTGTTTACAAGGGTTACCTCTTGGAGGTAAAATGGGATACAGGGAATGGGGGTATTTCATACTAGTATTTTACTATGGGCATTTCCCCTCCAAATTGGCAGAGTTTGAATTTAACATTTTTAGATTGACATTTTCAAAATCTAACATAATTTAAGTTCTTATGCACGCATACTTAAATGGACAAACTTTGTACATACACACACAGAGTGAATAAGTGCGTGTGATTTCAGAACTAACGGGCTTATATTCTTGGTATGTCTTGACTTATTTTCTAAAAGACATAATTGGCATGACCAGTGCTGAAATTTCCAAAATAGCCACCTGTGTCAGTGACCTCTAACTGGGCATTCCTTCTGCTTTATGCGCTGGAATCTCTAGTTTGCAGCAGAAGGAAACACTGTCTGGTTTCACTATGAAATTCATGGAGCTCTCTGCTTGATATAATATAAAAGCCTTTTATTATTCAACCTGTGCATTCATCTATGCAACCATTTCTCCTTAGGGAAATGCTTGAAAATGGGATTTTTGTGGCCTTCTCTTCTATTTGACTTTTCTTCCCCTGCCTCCCTTTTCCCATCCTCATCTGGGTATCTATTAGTTATCTCTTTCAATAACACTGTTCTGGCTGCAGCGAAAGAGCTTTTTAATGTAGGAGATGTACTTCAGACGTAACATCAGGTCACTTTCTGAGTAACGTTTTATGGAATTGATTAAACTTGAGCACCATAACTGTTGACTTTACAGGCTAGAAAAGAGACTCAGAGTGTTATGCTTTGGACAATTTGTGCCCCACAATTTTGAAAAAATCAAATAAAGATAAGCGTTTAATGTGTTTGAAAAAAGAAACTGTCATCTACTTTTGAGTCTTCTGTATTTAAAAGACCTCAATGTTCAAAATGAAATAATACCTTTTGCACTAATGAAGTTAAGTTATAGTAAATAACTGTATATAAAAGAAGGTGGACTTTTTAATTGTAAGGGTGAAGACAAAGATTTAAGTTGGTTTCTTCATGGCTCCAAACCTAACTGCTTAATTTCTCCTATTTTGCTGCTGAAACATGAAGATACATTTGCTCTCGGTTAAGCTTTCAAGGTTATGAGATGATGCAGAGCTAATCTTTTTATTAAAGAAATACATCTTTTGGGCTAAAATACAGTGGAATCATGGACCAAAGGTAAATTAAAAAAAAAAAAAATCTGTCTTGAGACCGGGAAATCCAAATCATTGACTTTATCTGCACACAAATGTGTATCGCCAATGGCTCAGTGATGTGGTTCATAATTAGCAGAAATATCAAAGAAAAAAAACTGAGATAGGAAAGAAAAACCACCTTTAATTCATAGGGTTGGTTTTGTACTGTGTCAACGTAGCTAGGTTGGAACTATATCTCTCAGCATTTCCTTCCTTCTATAGTTCTGGATTAGGTTGACTTGTAGAAACATGTGGGTGAGTGTTGGCTGTTGGAAGTACCCCACCAGTCATTGCACCTCAAAGGTTAAAGGTTGTTGTTGGTTTGCTGGAGTGCAAAGAGGCTAGTCTGCCACCACTTTCTGAGTGGAGGAGCAACGGGGCCCACAGCTCCTCCAGGCCTGGCTGTATCAGCAACTTCAGCTTCGCTCCTAGGTCAGGCACATGTGATACTCAAAGGTGGGCAGTGCCAGCTTCTTCTGCAACTCACCTTCCCTATGGGGGTTAGATGAGGTGAGAATCAGGTACAGATGTCTTGCTTTTCCCCAATTTGCAGCTTTTCTTCTTGACTGCCTGTCCTACTGACCTTCAGTGACTTCAGACTCCACACCAGATACAGAGTTTACAGCCTCCCAGAAACCCCTTTGAGAGAATGGATGTTGTTAATCTTGAATTATTCATCTGAATCTCAATTAACTTAATTTTTTAGCTCCTATTTCCCCACCTCTTAAATTGCACTTTTGCCACTAGGCTTTAAGAGAATATGGCATAAAAAACCTGCTGAATAATTCTTTCTAATATATACTATCTGATTAAACTTTGCAATAAGAGTAGAGCAATCTGAACTTGGTATATTAAATGATTTTCAAATTGCAATGTGCTGCACTTTTCAGTTACATCCATAAGTAAAATAAATCAACTTCTGTCTTATCAGCATTGGGGGAATTTTTCATGTGTGATCATTGTATTTTAAAGTCAGCAATATATACACTGTCTTTTTAAATAAAAATGATATTACTAACTTTTCTTTAGTAAGGCTTATGCCTGAAGCTATGCTTTTTGTTTGTTTGTTTAAAGCACCATTCTTATCATAGAAGGAAACATTTAATAAATGGCACCTATTATTATTTTTATGATCTAATTAAAAACTCAATTTTTTTCTGATTAATTTCACAATTAAAAAAATCTCCCTTAATATTATTTGTTTGTGTGTGTGTTTGGGAGTATGGTCTACCTAGGCATAGACAGAGTAGTGAGATTGTTATTGGGCAGATACTTTTTGTAGTAAGTGCTGTTTTCATTTATTTGAAGCAATGAGGGGTGTGTGTATGTTTGCTTGTGCTCACATACACACACACGACTATCCATATGTTACTTTACCTCGTAGACTCAATCATTGTTCATTTTACTTTGTGTTTGGTTGTCTCTTAAATGCAAGTTGGAGTTCTAACCATGGCAAGTTGTTTTTAAACATGCTAGTGATAGGATATGGTCATGTCAAGGCATGATGTGAAAGTAGATGTCCTACCAATAGGAAGCTACTAACATTCTTTGTTTAGCAAGTACAGCCTTTATTTACATTTGTGTATGTACAATCATATAATGCGTACAAATACATATATAATATACATGGTCCACAATTAACATATCAGTGTCAACCAGAATATCTTATAGCCTGATCCTGCCCTATAATCTTTCTATGAAGCATACTGTGAATTCTGTAAGGAAGTGACAATCTGTCTCCTTCTGTCCATCTCTTTGATTCTATGAACTCGGACTCAATGATGACATCCTTTATTCTTCCCTTCCATGCCTTTACATTCTAGTTCCCCTTTCCCTTGTCTCAATGTTCCTATCAAGCTATTATGACTTTAGGTAAATAAAAAATTAGTTATCTCTTCCCAAATGGCTGGAAATCCCCATATAAATTCATACAAATGTAAATATATAGATATGTGTGTATATATATGCAGATTTTCTGAAGCAAATCTCTCTCTACTGCACTTGCAAATTTCACAAATACTGTTATGATAATACTAGGTGATTTATTTTACATAAGGGTGCATCTGAAAGGTGCAGCACATTGTGATTTGCAAACCATTTAACTTGCTAAGATCAGATTGTTCTGCTTTATCTGCAAAGTTCACCCACAAGGAATTTAATATAAAGGCTTTTATTCTTGTTGTTTCATGTATTGTGCTTTCCTGAGATGTGATGGATGAGTTTGAAATGGGTGTGTGGGGGAGGAGAGAAGGAAATTAGCCACTCTGTGTCTTCTATGGAAAAGCAACCCCTAACCCTCCATTTCCCACAAGACTGTTGAGAGTGTTCAAGGACTCCCAGGAGAACGACAGCACAGTCTCTCAGGGAGACATTATTACTCAGATGTAAGGTGAATGGGCATGGGCCCAGGGGACAATGAGTCAGAATGTTGTCTCTCTAGCTCATGTTATTACTGAAATTCATACAGAGGATAGTGACTGAGTGCCAATATCCTTGCTAAGAGTATGTTAGTTTGTTCCTCTTTTTCCTGCTAACATTCATTTCATGGTGATACTGTACCCGGGAGCTATACAACCAAGGCTGGTGTCTTGCTTTGCCATTAACTCGTGTGATTTTTCGGCTAATTGCTTTAACTTTTTGGATCCCTTCTGTATAAAATGAATAGGGAAATTCTCAGGTCTTTACAACTCTCAAATTTTATGATTATCTTATATATTACTTCTCTTTATTTTCTTTAACCTCCCTCCCTTCATGAACTATGATTTCCCATCTTTGATATCCTTTCATGATGACTTTATTTTTTAAAATTTATTTATTTTTTGAAGCAATTTCTTTTTAAAAATTAATTAGTGAATTATTTATTTATCGTTATTGTTGAGAGTTTTACAGATGCCTCCTATTTCCCCACATTGCCCCTTTCCACTCAGTTCCAGCCCTACCACAGGCTTTCACCACACCATCGTCTGTGTCCATGGATTATACATATCCAATATAATGAAGAGCTAATATGCTAATTAGACTGAACAGCAGAATGACTGTCCAGACGATTGTCTGGATGACCTTCGGATGAAGCCAGGACTGTGAAGGCCTACCCTTGCACAAATTTCATGCATCGGGCCTCTAGTATACATATAAGTTCTTTGTGTAATCTCTTCCCAACCTCTCTCCCCACTTCCCTCTGAGCTCCATCTGTACCATGCTTCCATTTTTCTGGATCTATTTTGTTTGTCAGTTTATTTTGTTCTTTAGATTCCATATATAAGTGAGATCATGTGATACTTGTCTTTCTCTGGCTGGCTTATTTCTCTTAGCATAATACTCTTACCCTCCAGGTCCCTCCTTATTGTTTCAAAGGATAAGAGATCCTTCTTTTTTACAGCTGCATTGTATTCCATGGTGTAAATGTACTACAGCTTTTTTATCCACTCATCTCCTGATGGGCACTTGGGCTGTTTCCTGATCTTAACTATTGTAAAGAGTTATTTTTAAAAATCCTCATCTAAGGATATGTTTTTCATTGATTCTAGAAAGAGAGGAAGGGAGGGGGGCAGGCAGAGAGGGAGAAACAGTTACCCGTTGCCTCCTGTACACACCCGGACTGGGGATTGAACTCGAAACTTGGGTCTGTGCCCTGATCAGGAATTGAACCCATGACCCTTCTGTGCACAGTATGATGCTCTAACCAGCTGAGCCACAATGGCCAGGGTGATGGCCATTTATTTATTTTTAAATGTGCACATTTTATTGTGGTGAATGGCTCATTTTCTTTCCATTTATACATTTAATTAAATGTTTATTGAGCTACTACAGTGTGCCAAGCACTGGGATTTAAATATTGAATGAGAGAGTAAAAAAGCCATCCCTTTAAAGAAGAGGGGATGCAGATGAAAAAAAAAATTAAATATTTGTTTATGTAGAGTGATGTTCTAGGAATGGGGAAGTACAGAGTGTCATGGGGTCAAATAGGTCAAGGGACTGGCATCAACCTCCTGGAGATGTGGCAATTAGGTGGAGGCTTGAAAGTTTAGTAGGAAATTCTAAACAGATGGGAGATTCTTAGGAGGTCAATAGACAAGGCTTGGTTATTGATAAGACATAGATGGAGGCGAGGAAAAAAGAAGAGTAAAATAATGTTCAATTGCTAACTGGCTTGGGGATAGTAGAGGAATTTGGTAAAACAGAAAGAGGAGAAGGAAAGGCAGTAAGTAGGTTGAAAGTGTTTAACACAGTGGTTCCCAACGTGGGTCACATGCCCCACAGGGGGGCAATTTGATTTTTAAGGGGTGCAATTCGAGAATGAGTTATTAACAGTGAATTTTTTGCTTTTCTTACAGCTCGAGGGGCCTCATATACAGTATATAAACGTATTATGACATATTTATGCATGTCAGTTCTCTATTATGTGTTTTGAAACTTTATTTGCTATTTTTTATATCACTTCATATTATTATTATTTAATAATTTCTTAGTGATTTCTTCCTCAGTACTTCAACTGTCCTTTTGTTCTTTTATTTTTCTCTTTCATGGATGCTATGTTCTTTGGAAGCTTGTTTAGACCACATTAATGGCCTTTTAGGCTTCCTCCACATGAATAGGAGTTCATTTTTTGAATATTAAGAATTATATATCACAGGGGGGGGGGGCATCAGGATTGTAGAGATGCTTAGGTGGGGCATGGCCAAAAAAAGGTTGGGAACAACTGGTTTAACAGATGTTGATTCAATTAGAAGACCACTAGTAATTTTATGTTGGGGGTGCTTTTGAGAGCAAAACACTTTTATGTACATTTTCTCATATGCCTCATAATAAATCAGAAGGTAGAAATTATTGCTCCAAATGTTAAGAAAAATTTTCAAAATTTGGAGACAGGCAAAAAGATAACCACATGTCCTTTGGATGTCACAGTGTTATGGAATTCTCCTGGGGTATCTTGGACTTAACTGAATACTGTTGAGGATATTTTTACCACCCTGGAAGGGTAGATGTTAACTTGTAGGAACTGATATACAAATGATTCTTAGCTGCTAGAGTAAAATTTCTCTCTGGTGTAAAAGTTAACCCCAAAGGTTTTGTTGTACTGTAAGACACTAGTTGTGTATCTTATTCCACTTTCCTACCTAGTTAAGCAATCTTATTCCAGCAAACTTACTTTCTGTCTTTTCTATAAGCCTTCGAGATATCTTTACCATTCTGCTGGCTCCCACATTAATTTGTTAAATAAAACTTTGACCTGTACTCAATATATATTTATGTGAGAGTCATGTTTTTAGCTTTTTGAAAATAATACTTTGAGATGAAGTAAAATAAGGAATTGATATTATAGCCATGTTTATTTTTCCTTTGGTAAAAGTATAAAAATAGAAAAGAAGCTTTTTAATAATTAGGTCAAAGTGTTGATTCATATTGAGCGTTAGTCATCTCTAATCCTTATGTCTCATTTATTTTGATTATTAATTGTGTAAAAAACACATAACATTAAATTTACTATCTTAACCATTGCTAGGTATACAGTTCAGTTGTGTTAGGTATAGTCAGATTTATGTGTAACAGATCCCTAGAACTTTTTCATTTTGAAAAACTGAAACTCTGTACCAATTAAGCAACTATTCCCCATTTTTCCCTCTCAGCAGCACCCTTTATTAAAAAGCTGTCTTTATTCCTGATTGCTAAGGTAGTCTTCATTACATATCATAGATTTTTTGTTTTCAATTGATCCATTTAACAATTCTACAATAAATACTGGTTTATTTATTTGTAGCTTTACACTTTGTTTTACTGTTTCATGGGACTACTACCCCTTTGTGGTATTTATTTTTATTTATTTTATTTTATTTATTTTAAATTTTTTTTATTGAGGTATTATATGTGTACATATCTTACCATTACCCCCCCCACCCCACACCCATACATGCCCTCACCCCCCAGAGTTTTGCGTCCATTGGTTATGCTTATATGCATGTATACAAGTCCTTCGTTTGATTTCTTATCTCCCCCACCTCTCCCTAACATTCCCCCTGTAATTTGACAGTCTGTTTGATGCTTTACTGTCTCTGTATCTATCTTTTTGTTCATCAGTTTATAATGTTCTTTATTATCCATAAATGAGTGAGATCATGTGGTATTTTTCTTTCATTGACTGGCTTATTTCACTTAGCATAATGTTCTCCAATTCCATCCAGGTTGCTGCAAATGATGAGAATTCCTTCTTTTTTATGGCAGCATAGTATTCCATTGTGTAGATGTATGTGGTATTTATTTTTAAAATGGGCTCTTCTTCCTTACTTTTCCAGATTAATTTAGGCTTTTTTAAGTTAAAACAAGGTGCTTGAGATTTTAATTATAATATTGTTAATATTCAGAACTGTCTGCTATTTCTTAATCAAATGTTTAAAGAAACTATTAGAAAACTGTTAACTGGATTTTTAAATATGGATCCTGCCATTCTTCTTCTTCTTTTTTTTTCACTGTAGATATTATCTCTTTTTACAATTAGGCATCAGATTTAAAAATATTTATATTTTCCAAGTGGGTTCTCCAAACATGTAGAAAACATTTGATTTCTGTAACTTCATCTTATATTGCAACTTTTAAAAAATTGATTTTTAGAGAGAGAGGAAGGGAGAGGGAGAGAGTGAAATATTGATCAGCTGCGTCCTGCTGGGGATCGAGCTCACAACCCAGGCATGTGCCTTGACCAGGAACTGAACCAGCAAGCCGTCTGTGCAGAGGATGATGCCTAACCAACTGAACCACACCAGCTCGGGCTAATGGGACCTCTTTTATTTGGTCCCTTTTTAGCTTGAGGTTGGTTTGTGGAATGTGGATATTGGGTTTTCATCTATTTTTAGCACATTTTATCTTATTATTTCTGGCCTGAGCCAGGTGTCAACTGATTTGAGATGTGGTGAGGCAGGCAGCTTTGTGCAGTGTTAGCTCCACTTCTCAGGTAGCCCACCTGCAGCTCAAGAGATATCTCTTCTTTCAAGAATATTGAACGCACAGATTCTTCTACCTGCACTCTGGCATGCCAGCTTCCTCAGGGTTCCTTCTGATACGTAATTAACTCTGTTCAACAGCTATGAATCCTGCACATTCTAGTTCATTCAATCCACATCTCTCTATCTTGAATACAAGGACATAAGCATTAAGTGCTCTGATGAAATCAAGATACAATAAACCTCTGGCACCCTCCTGCCCATCAGTCTAGTAATCCCAGAGGAAACGAGGCTAGTCCAGTTTATCGAAGTGAACCCCGTTTTCATTTCCCAATGCTCATAAACCTTCTAAGATTATCCCGAGGTTCAATATAAAACATTCCTTAAGTCTACTTTTCATTTCTTTTGAAATATAGACATTTGCTCCCATCTGGTCTTTTTGGGAACCTTTCACTTTCTCAGCATTTTGATTGTGGTTGTGGGATTATAACTGTGGTCTTTTCAATATTCTGGAATGTAATTATTTTGGGCCTGAAACTTGAATTTATTTAAAACTGCTGGCTATGTCCTTACTGTCTACCTTTCTTGGGCTTTAATTCCTCTTAAAACATATTGGCACTTTCCTCTCCGGAGTGAAGGTCATGCTTCAGACAGAGAAGACTGAGACAAAATAGGTGTTGAATAACTTTGATTACAAACAGTGGGTTGGCCATGATGGTTTCTTTGTTTTGTGAAAATAAATAGCTTAAAAAGTCACATTTGGTCTACAGAATTTTCCCCAATGCTCAAGCCATTCTGGATTTTAACTTTCAAAACAATATTCCTACAGTTTTTTGCACTTAGAAACATTTCTTCTAGAGTATGTCCCACTTTTCCCTCCCATTTTTGTGCGAGGTTTTAAACCTAAGTTTATTATGTACAGTCCTAGTCAGTTAATTTTTCTTTTTCATTGGAATAATTTTTTATTGTATTGTCAGTATTTGGTTAAAAATCCTGTATCCTTCCAGACCCCTTTACCCTCATAGAGTTTTTGTTAACACACATTCAACAAGGGCTGAAAACATATATGTTATGGAAACATCATATGATGAGAGTTGAACATAAATATTCAGATATCTATCTAGCTATCTATAGAGAGTTGTTTGTATGCATTTATATGTAGTTACAATGTATATAATGTATTTTTAGTTTTATAACATATATAAATGAATATTAATTTATACATTTGTATATATATAAAATCTCTCTATATAAACCTTAAACATGGATAAGCACAAGTTTATTGAAGATATGTAAAAGATTTTTTTTTCACTGAAGGGCACACAACCCTTTCAGACTTTCTAAAAATATTATTTTAAAATTAGAAAACAAAAGAAAAGAGGATCAACTTAAAAGTATTGGAGAACCTTGCTGTACTGTGCATGTATTCTGGAGACCTGTCAGGCAAGGAGTCACTCCTGTGTTGAGGTTATTCTACTGTGACAGATCAGCACATCTCATCCTGTGGTTTGAGACTCACTGACACAGCAACTTGAACTTTCCCTTTGACCTTTGTGAAATTCAACTTTTGGCTTGCAGAGAAATCTGTGTTTCATTGACTGTGAAATTAGGAGAATCTCCAATGAGTAAAAAATGATTAGCTTTCACTTTTGGATGAAAATATGCCAAGGACAAACACTGATTTTAAGAGATCCTTTATAGAGCACTGCACCTTATAAAACCTCGCTCGGAGACAGCGTCATTGATGTATCACTGGAGTCAAAATCTCACCTTCCAGTTCATTACCTGTCAGCTTAAAAATTTTTTTGGATGACTTTGCAAGTCAGTTTGTTTATGACCTTAATAGCAGTGTTTTAGACATGATAATACAATTGCCAGATGATACTTACTAGTGATTTAAATAGTGGCTATTCAAATACTCTTTATTTCTCTGGAATCCATTGAATTGACACCTTCTTTCTTCTACTCTCCCCAGCTGAGCACTCGTATTTTCTGGACAGCCATATCACTTGTTTATAGTTTTATTATATCACTTATCACTTGCATTTTAATATTTTGTTTATGTGCTTTCCCTCTGGACTGTAGGCTGCTCAAAGGCAGGATCTCACTTTTACAAGTGTGTGTGCTCCTAGCATATAACACAGGACTTGGAACATAGTGCTCAACTAAATGTTGACTCCATGGACTCATTGTTTGAAAAATTTAAAACATCTATAATAATAAAAGTGTAATATGCTAATTAGACCGACATTCTTCCAGATGTCCTTCCTTCCGGACAAAGCTGCAGCGGGCGGGGGCCCAGGCAGAGGCGGCAGATGCCCCTGGCCGCGGAGGTGGCAGGTGGGGGCCATGGCAGTGGCGGGTGGGGGCTAGGGCCAAGGCCCTTGTACGAATTTCGTGCATCGGGCCTCTAGTAAGTATTATAAGGGTGACTCAGTGGGATGCAGTAGATGTGAGTGTGGAAATAACATGTTACTTATATTTTATTTGTAAATTGGTATTTGGAGGCCTGCGCTGTGTAGGAAGTCCTGTGTAGGACAAATGACCTCAAGAACACCTCTTTTTCTTCCTCTGTTTCATTACATTCAAATATCCACACAGCCAGTTCTGAAACTGGTCATTTTCTATAGACAGAGCTCCAGGAGGCCCTTTCACTTTATAGAGTGGCCCCAACCTTGATGTCATGCTGAGGGAGGTTCAGAAGCAAATACCCATTTCCCCCCACCCTTCCTAGGTAATATGTACTCCTTCAGACAGTTTAAACAACTGTTTTAAAGAAACAAAATGCCCAGTGCATTGGGAAAGGCAGCTATTGCTTTGGTATCCATTTCATACCTTTCCCTTGAAGTCAGGGAGTTATATTTCTTCTGTGAAATAACTTTCCTTCTTTAGTTGTTCAATTTGATTAAAGGATTTTTGATTAAGCATTCAGGGGTTAGAATAAATAAAAACCCTATCATTGGCATATCATTACTATCTAGTAGCACATTTAACACTCAGCTTTGCTGTGCTATCTATCTTCTATCTTCTATCTATCTTTTCTTCGATCTTCGTCTGTGATATTACACCCCCACCCCCTCCAAAAAAAGGCAGTAATGTCACTGCAAGCTTCAGAAGTTAGCATTAAAATGAATACTTTTTAATTTCTTTGGATGAGATGGGGCTCTGGGCTCTGGGACAATGCTGATGGATGATGTTTTAATGCAGCTGAAATGTTATTTTTACTGAACCAGGGAAAACTATAAATTTTGCTTCATTGCCACTGATGGCTCTATGCATAAAACTATGGTGGCGCCCCTCGGCCGTGAATAATCACCTCGGCACGGCAGATGTTACTTTTCGGGGAAAGCAATTCTTATGCCGAAGAATTGTGGAAAGATTAATTGTCTACAGCTGTTTCATGGCCCACAGCAATCTTGATACATTTATGATAAGTTTAAGAGCTCACTGGAGGCAGCGCCTATTCCCTGTTGTGAGAAAGGGGAGGGGGAAGAAGCCAGAGGCTTTATTTTGACACCTGGATTCATAGAATCTGTCAGCTCCATTACGGCCTTCATAGAAATCAGACCGCTGGCAGTTCTGAAATGATTGTGAGTGAGGTAAGATGCAGGAATTATCCAGACGTAGATAAAGAAAAGGAGACTGAGAAGAATTATTCAAATTTGTGCAAATGAATTGCTTCCATTTTTCCTCCCTCTGCCAAGTGGAAATTGAATGTGACCCGCTCTGACCTTTCTCTATTAAGTGCTGCAAATTGCAGTAAATGCACAGTTCTGAGTGCCCTAATGAGACAGAGCCCCAGCAAAGCCTCATTAATAAGGGGAGTTTGACCTTGCTGGTCAGCCCTTCATTCGATATTGAAAAGAAATAAGAAAAAAGAAGAGATGACCCACTGTAAATTTTGAACAATACATTTGATTTAGTTTGCATATACTCCCAGCTAGCCGGTTCTGAACCTTTTTCCCTCTTCTGTTTCTTTTCAGCCACAGGCTAGAAGGAATGGTACTTAACTTTTAGGTCCCAATGGAATGTGGCGACAGAGATGCACTGAGTATTGGGTGGAAAGGACATTTATCTCCTATCTTCTTGCCCCTTGTGAACTAGGTCCATGAGCTCTTGTTTTACTTTTCTTTCTTCTCTCCTTTCCTGCCCCTCTCTTCCTCCCTCTCTCTTTCATCCCTCCCTCCCTCTCTCTTTCCTCCTTTCTTCCCTTTTTCCTTGTACATAAAGGAATTTGTCCATTTTCAAGTGTACTTGTATGTGTTTGAAAGGGAGGTTGGCTCTCTGGTTTTTACTGTGCAGACACAGGCTCAGATACTTTCTTCTTGTCTGATGTAAGAAAATCTAGGGCATAAAGTGGAGTAGTGCTACTTGTTTTTGGAAAATTATTAACCTTATTAATCATGAAGGGTAGCCCACAAACATGGAACTGGGACTCACGGTTCCAGGGTCCTCTTCTTAGATGTCTCAAATTTAGTTATGGGTTTAGCTCTTGGCTTCCTTTAAACCAATGCTAATAACACCTCTAATTCTATTCAGGGAATTTCCTGAGTACAAGGAAGCCCTATGAGCAAGGCAGGCAACAGTTCTTAAATTTATTTATTTGAAGAATAACTCCTAACATGTAGAGATGTGTTGAAACATTCTTGTAGAATCTTAACATTTGAAGAGCTTTTAAAAGTTACCCACTCCAGACTTCTTGCAAGGCTTGATCTTGCAGTATCCTGATATTGAAGGTAGGCAAATACCTGAGAATTGGGCTGTTTCATTACTGACAGCTCTGACTTGTGCAAAGTTCTTTCATATGTATTATTAAAGGAAAATATTGTTGTCACGTACTGACTATATGCCAAGGTCCAATTTGAATGGAGCATATGAAACCACCAAAATGAGATGGTTGGCCTCTGGAAGAACTGCTTTACCAAACTGATTTTGAGTTATGCTTTTGGCTTGCATGGAGGGATGTTCTATGGATCTGCAGCCTGAAAGTCACTGTTGAAACTATTTGGGAATATTGTTGAAGATTTCTCCTGTATAATGTTCTTTTCATGAGGTCCCACAGGACAACTTCTTTGTTTTTTAGAACTAGAAAAGTTGGGTTTGTTCTCAGGCACTGGTTTGATTTTATCTAAGTGGACAAATGACCTAGATCTGATCATGTTTCTTGTGTTTCTTTGACTATAGGAATGCTCAAACCAAGTTTGTAGCCCGCTTATTGCAAATATGCAAAATCTTATGGCATATGTTAAAATATTTTTGAATAGATAATTCAAAAATATTTTAACATATGACTCTGGTACCAAATTAAAAAATATAAAAAGGGTATATAGTAAAAGTACATCTCTTTCTTCTCTCATTCCTCTAGTCAACAATTTGTCTTTTTAGAAGCAACCACTATTACCAATATCTGAATATTCTCTGCTTTTTTAAAAAAATATATTTTATTGATTTTTTACAGAGAGGAAGAGAGTTAGAAACATCGATGAGAGAGAAACATTGATCAGCTGCCTCTTGCACACCCCCTATTGGGGATGTGCCCGCAACCAAGGTACATGCCCTTGACCGGAATTGAACCTGGGACCCTTGAGTCCTCAGGCCAACGCTCTATCCACTGAGCCAAACCGGTTTCGGCTATTCTCTGCTTTTATAACATAAACTGAGATGGCTTATGCTCTGCGCTAAAGATGAAGAACCATCAGATGGTTTGAAGAGGGAAGTCAAGTAGACCAGATTACACCTTGGGTAGGGCTTGTTGGTTTGTGTTAACTGGAGGTACAGAGGGACAGTTAGGAGGCTGCTTTTATTGTCCAGGCAGGTGCTAATAAAAATGTTTAATTTTAGTAGGTACTATTAGACTATTTTCCTAAGTGATTGTACCAATTATGCATGAGGATTATACAGGAATTAATGTTGTTGCATATCTTGAGCAACACTTGATCTTGTCCATCTTTTGATTTTAGTCATTCTAGTGGGTGTGTAGTGGTACCTTATCACGGTTTGAAGTAACATTTCCTGGATGATTACTGTGGCTGAGAGTCTTTTCATGTGTTTTTTTTTTTTTAAATTTTTATTATTTGAATATTCTTTTTAAAAACCTGCCTCCTAAGACTTATTTCTAATGTATTTTTGTTATGTAGCATATCTTTCACTATTTTATTTACAAGTCCTTTGTCAGTTATGCATTGTAATTTTCAAATATCTATGAACAGTAGCATATTTACATAAATTGTGGAATATTCATGTAATGGTAGGCTATATTGTAATGAAAATAAATGATCTTAAGCTATATGTGGCAACATAGGTAAATCCAGACATAAAAGAGCACATATTGTATAGCTCCATTTAATATAAAGTCTAAAACCAGGTAAACCTCATTCATGGCATCAGAAATTAGGGCAGTAGTTACTTTTGGAGACTGGGTGAGTGATAATTAGAGGCACAAGAGGGCTTCTGAAATGCTGCTGATCTTCCATTTGTTGACCTGGGGTGTGGCTACATGGGTGTATTCATTTTTATAATTAATTGAGCTGCATACTTTTGATTTGTGCACTTTTCTGTATGAAGTAATATATCCATAAAAAGTTAAAAAATGGTTTTGGATGAATAAAAGATTTAAATGAAAGTCATGAAACCATAAAAATCCTAGAAGAAACCATAGGCAGCAAAATCTCAGACATCTCACATAGCAATATGTTTGCGGATATCTCTCCTAAGGCAAGGGAAATTAAGGAGAAAATTAACAAATGGGACTGCATTAAAATAAAAAGCTCCTGCACAGCAAAAGAAACCATCAACAAAATGAAAAGGGAGCCCACTGCATGGGAGAACATATTTGCCAATGATACATCTGATAAGGGGTTAATGTCCAAAATATATAAGGAACTCATGCAACTTAACAAAAGAAAGACAATCCAGTTAAAAAATGGGCAAAGGACCTAAATAGACACTTCTCCAAAGTGAATCTTGAACATATAGAAGGCCAAGAGACATATGAAAAAATGCTCAAAGCGACTGATCGCCAGAGAGATGCAAATGAAAACACCAATGAGGTATCACCTCATACCTGTCATAATAGCTACATCAACAAATCAACAAATGACAAGTGCTGGCGAGGATGTGGAGAAAAGGGAGCCCTAGTACACTGCTGGTGGGAATACAGATTGGTGCAGCCACTGTGGAAAACATTATAGAGTTTTCTTAAAAAATTAAAAATGGGGCTGCCATTTGATGCAGTACTAGTAATCCCACTTCTGGAAATATAGCCTAAGAATCCCTACCTGAAACACCAATCAGAAAGAATATATGCATCCCTATGTTCATAGCAGTATTATTTACAATAGTTAAGATCTGGAAACAGCCTAAGTGCCCATCAGTAGACGAGTGGATCAAAAAGCTATGGTACATCTACACAATGGAATACTAAGCAGCTGTAAAAAAGAAGGATCCCTTACCGTTTGATACAGCATGGAGGGACCTGTGGAGTATTATGCTAAGCCAAGCCAGATAAACCAGCCAGAGAAAGATATGTATCACATGACCTCACTCATCTGTGGAATCTAATGAACAAAATATATAGATCCAGAAATATAGAAGCATGGAACAGACTGACGAATCTCAGATGGAAGATGGGGGTAGAGAGGTAGGTGGGGAGTGATTACCTGGGGAACTTATATGCATATATGGACACAGACAATAGAGTGCTGAAGGCCTAGGAGGGGCGGGTGCAGGGTGGAGGGAGTCAATGGGAAAATAAAAAGGGACATATGCAATACTTTCAACAATAAAGATAAATTAAAAAAAATGGTTTTGGGCTGTGTAGTTTGATGAAATGTATTTGATGATGAATTTAATAAAACTGGATTATAATGTTTCTAAAGAACAATACAAGTTAGAAGACTATATAAATTTCCCTGCTGAAAAATAAGAATGGCGTTAGGGATGAGACTTAGGGCTGGTGAGAAGTTAGAAGTGAATAAAATCTAGAAATTTCTGGGAGAGGTGGTCCTCATCCTATATTGCAAGTCCTTCCTGAAACAACATTCTGAATGTCCCCTTCAGAGTTAACGTAAGACCTGGATATAGGTAGGATGTAGTGGATGGAAAGACCTTGCTGGGGACCAAATGCAGACTAGCTGCCTCTGGTCCAATTGTGCATAAAATCCCTGAAGGCAATCATAGAAAAACAAGTAGATTTGAAATGACAAATATTCACAATTTCAAGATGCAAAGATATTATTTTGTTCCTCATGGGGTGAGTCAGAAAACAGTTCCTCAAATAGGTTTTAAATAATTAACCTCTCCGCCCAAATGAAAACAACCAAATCAGAGAGTGTCGTTGAGCAAATTCTCTGATTTTTGATTCACTCTAAGGGTTACATTGGCATATGATTCTACTTACAAAATTTTTTGTGTGATTGTAGTGTGGCTTCTGCAGTTCACATTTGGACTTAGTCCCTTATAAGCTATGTGACTAGGCACATTATTTAATCTCTCTGCAAAGATGGGACTAGAAATAGTATGCACCTCATAGGGCTCTTCTGAGGATTGAATGAGAATATGCTGCCCAGCCTACATGGCTCTGAGCTCCTGCTACTAGCATTCTGAAAAACAGTGTACCACTGCCTAGTGGGCTGGCCATATTTTTCTTTATTTCATTGTTGTTTTCTTTATAAGGGCTACACTAAAAAATTATGAACTTTACACATTTTTATTTTATTTTACACATTTCTATTAGCTAACCCAGATAACTGCTTTAATTAGCCAAGGAAATGAAATTTTATTAGAAGCAAGGTGAACACATAGGGCAGAAGTAGATGAGGCATGTTTTGCCAGGTATTTTTTTTTTTTTTCATATGCAGAGGGAAGCCAAAGTTTTGCCAATCCCAAAATATTCCTTTTGGGATATTGATTTTAAGCTGGTTATTAAGGAACAAAAGACTCAGAAAGAAACTTTGACCCCCCCCCCCTTTACCTGCCTAAAGGAATCTATTTATTTATTTTTAATTTTTTTAAAAATTTCTTTATTGATTAAGGTATTACATATGTGTCCTTATCCCCCCATTGCTCCCCAATACCCCCACTTATGCCCTCACCCCCTGTTGTCTGTGTCCATTGGTTAGGCTTATATGCATGCATAAAAGTCCTTTGGTTGATCTCTGCACCTTACCCTCACCCTCCCTTACCTTCCCTCTGAGGTTTGATGGTATGATCAATGCTTCTCTGTCTCTGGATCTGTTTTTGTTCATCAGTTTATGTTGTTCATATATTCCATAAATGAGTGAGATCATGTGATATTTATCTTTCTCTGACTGGCTTATTTCGCTTAGCATAATGGTCTCCAATTCCATCCATGCTGTTGCAAATGGTAAAAATTCCTTCTTTTTTACCACAGTGTAGTATTCCATTGTGTAGATCAGTGATGGCGAACCTATGACACACGTGTCAGCACTGACACGTGTAGCCATTTCTGATGACACGCGGCCGCTGAGTCGGCCGCATGCCGAGGATGAAACATTTGCTGCTCCTGAGGATGAAACATTTGCGAAATAATGTTTTTTCCTCAAAGTGACACACTACCCGAGTTATGCTCAGTTTTTTGGCGAAGTTTGACACACCAAGCTCAAAAGGTTGCCCATCACTGGTAGATGTACCACAGTTTTTTAATCCACTCATCTGCTGATGGGCACTTAGGCTGTTTCCAAATCTTAGCTATGGTGAATTGTGCCACTATGAACATAAGGGTGCATATATCCTTTTTGATTGGTGTTTCTAGTTTCTTGGGATATATTCCTAGAAGTGGGATCACTGGGTCAAAAGGGAGTTCCATTTTTAGTTTTTTGAGGAAACTCCATACTGTTCTCCACAGTGGCTGCAACAGTCTGCATTCCCACCAGCAGTGCACGAGGGTTCCTTTTTCTCCGCATCCTCTCCAGCATTTGTCATTTGTTGATTTGTTGATGATAGCTGTTCTAACAGGTATGACATGTTATCTCATTGTCGTTTTGATTAGCATCTCTTGGATGATTAGTGACTTTGAGCATGTTTTCATATGTCTCTTGGCCTTCCTTCTGTCTTCTTTCGAAAAGTATCTATTTAGGTCCATTGCCCATTTTTTGATTGGGTTGTTTATATTCCTTTTGTTCAGTTGTATGAGTTCCCTATAAATGTTGGAGATTAAACCCTTATCGGAGATATTGTTGGCAGATATGTTCTCCCATGCAGTGGGTTTTCTTGTTGTTTTGTTGATGATTTCTTTTGCTGTGCAGAAGCTTTTTATTTTGATGTAGTCCCATTTGTTTATTTCCTCTTTAGTTTCCATTGCCCTAGGAGCATATATCTGAGATTTTGCTGCTGGTGGATTCCTCTAATATTTTTATGGTTTTCCATCTTACGTTTAAGTCCTTTATCCATTTTGAGTTTATTTTTGTGTATGGTGTAAGTTGGTGGTCTAGTTTCATTTTTTTGCATGTGTCTACCAAATTTCCCAGCACCATTTATTGAAGAGACTGTCTTGACTCCATTGTATGTTCTTGCATCCTTTGTCAAATATTAATTGAGTGTAGTGGTTTGGGTCGATTTCTGGGTTCTCTATTCTATTCCATTGGTCTATATGTCTGTTCTTGTGCCAGTACCAGGCAGTTTTGAGAACAGTGGCTTTCTAATACATCCTGATATCTGGTATTGAGATCCCTCCTACTTTGTTCTTCTTTCTCAGAATCTCTGCAGCTATTAGATTATTTATTTATTTATTTATTTATTTTTATTCCAGATGAATTTTTGGAAAGTTCATTCTAGGTCTGTGAAATATGCTGTTGGTAATTTAATGGGGAGTGCATTGAATCTATAGATTGCTTTGGGTAGTATGGACATTTTAAAGATGTTGATTCTACCAGTCCATAAACACGGTATGTCTTCCTCTATCTCTTTTTTTCAGTATCCTGTAGTTTTCCACGTATAGGTATTTTACCTCCTTACCTAAGTTTATTCCTAGGTATCTTAATTTTTTTGGTGCGATGGTAAATGGGATTTTTTTTTAGTGTCTCTTTCTGTAAGTTCACTATTGGTGTATAGAAATGCCATAGATTTTTGGCATTAATTTTGTATCCTGCTACATTGCCAAATTCATTTATTAAGTCTAATAATTTTTTGATGAAGTTTTTAGGGTTTTTTATGTACAATATCATGTCATCTGTGAATAAGGACAGTTTTACTTCTTCTTTTCCAATTTGAATGCCTTTTATTTCTTCTTCTTGTATGATCGCAATGGCTAGTACTTCCAGTACTATGTCAGACAGGAGTGGTGAGAGTGGGCATCCCTGTCTTGTTCCTTTTCTTAGGGGAAATGGTTTTAGTTTTTGCCCATTGAGTATGATGTTGGCTGTAGGTTTGTCATATATGGCTTTTATTGTGTTGAGGTATGATCCTTCTCTTCCCACCTTGCTGAGAGTTTTTATCAAAAATGGGTTTTGGATTTTGTCAAATGCTTTTTTTGCATCAATTGATATGACTATGTGATTTTTATCTCAATTTGTTTATGTGGTGTATCACGTTTATTGATTTGCGGATATTGTACCATCCTTGCATCCCTGGGATAAATCCTACTTGGTCATGGTGAATGATCTTTCTGATGTACTGCTGAATCCGATTTGCTAGAATTTTGTTGAGGATTTTGGCATCTATGTTCATGAGGGATATTGGCCTGTAATTCTCTTTCATTGTGTTGTCTTTATCTGGTTTTGGTATTAGGGTAATGCTGGCTTCATAGAATGAGCTTGGAAGTGTTCCTTCCTTTTGAATTTTTTGGAATAGTCAGAGGAGGATAGGTTTAAGTTCTTCCTTGAATGTTTGGTAAAACACCCCTGTGAAGCCACCTGGCCCTGGGCTTTTGTTTGCTGGAAGCTTTTTGATGACTGCTTCAATTTTTTCCATAGTTATTGGCCTATTGAGATGTTTAGATTCTTCCTGATTGAGTTTTAGAAGGTTGTATTTTTCTAGGAATATGTCCATTTCCTCCAGGTTGTCCAGTTTGTTGGAATAGAGTTGTTCATAGTATTTTTTTAACAATCCTTTGTATTTCGGTGGGGTCTGTTGTTATTTCTCCTCTTTCATTTCTGATTTTGTCTATTTGGGTCCTCTCTCTTTGCTTCTTGGTGAGCCTGGCTAGAGGTTCATCAATCTTGTTTATCCTTTCAAAGAACCAGCTCTTGGTTTTGTTTATCTTTCGTATTGTTTTTTTTGGTCTCTATGTCGATTATCTCCGCTCTGATCTTTATTATTTCCTTCCTTCTGCTTGCACTGGGCTTTTCTTGTTGCTCTCTTTCTAACTCTTTGAGTTGTAGGGTTAGGTAATTTATTACCATTGTTTCTTGTTTTTTGCAGTAGGCTTGTAGAGCTATGAAGTTCCCTCTCAAGACTACTTTCACTATGTCCCATAGATTTTGGATTGTTGTGTTTTCATCGTCGTTTGTTGCCATGATGTTTTTTATTTCTTCTTTGATCTCTCTGGTAACTCAGTCATTGTTTAATAGCATGCTATTTAGTTTCCATGTGTTTGATTTTTTTGGATTGTTTTTATTATAGTTGACTAGAGGCCCAGTGCACGAAATTCGTGCATGGGGGGGTGTCCCTCAGCCCAGCCTGTACCCTCTCCAATATGGGACCCCTCGAGGGATGTCCAACTGCTCGGGCCTAAATAGGCAGTTGGTTATCCCTCTCACAATCCAGGACTGCTGGCTCCCAACTGCTTGCCTGCCTGCCTTCCTGATTGCCCCTAACCACTTCTGCCTGCCAGCCTGATCACCCCCTAACCACTCCGCTGCCAGCCTGATTGATGCCTAATTGCTCCCCTGCCAGCCTGTTTGCCCCCAACTTCCCTCCTCTGCCCGCCTGGTCACCCCTAACTGCCCTCCCCTGCAGGGTTGATCGCCTCCAACCTCCCTCCCTTGCAGGCTGGGTGCCTCCCAACTGCCCTCCTCTGCTGGCCATCTTGTGGTGGCCATCTTGTGTCCACATGGGGGCAGGATCTTTGACCACATGGGGGCAGACATATTGTGTGTTGGAGTGGTGGTCAATATGCATATTACTCTTTTATTAGATAGGATAGAGGCCTGGTGCGGGAGTGGGGGCCAGCTGGTTTGCCCTGAAGGGTGTCCCACATAAGGGTGGGGGTTCCCTTGGGGCATGGGGCAGCCTGAGCAAGGGGCCTGTGGTGGTTTGCAGGCCGGCCACGCCCCCTGGCGACCCAAGCGGAGGCACAGGTATCTGGAATTTATTTACCTTCTACAATTGAAATTTTGTAGCCTGGAGCGGAGCCAAGCCTCCTGCATGCTCAACCGGCAGCCATTTCTGTTTGAGTTAATTCACCTTCTATAATTGAAACTTTGTAGCCTTAAGCAGAGGCCTGAGCCCGGCCAGGGTGTGCGGAAAGCTTTGCTTTCTCCGTTACCAAAGGCAACCCTGGCCTGGTCTCTCCAGCTCCGTGGCTGCCGCCATTCTGTTTGAATTTGTTTACCTTCTATAATTGAAACTTTGTAGCTTGAGTGGAGGCTTAGGCCTGTCAAGGGCAGGCGGAAAGCTTGTTTCCCTCTGTTGCCTGGGAAACCTTGCTCTCGGTGGCTGTAGCCATCTTGGTTTGGTTTATTTGCATACTCGCCCTGATTGGCTGGTGAGCGTGGCTTGGGCTGGTGGGCGTGGCTTGGGTGTAGCAGAGGTATGGTCACTTTGCATATTTGTCTATTATTAGGTAGGATTTCCAGTTTTATGCCATTGTGATCCTAGAAGATGCTTGATATGATTTCTATCTTCTTGAATTTGAAGAGACTTTGCCTGTGACCCAATATATGGTCTATCTTTAAAAATGACCCATGTTCATTTGAGAAGAATGTATATTCTGTGACTTTGGGGTGAAATGTTCTGAAGATGTCCATTAATTCCATCTGGTCTAGTGAGTCATTTAGGATTGATGTTTCTTTGCTGATTTTTTTGTTTAGAGGATTTGTCCAATGGTGATAGTGGGGTATTAAAGTCTCCTACTATGATTGTATTGCTGTCAATCTCTCCCTTGATATCCTCCATGAGTTTTTTTTATGTATTTGGGTGCTCCTGTATTGGGTGTGTATATGTTTACCAGAGTTATTTCTTCTTGTTGGATTGCTCCCTTTAGTATTATGAAGTGGCCTTCCTTATCTCTTTTTATGTCTTTCACTTTGAGATCTAATTTGTCAGATATAAGTATTGCTACCCCAGCTTTTTTTTCGTTTCTATTTGCCTGAAAAACCTTTTTCCATCCCTTCACCCTCAGTCTGTGTGTGTCTTTTTTTCTGAGGTGGGTTTCTTGTAGACAGCAGATATATGGGTCATGTTTTCTCATCCAAACCGTTACTCTATGTCTTTTGATTGTGGCATTTAATCCATTTACATTTAAAGTTATTATTGATAGGTACTTGTTTGTCGCCATGTTTATTCTTTACCTCTGTGTTCCTTCTTCGCTTCCTATTTCTTTTTTTTACAGCAGACCCTTTAGCATTTCTTGCATTGCTGGTTTGGTGGTAATAAACTCCCTTAGTCCTTTTTTGTCTGTGAAGCTCCTGATTCCACCTTCAATTTTGAGTGATAGCCTTGCTGGGTATAGTATTCTTGGATTCAGTCCCTTGCTTTGCATCACTTTGTATATTTCATTCCATTCCCTTCTGGCCTGGTGTGTTTCTGTTGAGAAATTAGTTGATATTCTAATAGGAGTTCCCTTGTAGGTAACTTTCTGTCTCTTTCTGGCAGCCTTTAATATTCTTACTTTGTCGTTGGTGTTCACCAATTTAATTATGATGTGCCTTGGTGTCAGTCTTTTGTGTTCAACTTGTTTGGGACTCTATGTACTTTTTGGACTTGCATAGTTTTTTTCTTGCCAATATCCAGGAAGTTTTCTGTCATTATTTCTTCTAACAGGTTTTCTATTCCTTGCTTCTCTTCCTCTCCTTCTTTTATCCCTATTATGTGAATGTTTTTTTGTTTTGTGTTGTCCCAAAGCTTCTTTAGGTTCTCCTCTTGCTTTTTAAGTCTTCTTTCCAGTTGCTGCTGTGTTTGTGTGTTTTTTCCTATCTTGTCTTCTAATTCGCTGATGCGGTCCTCAGCCTCTTCTAGTCTACTGTTTAAGCCTTCCATTGTGTTCTTTATTGCAGCTATGTCGTTCTTCATCTTCTCTTGGTTCGTTTTCATGTTGGTGACATTCTCATTCAGCTCCTTATAGTTCTCATTGAGTTGTGTGTATTTGTCATTGAGTTGTGTGTATTTGTCATCCATCCGTTTAAACATCCTTATAACCATTACTCTGAATTCTTTCTCTGATATGCTGCTACCCTCCACTTCATTTAACTCCCTTTCTGGGTGATTCCTCTTTTTCTTTCCTTTGGGGATTGCTTTTTTGTCTTCCCATGTTTTGCTGTAACGTTTTAATTGTAGGTCCGATTGGTTTGATACTCAGGTTCTTTTGGGAATGGTGCTACTGGTGTGATCTCTCAGGTCTGCTGGTCTTGGTAATCTAGTATAGCTCCCTACTTGAGCTATTTGGGTTCTCTTGATGTAGGCCTGTGAGCTGGAAAGGTACAACTGCAGTGCCTAGAATTCAGCAGCCATGGAGGGGGGTGTCCCGATTTTTGCTGTCTTGCGCCCTTGATTGAAATCGCGCGTGTCCAGCAGGGACTCACAGTGGCACCCAGGAACTGTCTGTTTGGGTGATGGGTCTCAGGAGGCCTGTGTTCTGAAAAGGTGTGACTGTGGTGTCCAGAGTTCTGTAGTTGTGGGGTGGGGAGACTCAGCTTTTGCTGCTGCACCTGTGGCGGATATGCGCATGCTCCCAGTGGAGGCTCACAGGGGCACCCGCAGTGCATTTGCCAGCAAGGGGCGCTGAAGTACTCTGAAGGGCCCTGGCACTGAAGCCGCATAATTGAGGTGTCTGTGTGCAGGTATCCAGGATGAGTGAATTCAGAATTTCTACTGCCAGGGGGAGTGCTTCCCTGCTTGTCCAAGATCACACCCAGCAAGGACTCACAGCAGCTCCCACAAGCACCCTGTGGATAGATGGGCTCAGGGTGCCTGCCCTTTGGGAATGTGCGTGTTTGTGGGGGTGAGTTTGCTGGTGCAGAGCTCTGACGCACTTTGAGGGGCCCTGGCGCTGAAGTTACACAGCTGGGGTGTCTGCAGGCAGTTATTCAGGCAGAAGAAATTCAGAATTTCTACTGTGGGGCAGTGCGCCCTTGTCTGTACAGAATCACACCCAGCAGGGGCTCCCTGTGGCTCCCAGGTTCTGTCTACTGAGTGGTGTGCCCTGGATGCCTGCATGGCTAGAAACACGCGAAAATGGTGTCCGGTGTTCTGCCGCTGGGGAGGGGAAAGATGCACTTACTGCTGCGGGAATAGTGCACCTTTGGAGGAGGAGGTCCCAGGGTTCGCGGGTCTGCAGCTGGGGTAACAGGATTTTGGTTGCAGTGGCTGCTGGGTCGCGGGCAGTGTCAAAATCCTGTCTGGGTGGTGGTGCTGATGAGTTCCTAGAAAAGGCCACTGTCCCCTTCAAGATGGCGTGGACTCCGTGCCTGAGTCCTGCACTCCAGGGAGTGTCCACAGCAGTAGTAGTCTCTCCTTGTCCAAGAGAACCTGGTCTGCCAACCCCTGCTGTTCCTGCGAGATTTAACTGTCCCTTACTCACTCACACACACACACCACACATATCCACACACTCTCCTTTCATATCCTCACTCACTCACTTCCTCTCCCTCACCTCTGTCCTGCCAGCCGCCCCATTTTTTCCAAGCCTGAATCACCATTTTTTCTTGTTTTTTTTTTTTTTTTTTTTTTTTTTTAGGTAGACCTGTAATGTTATGAACTTCCCTTTCAGGACTGCTTTCACTGTGTCCCATAGATTTTGGATTGTTGTGTTTTCATTGTCATTAATTTCCAGGATATTTTAAATTTCTTCTTTGATCTCTTTGGCAACCCAGTCATTGTTTAATCTATGCTATTCAGCTTCCAAGTGCTTGAATTTTTTTGATTGTTTTTATTGTAGTTGATTTATAATATTATGCCCTTGTGGTCTGAGAAGATGCTTGATATGATTTCAATCTTCTTGAAATTGGAGAGACTTTGCCTGTGATCCAATATGTGGTCTATCTTTGAAAATGTCCCATGTGTACTTGAGAAGAATGTATATTATGTAGCTTTGGGGTGAAATGTCCTGAAGATGTGAGTTAAATCTATCTGATCTAGGGAGTCACTTAGGATTGCTGTTTCTTTGCTGATTTTTTATCTAGCAGATTTATCCAGTGGTGTCAGTGGGGTATTAAAGTCCCCTACTATGATTGTGTTGCTCTCAATCTCTCCCTCGATATCTTCCAGAAGTTATTTTATGTATTTGGGTGCTCCTACATTGGGTGTATATATGTTTACCAGAGTTATATCCTCTTGTATTGATCCCTTTAGTGTTATGAAGTAGTCTTCTTTATCTCTTATTATGGCCTTCACTTTGAGGTCTATTTTGTCAGATATAAGTATTGCTACCCCTGCTTTTTTTCATTTCCATTTGCCTGAAAGATATTTTTCCATCCCTTCACTTTCAGTTTGTGTGAGTCTCTTGTTCTTAGTTGGGTCTCTTGTAGACAGAAAATATATGGGTCATGTTTTCTTATCCATTCAGCCACTTTATGTCTTTTGATTGGCGCATTTAGTCCAGGTATGTTTAAAGTTATTACTGATAGGAACTCATTTGTAGCCATTTTTATTTTTTTTGCCTCTGTTCCTTCTTACCTTTTTATTTCTTCTTTTTACACTAGTCATTTTAGCATTTCTTGCATTGCTGACTTGGTAGTGATAAACTCCCTTAACTTTTCTTTGTCTGTGAAGCTCCTTATTTCCCCTTCAATTTTGAATGATAGCCTTGCTGGATAGAGTATTCTTGGATTTAGTCCCTTGATTTGCATCACTTTGTATACTTCCTTTCATTCCTTTCTGGCCTAATGTGTTTCTGTTGAGAAATCATTTGATAATCTAATGGGAGATCCCTTTTACATAACGTTCTGTCTCTCTCTTGCAACCTTTAAGGTTTCTCATTGTCATTAACATTTGCCATTGTAATTACACCATGTCTTAGTGAGGTTATTTTTGGGTTTATCTTGTTTGGGACTCCCTGTGCTTGTGTGAATTTTCTTCCCCATATCAGGGAAGTTTTCTGACATTATTTCTTCAAATAGGTTTTCTAACCCTTGTTCCTCTTTTGTCGTTCTGACACCCCTATTATATGTATGTTGCTTTGTTTCATTTTGTCTCAAAACTCCCTCAGGCTTTCCTCCTCTCTTTTGATTTTTTTCTCCTATTGAAGTTCATATTGGGTGTGTTTTGCTTCCCTGTCTTCTAATTTGCTAATTCTGTCCTCTGCTTCTCCTAGTCTATTGTTGAAAGCTTCCATAGTGTTCTTTATTGTAGTTATCTCTCTCTTTTTTTCCTCTTGATTCTTACATAAGTTGTTGATTTCCTCATCCATCAGGTTTATGAACTGTATGACCCTTATTCTGAATCTTTTTCTGACATATTACATGCCTCCATTTCACTTAGCCGCTTTTCTCGTGGTTCCTCTTTTCCTTTGAAGGTTGTTCTTCTATCTCCCCATTTTTGCTCTCACTGAAGTATCTAGGTGTTGAATCGTGTGGGGCTTGTGGCTGCAGCAGAGGGTCTGGTGGCGGGTCACACGGTTGTGGGCAGAGGCTGTTCATCTTGCGGTCACGGGGTGATGGCTACTTCTCGGGCAGTCGTGGGTGGCAGCTGCTCCTCAGGCTTTCATGGGTGGTGGCTGCTCCTCAGGTGGTTTTGGGTCTTGGCTGCTCCCCGAGGGGTTGTGGGGCAGCAGCTGCTCCTCAGGTGGTTGTGGGTGTTGGCTGCTCCCTGGGGAGTCATGGGGCAGCGGCTGCTCCTCGGGCTGTCGTGGTGCGGCAGCTGCTTCTCGGGGGGTCATGGTGGCTGCTCCCCATGTGGACCTGGGCAGTGGCTGCTTGCTCCCCACGCAGTCACAGGCAGTGGCTGCTTGCTCCTTGTGCAGTCACCAGTGGCGGCTGCTTGCTCCATTCGCAGTTGTGGGCGGCAGCTGTTCCCTCGGCTGCTGGTGCAGTTGAAGTGCACGGGGCTAAAGCATCTGGCTGGCGGGAGGGGAGTGTGCTCCAGAATTCACAGTAGCCCTCAGCCAGGGAGGCTAGAGTCTGGGTGTTATTGGGTTTGCAGCAGTTCCCTGGCCGGTGTGGCTTTAGGGTCCTGGGTGGTGTCTGATCCCCCTGTGTGGAGGTGAGGCTGGGCTCCCAGTCACTGCAGCTCTCCCCTTCAAGATGGCGTGGCCTCTGCGGCAGAGCTAGCACTCCAGGAGAGATTACTGCGGTAGCAGAGGCTGCCTGGCTAGGTGAGCTCAGTCTCCCAGCCCTCAAAGGTCCTGCGAGATCTACCTGTCCCTCACTCAGATACACATACACACCACACGTCCACACACTCCCTTTTCGCTCCCTCACAAACACTCTTCCTCATTGCCCTGGAGATAAGGACTTCAAGGAGAGAAGTTAAAATGAGGTCTTTAGGGTGCACCCTAATCCAATCTGATTGATGTTCTGATAAAGAGGAAAGTTGGCCACACAAAGAGACACTCAGAACACAGCACAGAGGAAAGAACATGTGAGGACACAGTGAGGCAGCCATGTGCAAGCCAAGAAGAGAGGCTTCAGAGAAAACTAAACCTGCCAACAACTTGATCTTGGACTTTTGGAATAAATTTCTGTTGCTTAAGCCACCCTGTCTGTGGAATTTTATTATGGCCTCCTTAGCAAATGAGTGCATTCTCTCTAAACATACTCTGCATTCTCCTCTTTCCATATCTTTGCTCAAACTGTCATATCTTCCTTGAATACTCTTTCCTCCAAAGCTGTCTTTTTGTAGAGTTTCATATAAATTATATAGCCTCCAAAAAGTCTGGGGAAACATGAATTTCTGCCCTTTGCTAGCTGGAATGTGGACATGATGCCATCTGGAGCAGTCATCTTGGATTGGGAGATACTGATGATGGCAGAGCAGAAGACAGAAGGAGCTGGGTCCCTGATGATTATGGGGTTACCATACTAGCCCTGGATCTTCTTGCTAATCTGTTTTATTGAAGCCACTGTTATTTTTTTAATCCATTTGTTATAACAGAAATACACATACAGTACAAATAAATACACAGACACACACACACACACACACACACACACACACACACACACACAATCTTGGTTAATAAGCTTTCCAAACCATTTAATGTGGGATTTGTTAGATGAAAAATATGTCAACATAATTCAACTTGAATATTTTTTCTGTTTTTATAATCAACATTGTCTTTTGGCAACCTCAATAAAATTTGACTTTAGTTAAATATGGAATGATGAATAGGGACAGTTAACAAGGCATAAATCAATCAGACTTTCTGATGAGATCATAAGCTACAGTAACAAAGTATTTTGCAGCAGTCAAGTCTCAAGTGCCTAATATAAACTTGAAATTTGTAAATGTTTCCAAGCTAAGTATAATTTTTAGGTTGGGTATAAAAGGAGCATTTGAAGCCAGTGGCTAAATGGAAATAGTAAAATAAAAACAGCATACTGATTCCTTTCAACCTGAGAATATGTTCCCAAGATCTTTCATTATAAATTTACCCCCAAAATTGTACATTTTACAATTTTTCATGATATATCCTACCAATCATTAGTACAAGCTTCTGAGAAGATCTTAAAATTGACAAGATCGATCATTTACAGGTTAATCTTTTATTCTCAGAGAGCTGGAGGAAGAGGGTGGGGTTGGGTATTGGAGATGGGATGGGACTCATGAGCATCTCAAAGGAGGAAAAGCAAATGGTCCAGAACATTTATTAATTCAGTGTCAAATATTTATTTAGTCCCTATTATATTTAATGTATTATTCTAGGTGCTGAGGGTCCATCCAAAGCCTAATAATAATTCATTTGTATCCTAAAGATGCTTATAATATAGTTGGGAGGCAAACAACTACTGTAAACTGACTACAATACAAAATCAAGTCATTGTTTTTTTTTATTTAATTAATTTTCATTAATTTCTAGAGGCAATTCTATGTTGGATCATTCAGAGTACTGCATAATCCTGGACCCGGTAATTGGCTCAGGAATGCACAAATAACTATGACCAATTAAAGACTTCCCTGAGAATTGATATATAGAAGCTGGGAAAGAGAAGGGTCTCTTTTTCATTTGGATCATGAGTTTCTGTCACTTGAAACCAGTAGATTCGTAATACAGCCTGTGTTGGAATTTCTGGAGGGCTTTAGATATTTCATAATTAAAAAACCAAATGAACAACTGATTTATTTTGTGTCAGATATGACCTATATGATATCTGCCTTTATATTTGTCTTTTGTTTTCACACTCCCACATCCCTTCCTTTCCCCATACCCCTCCCCCCCCCCACACATCCCCATTACCCTCTAAGCAAGATCAGTATTTCTTTGCATTCCCCAAGGTGAAAATAGACTCCACAGACATTGGTGAGCAATGTAGATTTTCTTGAGGATATATAGGAGAGTGAGAAAGAGGAAAAAGTACTTTACTAGTATATAACAAGTAGCTTTATACAGCAAACATCTTTTTAGTGATCTTTTTCTAAGTCTCTGCTTGGCCCTCTGATGCTGGCCTTCCTTTTATGTCTTTATGCTTCTACAACTTTGATTCCTGACACCTGGATCTTTCTATCTGAGTCATTTAGCTTTGCCGAAGCTTATCCAAATCTAGTATATCCTTTACCTATCACTCCATTCCACCGACAAAAAATGTCCCAGATACTAAAATCTACCTTTCTTAGAATGTATCAGAGCAGATGTAAATCACAAAATTTTTTATCACTTATAAAAACTGACCAAAAAATGTATTTGAGTATAGAGCTGATTTAAAATAGGAATGTGAAGTATTCTTGGATAAGTGTGGGCTAGGGCAGACTGTCTAGGAATAGAAAGATACATTTCAGTTTGGGAATTTATCTTTCAGTGGCTGTATATTATCAGGATGGTGTTATCATAAAGACTGTGTGAATGTGTAGTTTTACTATAAAATATTTTACCTGAGGTACACTTTACTGATAGATATTTGACCTCAGAGGTGGTGGGTAGGCAAAGACATCACCATGTAATGCATTCAGCCTCCTGAATAAAATTTCCAAGTGAGAAAATGGGCAGCTGTGATTATTCCTCCATTTCTAGGTTTCTCCCTTCACAACCCTGTTCCTTTCTTCCAATTCTGACTTTTTCAGGATCTAAGGTGCAGGAGGAAGCTCTTTATGGAGAACTAGAAATGCCAAGATGCCCTGAGTCTCGGGTTGGGTAGACTGATAATTTTTTTTAAAAAGGCAATATTTCCTGTTCACCTTAAATGATGGTTTGGCATATGACAGATATATTTCAAATCCTGAAGCAAAGGGAGGATATAAATGTCTATAAATCTAGAATTTTCAACAACTGTCCACAGTTCAGTTTTCCTGGAACAGGAACACATCATTCTGATTCTTTCTCATCCGAAGGCAGTTTGTCCTATTTTTATTTTGTATTGCTAGCGGTTTAAGTGTATCTTTGTAAGGCCCCTAAAGCTATCTGGCAGTTAGGCAGAGTATAAATAATCTTTATTGTTATTATCATTGTATGTAGCATTCACTCTGTTTTGCTGCCATTAATAAACCATTCAAGCAATGTTGTTGCAATGTATAATATTAGCAGAAGACTCCCTGAGGAGACATATAAGCGGGTGTTTAATATTCTGCGTGTTTCTCAGTCCATCTCTCCACAGGCAGTGATGCTAAAGCATGTTCAAAGTTCAGTTGAAAAAAATAAAATGTACAAGATAGAAAAATATGTTACTGTAATACATAGAATTGCTTTTGGTTTAGCGTTTTTGCTAAATTAGGAGATCATAAATTAACTAAATTAAAATGCTCTTGAAGTTTTTATTCCTCTTTACATATTTTTGATTAAACATACAAAATAATTCCCACAGACCTATCTGTCAGAAGTAATTTCTCAGCAGCTCAGTTAAACTAGTATAGATAAACTTACAAACCTAGTGAATTTTCCACTCAAATACTCAGTTATGAACTGTCTTTTGAGCAGAGTTAGCCTGTCTTTTGTTTTCTTCCCACAATACCTCTTGAAATTTAAATCCAGTAAGATTATATAGTAAAGTCTGGAATCATTGGCATTTTAAGAAGATGTGTAGTGCATACAAATGACTACACAACCAAGTACTGTTGTGAAATTTGGCCCTGAAGGTTTTTCAGAGAACTATTGAAACCTCAAGGACCTGCTTAGATGTGAAAACCAATAACAGCAACATGCTGTTGACTGCCAGGTTTGGTGGAGCTTTAAAACAATTTTATCGACCGCATCAGCGAATTAGAAGACAAGGTAGGAAAAAACACACAAACACAGCAGCAAATGGAAAGAAGACTTAAAAAGCAAGAGGAGAGCCTAAGGGAGCTTCGGGACAACGCAAAACGAAACAACCTTCGAATAATAGGGATAAAAGAAGGAGAGGAAGAGAAGCAAGGAATAGAAAACCTGTTAGAAGAAATAATGACAGAAAACTTCCCTGATATTGGCAAGAAAAAAACTATCCAAGTCCAAGAAGTACACAGAGTCCCAAACAAGTTCAACCCCAAAAGACCGACACCAAGACACATCATAATTAAATTGACGAACACCAACGACAAAGCAAGAATCTTAAAGGCTGCCAGAGAGAAACAGAAAGTTACCTACAAGGGATCTCCTATCAGAATATCAACTGATTTCTCAACAGAAACACACCAGGCCAGAAGGGAATGGAATGAAATATACAAAGTGATGCAAAACAAGGGACTGAATCCAAGAATACTATACCCAGCAAGGCTATCATTCAAAATTGAAGGTGGAATCAGAAGCTTCACAGACAAAAAAGGGCTAAGAGAGTTCATCACTACCAAACCAGCAATGCAAGAAATGCTAAAGGGGCTGCTGTAAAAAGAAGAAAGAGAAAGGCAAGAAGAAACACAAACACTAAGGAAAAATATGTCAACAAACAGATACTTATCAATAATAACAGTAAACGTAAATGGATTAAATGCACCAATCAAAAGACATAGAGTAGCTGAATGGATAAGAAAACATGACCCATATATTTGCTGTCTACAAGAGACCCACCTTAGAGCAAAAGACTCACACAGACTGAGAGTGAAGGGATGGAAAAACATTTTTCAGGCAAATGGAAATGAGAAAAAAGCTGGGGTTGCAATACTTATATCAGATAAAATAGACCTCAAAGTAAAGGCCTTAATAAGAGATAAGGAAGGCCACTACATAATACTAAAGGGAGCAATCCAGCAAGAAGATATAACTCTGGTAAACGTATATGCACCCAACGCAGGAGCGCCCAAATACATAAAAAATCTGCTGGAAGATATCAAGGGAGAGATCGACATCAATACAATCATAGTAGGGGACTTTAACACACCACTGACATCAATGGATAAATCCTCTGGACAAAAAATCAGCAAAGAAACAGCAATTCTAAATGACACACTAGATCAGATGGACCTAATTGACATCTTCAGAGTATTTCACCCCAAAGCCATGGAATATACGTTCTTCTCAAGTGCACATGGGACATTCTCAAAAATAGACCACGTATTGGGTAACAAGCAAAGTCTCCCCAAATTCAAAAAGATTGAAATCATATCAAGCATTTTCTCAGACCACAATGGCATAATATTAGAAATAAACTACAATAAAAACATTCCAAAAAACTCAAACACTTGGAAACTGAATAGCATGCTACTAAACAATGATTGGGTCATCAATGAGATCAAAGAAGAAATTAAAAACATCCTGGAGACGAATGACAATAAAAACACAACATTGCAAATCCTATGGGACACAATGAAAGCAGTCCTGAGAGGCAAATGTATAGCTCTACAGGCCTACCTCAAAAAACAAGAAAAAATGGTAATAGATCATCTATCTCAACAACTCAAAGAATTAGAAAGGGAGCAACAAGAAAAGCCCACAGTGAGCAGAAGAAAGGAAATAATAAAGATCAGAGCAGAAATAAATGACATAGAGACCAAAAAAACAATACACAAGATCAACAAAACCAAGAGCTGGTTCTTTGAAAGGATAAACAAGATTGATGAACCTCTAGCCAGGCTCACCAAGAAACAAAGAGAGAGGACCCAAATAAACAAAATCAGAAATGAAAGAGGTGAAATAACAACAGACCCCACAGAAATACAAAGGATTGTCAAAAAATACTATGAACAACTCTACTCCAACAAACTAGACAACCTGGAGGAAATGGACTCATTCCTAGAAAAACACAACCTTCCAAAACTTACTCAGGAAGAGACTAAAAATCTCAATAGGCTGATAACTATGGAAGAAATAGAAGAAGTTATCAAAAAGCTTCCAGCAAACAAAAGCCCGGGGCCAGACGGCTTCACAGGGGAGTTTTATAAAACATTCAAGGAAGAGCTAAAACCTATCCTCCTCAGACTATTCCAGAAAATTCAAGAAGAAGGAACACTTCCAAGCTCCTTCTATGAAGCCAGCATCACCCTAATACCAAAACCAGGTAAAGATAACACAATGAAGGAGAATTACAGGCCAATATCCCTCATGAACATAGATGCCAAAATCCTCAACAAAATTCTAGCAAATCGGATCCAGCAATACATCAGAAAGATCATACACCACGACCAAGTAGGATTTATCCCTGGGATGCAAGGATGGTACAATATTCGCAAATCAATAAACGTGATACATCACATAAACAAATTGAGAGATAAAAACCATATAGTCATATCAATTGATGCAGAAAAAGCATTTGACAAAATCCAACACCCTTTCCTGATAAAAACTCTCAGCAAGCTGGGAATAGAAGGATCATACCTCAACATAATAAAAGCCATATATGACAAACCCACAGCCAACATCATACTCAATGGGCAAAAACTAAAACCATTTCCCCTAAGAACAGGAACAAGACAGGGATGCCCACTCTCACCACTCCTGTTCAACATAGTGTTGGAAATACTAGCCATTGCAATCAGACAAGAAGAAGAAATAAAAGGCATCCAAATTGGAAAAGAAGAAGTAAAACTGTCCTTATTTGCAGATGACATGATACTGTACATAGAAAACCCTAAAGACTCCATCAAAAAACTACTAGACTTAATAAATGAATTTGGCAGAGTAGCAGGATACAAAATAAATGCTAAGAAATCTATGGCATTTCTATACACCAATAATGAACTTACAGAAAGAGAGACTAAAAAAGCAATCCCATTTACCATCGCACCAAAAAAATTAAGATACCTAGGAATAAACTTAACTAAGGAGGTAAAAGACCTATATGCGGAAAACTACACAACACTGAAAAAAGAGATAGAGGAAGACATAAACAGATGGAAGAACATACCATGTTCATGGATTGGTAGAATCAACATCATCAAAATGTCCATATTACCCAAAGCAATCTATAATTTCAATGCACTTCCCATTAAAATACCAACGGCATACTTCACAGACCTAGAACGAACTTTCCAAAAATTCATCTGGAATAAAAAAAGACCCCGAATAGCCACAGCAATCCTGAGAAAGAAGAACAAAGTAGGTGGGATCTCCATACCAGATTTCAAGCTGTATTACAAAGCCACTGTTCTCAAAACTGCCTGGTATTGGCACAAGAACAGACATATAGATCAATGGAATAGAATAGAGAACCCAGAAATTGATCCAAATCACTATGCTCAATTAATATTTGACAAAGGAGGCATGAACATACAATGGAGTCAAGACAGTCTCTTCAACAAATGGTGTTGGGAAAATTGGACAGATACATGCAAAAAAATGAAACTAGACCACCATCTTACACCATACACAAAAATAAACTCAAAATGGATCAAGGACTTAAACATAAGACAGGAAACCATAAAAATACTAGAGGAATCTACAGGCAAAAAAATCTCTGACATATGCCAAAATAACTTCTTTGCTGATACTGCTCCTAGGGCAATGGAAGCTAAAGAGAAAATAAACAAATGGGACTACATCAAAATAAAAAGCTTTTGCACAGCAAAGGAAACCATCAATAAAACAACAAGAAAGCCCACTACATGGGAGAACATATTTGCCAATGATATCAACGATAAGGGTTTAATCTCCAACATTTACAGGGAACTCATGCAGCTTAACAAAAAGAAGATAAACAACCCAATCAAAAAATGGGCAACTGATCTAAATAGACACTTTTCGAAAGAAGACAGAAGGAAGGCCAAGAGACATATGAAAACCTGCTCTAAATCACTAATCATTAGAGAGATGCAAATCAAAACAACAATGCGGTACCATCTCACACCTGTCAGAATGGCCATTATCAACAAGTCAACAAATTACAAGTGCTGGAGAGGATGTGGAGAAAAAGGAACCCTCGTGCACTGCTGGTGGGAATGCAGACTGGTGCAACCACTGTGGAGAACAGTATGGAGTTTCCTTAAAAAACTAAAAATAGAACTCCCATTTGACCCAGTGATCCCACTTCTAGGAATATATCCCAAGAAACTGGAAACATCAATCAGAAAAGATATATGCACCCGTATGTTCATAGCAGCACAATTCACCATAGCTAAGATTTGGAAACAGCCTAAGTGCCCATCAGCAGATGAGTGGATTAAAAAACTGTGGTACATCTACACAATGGAATACTACGCTGCGGTAAAAAAGAAGGAGCTCTTACCATTTGCAACAATATGGATGGAGATGGAGAACATTATGCTTAGTGAAATAAGCCAGGCAGAGAAAGATAAATATCACATGATCTCACTCATTTGTGGAATATAATGAACAACATAAACCGATGGGGGGGAAAATAGATCCAGAAACAGAGAAACATCAATCAGAACGTCAAACCGCAGGGAAGAAATTGTGAGGTAACCAGAAACCCAAAAATGCCTGAGAACGCCTCTCTAGCCACGCTAGCAATCATCAGATGTACGGTAATTTTACCGGGGACAAGAGGGTAAGTATTTTGATCTTACGCTCCTGACCCTTCATGGGTAAGACCCCTTACGTGGGCTGATCCTCTGACTAATATAGGTACCAATAATACCAAACACGCTGGACATCAAGGAGGTCCATGGGTGGGGCAAGAAAGTATAAATACATAGGGGTCCCCACCCAGCTTCCCTTTTGTATGATACGAAATCAAAACAATGCCCCTTTGTGTGTACAATTAAAGAGAGGTTTCTGGCTTGTGTGGACACCAAAGAAAGGGTGTCACTACTATCATTACATGCCCCCGGTGGAGGTGCAGAAAATGTAACTAAGACCTTGTCTATATAAAAAGAAATGGACAGCCAGTCTGAAAGGGAATTCCCATGGACTAGAACAAAGAATATCCTTACATGATATTATCCTACACTGTCATTAAAAATTATTCCCAGATTTGGAACACCCCCTGTACTTATAATAGCTCCTCGCACCCTTGGGGATAAAAAATAAATAAAATAAAAAAAGGCATATGTTTGGTGCTTGGAGACAAACTTAACACATCTCTTGATACTTTAGAATTACTACAGCATAATATACAATTATCCCAAGCAAACATACAAACTAATTCTTTGAATGTCTGGCAGCAATTTAAAAAGGACATGTAAGGATTTAACCCTTTTCATTGGGTAGAGGGCCTCCTGGGAGGGCACCTGAGCATTCTATATGGGTCCCTCTTACCCTTTAGGCCAAGAGAGACCCTCTTCTCACAATTCAATTGCTCACAGCTGTTGCATGAGCTATCAGTTCATGTCGAGGTTGAAGTCTCGTGACGACTGGTGCCATGGATCTGTCTATCACCCAGTAGGGCGAACTGAGCCCTCCCTGGAGAAGAAACCCGGGTTCCAAAAGATATGTGATCAGTGCTGGGGCCCCGCCAGCAGGCGAGGGGATCCCAAGGCAGGTGCTGGGCATGGAGGCCACGGGGGCATAGGCTACCAAGGAGACAAAACTGAACCTCACGTCACCCTGCTTGGCCCCGGAGGATGGCTGGTTAGTCAATGACGGGTAAGATTCCTCAAGGAAGGAACAACCTAAGACAGGCACAGTCGCAGAGGGGCCATCAGGAGAGAATTTGGGGATCAACAGAGGTGGGGCACAGACCCTCACCCCCCCAACATTGCAGGGGCCTGAATCCTAGCCCCTTCTGAGGGAGGTCTCCTGCCCCCATGGCTGCTTTGTGCTTCCCATGCCCAGCTCAGATCAGGACCCAGGTGACCGACAGAGACTTGGCCGACAGCAGCTGCCCTCTCACTCCAACAAGAATTGTTTGAGTTGCCCTGTACCCATGGTGTGGGGAAGGGGGTTTACGATATCTAAATCCAGCCTACCACCAGGAATGCTCAGGACCTACTCAAGAAGGCAAATAATCCCTTCCACCAATATTTACAGGGTAAAACAAGATTATTGTTAGAGTAATAAATTTGACAGTAAAATAGTAGTCAAGTTTTCAGACAAATTTAAATTGGCTAGTTGAAACAAGTGAATATTCTAGAAAAATTAATTGTACCAGACAAAAAGGTGTTCCTAAAGAGTCAACTAAAATTTTTATTGGTACTTCATCTCATGATAAAAGTGTGCACCATATAATGAACCTAAAACAGCTATATTATAGTGCAAAAAATTAAAATTTAAAAGCCACCAAGAATACATTATAAAATTTTCAAAAGCCTCCTAACATTTAAATCAAAAAAGGAGGGGATAGTAGAGGAATATCATGTAAGGAAAAATATCCTGTAAGTAAATTATATCTAGAAAATTAATACGTTAGAAAATTAATTGTAAGGCTAAAAGCAAGACACCCATGAAAAACACACAAGGTGACAAAACAAGCCAGAGGAAAATCATTTGGGCAAAAATTGAAAAAGGATCCCCAGTCAAATTTATAGAAAATATTCCTTTATTAACCTTTGGTCGAGAATATGTTTGTATATTTTCAGAAAACAACTCCGAGACCATGTGGATTCCAGCAAGAGAGGAATCGACAGGACTACTCCAGCCATGAAGACAGAAGAGAAGCAGTCCAGAGACGGAAGACGCTGATGTGGCCTTCCCATACTAGCAGTTAGCAGCTGTGCATCACTGCAGATTGCCCAGGACCAAACCGGACAGAGTCGGACCTGCATTACCACCATTTGTCCACCATCCAGAACTGAAATGTCAGTGCTGACATGTACACATAAGGAACTGTTGGACATTGAAATTGGGTCTCAAAAGAACTGTTGGCCCAGAAAAAAAACTCACTACACACTGATTCATTTGCCTGTCACCATAACCATTATTGCTTGTCTCATTTTCGGTTCTTATAAGTGTATTTCTAATAGCACATGATCTCACTCATCTAGGGGAAATAATGAACAACATAGACTGATGAACAAGAACAGACCCAGAAACAAGGAGGCATGGATCAGACTGTCGGGCCTCAGGGGGAGGGTAGGGAAGGGTGGGGGTAAAGGGGGAGACCAACCAAAGGACTTGCGTGCAGGCATATGAGCCTAACCAGCGGTTAAGGACAACAGGGGGGTGGGGGCATGTGTGGGGAGGGGTGTGGGATGGGAATGGGGGGACGAGGACAAATATGTGATACCTTCATCAATAAAGAAATTAAAAAAAAAAAAAAAACAAAAAAAAAAAAACAATTTTATCTTCTTCATTACACTATCTAATCTAATAATAGACAAATATGCAAATTGACCGTACCTCAGCTACACCCAAACCACGCCCACCAGCCAAGCCACGCCCACCAACCAATCAGGGAGAATATGCAAATTATCCAAACAAAGATGGCGGCTAATTTGCATATCGCGACAGCGTAGAAAGAAGCCAAGAGCTGCAGAAGGGAGCAAAGCTGCAGAGAAGCAAGCAAGCCGGGGGGGGGGAGGAGAAGGGAGGAGTGGAGGCGGGGCGGGGGGAGAAGGAAGTTGAGCAGGTGGGGCTGGGGGAGAAGGGGCGGGGCCGGGGGAGAAGGGAGGAGCGGAGGCGGGGCCAGGGGAGAAGGGAGGAGTGGAGGCGGGACCAGGGGAGAAGGGAGGAGCGGAGGCGGGGCCGGGGGAGAAGGAAGGAGAGCGGGCTGGCGGAGAAGTTAGAAAAGCAGGCAGGCTGGCAGAGAAGGCGGGGCGGGGGAGAAGGGAGGAGCGGAGGCGGGGCCGGCGGAGAAGGGAGGAGCGGAGGCGGGGCCGGGGGAGAAGGGAACAGCAGGCGGGCTGGCAGAGAAGGCGGGGCCAGGGGAGAAGGGAGGAGAGCGGGCTGGCGGAGAAGTTAGAAAGGCAGGGGGGCTGGCGGAGATCGCGGGGTGGGGGACAAGGGAGGAGAGCAGGCAGGGTGGGGTAGAGTGCAACAGGAAACCCTATTGCAGGATTTTTCCTGCAATGGGAACGCTAGTTTACTTATAACTCTCATCTTCATGTAGAATTTCCTTTTGAGAGTTTACTTGAGGAGGTATAGCAGGTATTTTTTTTATTGTGTAATCAGTGATCTGGAAATTCAGTGGCTTAAAACAGCTACTGTTTATTTAATGCAGGAGTCTGTTGCTCAGTAATTTGGGGTGGGCTCAGATTGGATGTTCTTCTGCTGATCCTAACTGGGTTCACTCAGACATTGGTGGTCAGCTGCTGGTCACTGTGTTGTCTTATTTCTGGGATGGGCTGGCCATGGGGTGGGGCAACACTGTGACTGGACCACAAGTCTGTCATCATCTTGCAGGCTAGTCAGGGTTCATTCCTATGGTGACTCAGAGTTGTAAGGTTAGCCAGAAAGAGGACAAGCCCCATTTCACAAGTGCTTATAAGTCTCTGCTTGGGTCACATTTGCTAATGTCCCATTGGCCAGATTAAGTCACCTGGCTGAGCCCAGGGTCATAATGGGAGGCATTCAAAGTGACATGGTGGGGTGGGGCATGAATACTGGAAAAGAATGAATTTGTGACAGTTTTGCAATCTATCACAGTAATACAGATAGCTTAGGATAACCAGAATTAACTATAGACATTGTTCGTTAATAGCTATAAGAGTCTTTGAGACATCATGTCATCTGGTCTAGAAAGGGAGCATGGTGTTTTGAAGTTATCATTGGCCTTGTATTCCAAAGAATTGGCTTCTTGTTCTGGCACTATTGCTAATTCGCTGTGCAGCATAGGAAGGCTCATCAACTCTCTTCGGGTTGCTAATTCTTTAAATCTTAAATTGAGGTATTGTTTCTAGGGCTAAGATATTTGAGATTTCAAATGTATGCCTTTGTCTATGTGATAGTGAAGGATTTAGAAAATAGCTTAAAAAATAATAGAACCATGGAGTTCATTGAGTCCAACATGTTATTCTTAATGATGGGTAAGTTGAGGCCCAGAGAGACTTAGTCAAGACCCTGTTAGGGGCTAGAAATGAGGTCTCTCTGATTGCCAGTCCACCAGCCTTTTTTCTATTTCTAGGTGGTCTGTCAATAAAATATCAGGAATATCTTCATTTCTAAGTATGATTAGGAACTCACACATAAATTCAGTTAATTCACTCAAAGCTTACCTTTCATTCAAGGTTCTTGGTATTACTAGTATATAGCCACACAATTTATATATATCTCCTATCTAATAAAAGAGTAATATGCAAATTGACCATCACTCCAACACACAAGATGGCCGCCCCCATGTGGTCAAAGGTGGCTGCCCCCATGTGGACACAAGATGGCCACCACAAGATGGCTGGCAGGGGAGGGCAGTTGTGGGCAATCAGGCCAGCAGGGGAGGGCAGTTGGGAGGGATCAGGCCTGCAGGGGAGGGCAGTTGGGGGGGGGGGAAACAGGCCTGCAGGGGAGGGCAGTTGGGGGTGACCAGGCCTGCAGGGGAGGGCAGTTGGGGGGGTACCAGGCTGGCAAGGGAGGGCAGTTGGGGTTACTGAACCAGCAGGGGAAGGCAGTTGGGGGCGACCAGGCCAGCAGGGGAGGGCAGTTAGGGGTTACTGAGCCAGCAGGGGAAGGCAGTTGGGGGTGACCAGGCCAGCAGGGGAGGGCAGTTAGGGGCAACCAGGCTGGCAAGGGAGGGCAGTTAGGGGTGACCAGGCCAGCAGGGGAGGGCAGTTAGGGGCAATCGGGCTGGCAGGGGAACAGTTAAGCATTGATCAGGCTGCCAGGGGAGTGTTTAGGGGGTGATCAGGCTGGCAGGCAGAAGCGGTTAGGGGCAATCAGGCAGGCAGGCAGGCGAGCGGTTGGGAGCCAGCAGTCCTGGATTGTGAGAGGGATGTCCAACTGCCCGTTTAGGCCCGATCCTGGTGGGATCAGGTCTAAATGGGTCGTCGGACATCCCTCAAGGGGTCCCAGATTAGAGAGGGTGCAGGCTGGGCTGAGGGACACACACACACACACACACACACACACACACACCCATGCACGAATTCGTGCACCGGGCCTCTAGTGTGTGTGTGTGTGTATGTATAAATATGTATATATATGTATATGTATATATATATATATATATATATATGAGCTTCTTGGATGAGTGTGATATTAGCAGTGATAATAGCTTTGGTACTAATCTTGGCTGGACTCATTTATGCATCTGTGATCAGTTGAAGGCCACCCTGAAAAAAATTTTTGTTATGATAGGTCAAAAAAGTTCTCACTGCACTTTCTGACATTCACTCCTCATCCATTCTGCCAGTTACTATTTCTGTTCCCTACTGTGTCAAATTCATAGGTGGGAGGGTATGGGGAATAAGAGGACAAGGATAAGGAGAACATGGCTGGTCCTTTAGTAATCTGGCACCGGGAGCTCTTTTTTTTTTTTTTTAAATATTTTTATTGATTTCAGATAGGAAGGGATAGGGAAACATCAATGATGAGAGAGAATCATCCATTGGCTACCTCCAGCATGCCTCTCCACCGCCCCCCTCACCTCCCAAACTGGGGATTGAGTTCACAACCTGGGACATGTGCCCTGACTGGGAATTGAACTGTGACCTCCTCGTTCATAGGTCAACACTCAACCATTTGGCCACACTGGCTGGGTCGGGGGAGCTATTTAAGTAGCAGGTGCACAATTACTGGATCTTGTTCTTTTGCTGCTTTTTGGTGAGTTCATTAGCGGTCCAGAGCTGGGAACCTCTACAGCTATCTGAGCTTCTGTTGTCCTGTCCTCTGTTGAGGTCACATCATGCTGTGGGGTGGTGCTCTTTGGTGAGAAGTTCAGTTGTCTTCTCTTAGGGTTCTTTCTCTTTCCTCTTGGTTGCTCTCTAAACTAGTTGTTTTTTTTCCCCCATTTGGGTACTTCATTTATTGAATAATAAATACATGACATTTAAAAGCCACTTTCATAATTTTAATTGTCATTTGTTCATTGGCAACTCTCAAATTTGTGTTTCTAGCTCAAACTTCTCTGAACGTTAGAGTTATATATGTAACCTCTTAATTCACATTTTGGATGTCTACTTCTAGTCATAGACTTTAAACTTTAGATTTATCCTCTCGGGAGTCAGGCACCAGCCTCTGTATCCACCAAATTCTGGATCCACCTGCCAAGTTTTTGTGTCTCTCTTCAGTGGGGAGAAAGTACCTCATTATGTTGTAGATCAGGAACAAGATTTTCTAGTATTGACATCCTTTCTCCCAAATATCCTCAACAACTTTGTGAATTCTCTGTTTTCTCTCATGTAACTTGAAAGTGGGAACCACACACTACTTTTGCATGTTATTCCAGTCTCTAAGCACATTCAGCTTCTTTGGGTTAGCCCTTCATTTTAGGGTATGGGACACCTGGCACCCATTGTATTATTATCAGCCCTTGGTTCTTGCTGAATAAAGTGTATGAAAGGATAGCTTTAGTTTCTTTATTTGAAAGACAAAAAATTTGGACATTGCCATGGACTGAATTGTGTTTCCCCACCCTCCCCAAATCCATTTGTTGAAATCCTAATCCCCCCCTCCCACTGTGACTATGTTTAGAGATAGGGATTTTAAGGAAGTAATTAAGGTTAATGAGGCCATAGGGTCCAATAGGATTAGTGGCTTTATTGTTAATCCTCACCCGAAGGTATTTTTCCCATTTTATTTATTTATTTATTTATTTATTTATTTATTTATTTACTTACTTACTTACTTACTTACTTATTTAATTATAGAGAGAATGGAAGGGAGGGGAGGAGACACAGAGAGAGAGAGGATCATGGATGTGAGAGAGACACATCATTTGGTTGTCTCCCACATGTGCACTGATCAGGGCCAGGGACTGAACCTGCAACCAAGGCACATTGTGCGCTTGACCAGAATTGAACTTGTGACTCTTTAATCTGCAGGCCAATGCTCTAACCACTTAGCAAACCGGCTTGAATGGGATTAGTGGTTTGATAAGAAGACAGAGAGAGATATCATTCTCTCCACATGCATGCACTGAAAAAAGGCTATGTGAGAACTCACCAGAAACAGAACCTTGCTGGACCTTGATCTTGGAATTTCAAGCTTCTAGAACTGTGAGAAAAATTTTTGATATTTAAGTCATGCAATTTGTGGTATTTTTTTTTATGGTAGCCCAAGCAGACTAACATAGGTGTCTTCATCTCTGAAACTCAAAACAAACAAACCAAACTGTCTAAAACTGCTCATGACCTCTGAGGGTTCCCATATCTCTAGGAAAGTGTTCACTTTACCCTCCAATGGCATTTAGATTCAAGAAAACCTTTCCATGACTGTTGAGGCTGTTGATCTGCCTTTTTTTTAAAAAAAATTAAATTCTTTATTGTTTAAAGTATTACATATGTCTCCTTTTCCCCCAATGACCTCTCCCCAGCCATTCCCACCCCCCAGCACATGTCCTCACCCCCCTACTATCTGTGTCCATGGCTTATGCTTATTTGCATGCATACAAGTCCTTTGGTTGATCTCTTGCTCCCCTCTCCCCCCACCCCCCACCTTCCCTCTAAGGTTGGACAGTCTATTCGAAGCTTCTGTGTCTCTGGATCTATTTTTGTTCATCAGTTTATGTTGTTTATTATATTCCATACATGAGTAAGATCATGTGATATTTATCTTTCTCCGACTGGCTTATTTTGCCAGGTCCATCTATGCTGTTGCGAATGGTAGGAGTTCCTTCTTTTTTACAGCAGCATAGTAGTCCATTGTGTAGCTAGTTGTACCACAGTTTTTTAATCCACTTATCTCCTGATGGGCACTTAGGCTGTTTCCAAATCTTAGCTATTGTAAGTTGTGCTGCTATGAACATAGGGGTGCATATATTCTTTCTGATGGGTGTTTCTGGTTTCTTAGGATATATTCCTATAAGTGGGATTAATGGGTCAAATGGGAGTTCCATTTTTAATTTTTTGAGGAAACTCCACACTGTATTTCACAGTGGCTGTACCAGTCTGTGTTCTCATCAGCAGTGCATGAGGGTTCCTTTTTCTCCGCATCCTCGCCAGCATTTGTCGTTTGTTGACTTGTTGATGATAGCCATTCTGACAAGTGTGAGATGGTACCTCATTATTGTTTTGATTTGCATCTCTCAGATGATTAGTGAGTTTGAGCATGTTTTCATATGTCTGTATGTCACTTTCGAAAAGTGTCTATTTAGGTCATTTGCCCACTTTTTTGATTGGATTGTTTATCTTCCTTTTGTTAAGTTGTATGAGTTCCCTATAAATTTTGGAGATCAAACCCTTATCAGATGTCATATTGGCAAATATGTTCTCCCATGCAGTGGGCTCTGTTGATTTGCCTTTACCTGTCATCTCCAAACTGAAATCTTAGCCATGGCACTCACATTGTTAATGTTATCTCAACAACCTCCCAAATTTTCATTTTCTCAGATTTCTAGGACTTGGCTATCTCATGTACTGATTTCCTCATCCATGACATCAGTAGTATAGCAATTTCCTGTAAACTATGGTTTGATCATACTGAAATATATTAACTGCGGTGAGTGATAAAATTGCTAGTGCTGTTATTGTGTGCACCACACTTTGGAAACAGTGCCATCCCCAAGAGATTACATTCACGGCTTGAAATTTGTACCCAGAAAAATGGCATTTATATGGAAGGAGGACGTGGAGGGCCAAGAACAGTTATAGTCATGCACCACATAACTATAATTTGGTCAGGGGCGATATACAAAGGTGGTCCCATAAAATCATGATGGAGCTGAAAAATTCCTATCACCTACTGACGTGGTAGCCACCTTAACTTTGTAGTGCAATGTGTTACTCACATTACTCATGTATTTGTAGCGATGCTGGTGTAAACAAACCTGCTATACTGCCAGTTGTATAAAAATATAGCACATGCTATTACAGTAATAGGCTATATCACTGAGCATGAGCCTGAAGACTGGAGGGTTGTGGATTTAATTCCGGGTCAAGTGCACATCTCTAGGTTGCAGGTTCATTCTCAGGACCCAGTCAGGGCATGTGCAGGAGGCAACCAATCCGTGTATCTCTCTCACATCAATGTTTCTCTTTCTCCGACCCCCTTCTGCCCTTCTTTCCACCCTATTTAAAAGCAGTGGAAAAAAGCCTCGGGTGAGGAATAAAAATTAAAACAAAATTCAGTGATTTTGAGTGTGTTTTGTATATATGTCTGTGTAAACCAAAATTTAATCACATAGAAGGACAAGCAGAGGTTGCTTTGTTAGAGGTTGCTTTGTTTGAAACTACTCTCTTAAATGACTCCAAGTAATGCTTGAGTCCTGTTTAAAAAAACTGCCAAGTCTTCTTGCATCAAGTCCCAATTTGCATATTACTTTACATATTGAGTCCCAAAGGCTTCAATTCAAAGGATGGAAAATAAAATTAAATGAATCAATTAGTATATCTTACTGCAATTGTATTCAAGCTCAATATTAAGGGCATTACATACAAATTACATAACAGCTTTAGAAAGCAATTCAATTTAATCACATCCTAGATTAGGAGGGACAGGAACCCAGTCAAGAGCATGAGAGAACCGCCAGTCAGCCATGGTGCTGTGGGGCTGGGTGGAGCCCGAACTAACCCAGCACTATACCCCTGACTCAAGGCTGGGGTATCCAGGAGGGGCCTTTGTCTTTTATAAGAGGTGATTCTATTTGTTTTGTTGCTTTTTTGACCATTTGATTTCTGGTAATGCTACAGTTTTAAACTTGCTGCTGAATAACCACTAATTTTGAATAGTATCCTTGTGGTGGGGAACTATTTTGAAAGATTGGCCACTCTGTGCATATTTCCAGCCCTTCCAGCTGCTTTTAAAAGTTCTTCCCACTTATTCTCTGAGGTTCTTTCATTCAGCATAGTTTGGGCATCTAGACCTGTGCTATGCAACAGAGGAGCCACAGGTGACTAGTGAGGCTAAATAATTGAGTGCTAAATTTTATTTCGTTTAAATTAATTTAAATTAAAAATTTTAAAAGCTGATGCTGGATTCAATTATTGGAAGATTTTTTTTATTACATTTGGGTCAACTTATTTGAATCTGCTTTTTGATTCTACATTTTATGAATCTAAAATATACACCAGATATCTTAGTATGAAAAAAAGGGATGTAACATATCTCATTAATCATTTTTATGTTAATTTTATGTTGAAATATTTTAGATACCATTTGTTAAACAAATTATATTACTGTATTTTCTGGCGTATAAGACGACTGGGCGTATAGAAGATTTTCCTGGGTTAAAAAGTCGGCTTATACGCCGGAAAATACGGGGTACCTGTGCCCCTTGACCTTGTTTAGTCCTCACCCAGCCCACTCTGTGGGTCCCACGTTCCAACTGCCCTCCTCCCGGTACCCCAGTGCTTCTTTTAATGCTTTTGGTCACCTATACATGGAGAGCAGAGCACTGGACACCTGGAGGAGTATGATACTGCCCCAGCCATGGAGGCACAAGTCAGACTAGTTCAAGATCTGCTACTGTCTGGGCAGAAGTTGGAGACAGCTTCCCATTGCTACTGTCTAACCTGTTTCATCTTTTGTAGGAGTAGGAGTATGTGGTCTTTTGAGATTTCAATAGGCCCGCACATTGTTTTTCATGCTGATTTACTTAATTTTAGGGCACTTTTTGCTTGTGGCTCATGATTTACATTTTGTTTTCTTCCTTGAGCCCTGCTTCCCAGTGGAGGTTATTTGTCATTTCTGTGTTCACACAGTGGGGCAGGTTGTGTTGCTCCCAAATGGCTACAGCAGTATTTCTAGTCCCTATGTTCTTCAGAACCTTGCCAGTCATAAAGAAACAGAGTCTGTTCCCCCTCCTTGAAACGGAATGGGACTTTGTAAGTGTCTTGAAGAATAAAGTGTGGTGGAAGTGAAGCCATGTGACTCCAAAGCTAGGTCCTAGGTGATGGTATGGTGTCCGACTGGTGCTCACTCATGCTCCTTCACTCTCTCAAGATGTTCATCTTTGGGACTTAACTAGCCCAGGTTGAAGACCATATGGAGATGCCCATGGAACGAAGGCCCCTTAGATTACAGCCAGCATCAACTCTCTTCAAGATTTTTAGCTGAGGCCTCCGACATCATGAAACAAAAAGATGTATGCAGTGTTTTCCGTCTGTTTCTGATCCACTCATAAGAAATGTGTGGCTTCATTCTACTAAGCTCTAGGTGATTTCTATATAGCCATAGTAATAGAAACACATAGTATCCAGTGCTTATCCATATTATTTCACCCAAGCAACTACTCCCATTATAACTATATCCATATTATTTCACCCATTATAACTATCTGATGGCTTCTTTCTCCTTCCTAGACTCTTAAGCTCCTTGTGGACAAGTCTCGGCCACATCTGTAAATCTATTCCCTATATATTGCACAGCATCTGCAAAGTAAGGACCCAACAATGCTTGAGTTTTAAAAAATGTGTCAGAAGTAAATGCTTTTGATTTCTGATGGAGAACAGGAGTTAAGAAATGAGAAGATATAGTTATAACAATGATGACTGAGGGGAATATTTACAGACATAGTTCATCTGGATTTCAGTAAGGTATTTGATAGAGACCCGCATGACATTTTTGCATGGGCTAACTTATATTGGCTAGGAGGATTTGTGGTCTATTTTAATTCTACATCTAAAGGAGTGTAGATGTAGAATTTTTATCAGCCTCAAGGGAAATCTTTAAGTGAATATGCCTAGAAATTTAACCTGGCCTTTCCACATTTGAGTAAAAATATTCATAATACACTTATCAAATTGGGTTAAAATACGTTAACCAAAGAAAAAGTAACTGCGCTGGGTGAAAGAATCAGAATTCTAAAAGACTTTGACAGTTTAGAATAATGGGCTGAAATAAACAGAATTAATTTAGCAGCGTTAAATGTAAATATATAATTTTTATTAAAAAATTAACCCTAATATGCATATAGGTTACTTAATATAGGTTCATTTGATGGAGAAGTAAGGGATTTAGATTACCTGCAAGCTCACTAATCAACAATAGTGAGAGGTGGCTGCTAAAATATGTTCATGCATTCTAAGACCTGTTAATAATTAAGAGAGTTGCCCTGGAGGTCTGTTAATACTTACTAGTGAGAGAGTTGCCCAGCTAGTGTGGCTCAGTTGGTTGGGCATGGTCAAGGCACATGCCAGGGTTTCGGCTCCATCCCTGGTGGGTGTGTGTAGGAGGCAGCTGATCCATGTTTTGCTCTCAAGTCAAAGTTTCTCTCTCCCTCTCTCCCCCTCTCCCTTCCTTTCTCTCTGAAAATCAATAAACTATTCTTTAAAAAATAATAATTAAGAAAGTTTTTACATCAAATGGAGATAACAATCCTACTGTAGTAGAGCTTTTTGTTTGGGTACTAGTAGTTAATACATACTAAGTTCTCAGTGTGCCCTATACTATTCTAAGGGCTTTATATGATACATCTGATTGATTCTTTACAGCCACCCTAGAGGGCTAGATACTATTTTAATTCCCATTTTATAAAATGAGGAAATTGTACAGAAAGGCACTAAGTAATTTTCCCACATTACACATCTATTTAGTGGCAGGGCTGGGATTTGAACTGATGCCAGAACTTTCTCTCTTACATACTATCTAAGTTCAGGCACCTCGTTTTGGAGACATGGGAAGTTGCCATGTGCCCAAAAGAGGGTAGCCAGGGTGGTGCAGTGGTGCCCAGAAATAACAGTGGAAAGTGATTGAAGGAACTGAAACCCTTGAGTTGGAGAAATGACAAACTGAGAGGTTGTTTCTGTTTTTGCAAACGTATAAAAGACAGTTGAGACTTAAAATATGAAAGAATTGTTTTATAAAGTCATTAATAAAAGGACTGGGATGCTGGGGGTAGCAGCCAATGAGGAAGGGTAGAGTAGTCAGGCTGCTATAAAGCAGGTTCTGACAGCTGGGGGATGCTGATACATACTGTAGGTTCATCTCCAAGTCTGAAATTGGGAAATTCTGGTATGTCCTTTGATTTTCTTCTTCATTGTCAATGTTCCATAGACTTGAACTACTTTTTCCTGTATGGTCCAGAAACTTTCATGATAGAGCAACTCTTTCTTCAGTATCTTAGGTTTTTGTAGACTTATTTTGAACTTTGGTTAAATCATCATAGAAAATAAATGTCCCTCTGGGTTTTAAAATATAGCTGAAGGGCATGCTTTTACTGTAGGGATGTTATTCATAGACTTTAACACAGTGCTTGGAACATAGCAGCAATTCAATTAATGTTGGAAAAATCTTTGATATTTTATTGAAATTATTTTCTACATAAGGATTTGTTAAAACCTTTTCAATTTTATAAAATCTATAAAAATTTATACTTTAGAAATAAATATAAATTTATAAACCATAGATTTATATCTACAACAAATAAATTCAACACATTAATATATCAATATTATAGAAATATATAATAAATACGATCTAATGTTTAACATACATGTAATTATATGATATGAGTGTATAAATAGAATAAATATATGAAGCAATATATAATAAATAATGTATAACTAAATCTATATGTACACACATACACACACACACACACACACAGACACGTATATACTAGTGGCCCAGTGCACAGATTCGTGCACATTGAAAGGAAATTAATTAGAAGGTGGCTGACGGGGAGGGACTGGATGAGACAGGCCAGACATGCCCTGGAGCCAATCTCCTGTAGTCCCTCCCCGGCCAGTTGCACCTGGGGTGGTGCTGCTGCTTGAAGAGCATCTGCAGAGTGAGTGGGGTCCCTCTGGCAGGTGGGATCCCTCGGCCTGGCCTGTGGGGATTGGGCTGAAACTGGTTCTCTGACATCCCCCAAGGGGTCCTGGAATGTGAGAGGGCACTCTGCAAAGTTGCTGTCGTACAGGGTGTGGAACGCAAACGCAAGTGTGCAATACACCAGATTTGGGGCTGACAGTGGCCCAGCAACAACATAACCCACACTAAAGGTGGAATCACATGGCCCTGTGAGGAATGGGGCTCCATCCTCTCTAGTTCCAGGGTGTATCACCTGAGAACCTCCGCTGCCAAGTCACCGTAACTTGGCAGTTCCTGCATTGAGCGTCTGTCCCCAGGTGGTCAGTGCGCGTCATACCTACTGGCCAGTTGGATGGTTGGACGGTTGGACAGTCACTTAGCCTTTTATATATATCTACATAATAAAGAGCCAGGATCGTAACGACTGTTACGACCAAAGGCTCGACCAGACCAGAAATCAGTGCTGGGTTGCCATGGTGACCCAGCACTGACTGGGGCTGCTGCCAGCACCCCAACCCAGCACTGACTGCCTAAGGGGCTGTGGATCAGGTCTGGAGAGAGGCCTGCAGAGAGAAAGGCAGAGTCTGATCCATAGCCTCTGTGGCAGCCATTGATCAGAACTTGCCTGTCTTTCTCTCCGCCCTGGCCAACAGCCGTGCCTCCATTTCTCTCCAGGCCTCCACCAGGGCTTGCTGATCAGCCCTGCCTCTCTGATCAGGCCCCGTTGATAGGCCCAGAGACGCTGACTGGCATAGAAATCGACCAATCAGAACCAAATCTGGGTGAATGTAAGGAGCCAATCGCTGCCTAGGAGGCGGAGCTTTTGCTGCTGACTGGCATAGAAACTGACCAATCAGAACCAAATCTGGGTCAACTGTGAGGAGCCAATGGCTGCCTAGGAGGTGGAGCTTTTGACACTGACTGGCATAGAAACTGACCAATCAGAACCAAATCTGGGTCAACTATAAGGAGCCAATGGCTGCCTAGGAGGTGGAGATTTTGACGCTGACTGGCATAGAAACTGACCAATCAGAACCAAATTGGCCGGCAGAGGAGGGCAGTTGGGGACGAGATCAGACCGGCAGGGGAGGGCAGTTAGGGGTGATCAGGCCAGCAGGGGAGAGCAGTTAGGGATGAGATCAGGCTGGCAGGTGAGGGCTGTTGGGGGTGAGATCAGGCCGGCAGGGGAGGGCAATTAAGGGCAACCAGGCTGGCAGGGGAGGGCAGTTGGGGGCGAGATCAGGCTGGCAGAGGAGGGCAGTTAGGGGCGATCAGGCAGGCAGAGGCAGTTAGGGGTGATCAGGCAGGCAGGCAGGCAGAGAGGTTAGGGGCAATCAGGCAGGCAGGCAGGCAGAGAGGTTAGGGACAATCAGGCAGGCAGGCAGAGGAGTTAGGGGCAATCAGGCAGGCAGGCAGGTGAGCGGTTAGGAGCCAGCGGTCCCAGATTGTGAGAGGGGTGTCCGACCGCCGGTTTAGGCCCGATGTGGGATCGGGCCTAAATCGGCGGTAGGACATCCCCCAAGGGGTCCCCAATTGTAGTGGGTGCAGGCTGGGCTGAGGGAAACCCCACCCCCCTCCGTGCATGAATTTTGTGCACCAGGCCTCTAGTATATAGATAATTTATAAGAAGCTTATGGCCTGCCACTATGAATTGGTACTTGGCATGGAAATAGGGGTAATGTTCTAAATATTTAACAATGGTAAGACATGGGCACCAACTGATCAGTGTGGTTGGTCAGAGGGCTGGAACTGTGTCTTAGGGGCTGCTTGATATGCAAACAATTAAGTTTGGGATTGTGGGGAAGTTGACAGGGTGCACCAAAGGATGAGGAAGGTCAGCTTCAGGTGGTGGTGAGTGCACTTGAGAAGTCTAGGGAGCAATCTTTCAGAATTTTAACAACTAGGTACACTTATACCAGCTCCCCATTTGCAGAATATCAGTCCTGGGTATAGTAAAGGAAGATTTTTTCAGAGAATCTTGGAAAATGAGGATTCACTGGGCAGTAGAGAGAGTGTTGGATTTGGGGACCCAGATTAGAATTCAGATCTTCTTACTCCAAGTCATGTGCTTGTTCCTTGATACCAATTGGTGTCTGTAGTGTGTTAAGTGGTGGGCCCTAAAAAGGTATGTCCATATCCTAACCACTGCAACCTGTGAATTTGACCTTATTTGGACAGAGGGTCTTTACAATGTAACTGAGTTAGGGATCTTTAGATATGATGATCCTGGATTACCAGGGTGGACCCTAAATGGCAGGTGTCCCTATAAGAGACAAGAGGAGAAGACATAGACACTGGGAGAGGAGGAGGCCCTATGATCACAGAGGGACACATTGGAGTCATACAATCAGAGGAGCCAAGAAATGCTGGAAACCACCAGAAGCTGGAAAAGGGGAGAAGGGATTCTTCCTTTCAAAGGATTGTGTCCCATAGACACTTTGATTTCAGGCTTCTGTTCTCCAGAACTGTGGGAGAATAAATTTCTGTTGTTTTAAGGCACCAGGTCTGTAGTAATTTGTTAGAGAATCTTGGGGAAACTAATGCAGTATCCATATGGGAAAGAACTTACTGAGGGCCTGAGTGTAATTGGCAAGTTTAATCACCACCCACATCTTTGTTAAGAAAGTTTATAGGAGCTGAAGAAGAAAACGAAGCACACTGTTAAAATGTAATGTTATAATATTTCAAATCCACTAGAGTAAATAAGTTAATAAAAATTACTTTAAAAATTGCCTTATAGTGAAGAGCATCAGCTAAAAATGTAAGAGAGATCTGGCCTTTACCTTTGGCTTCTGGGAGGGAATGAAATCAATGTCATACCTGACAGGAGTGTCTTTGTTTAGAGTGGGTGCTGGTCAGACTAGGCCTTAAGGAGGGTTGGCCACACTGGATAATCTTAGGTGGGGCAGGCCATGTCAGGAAGACTGCAGTGTGATTTAGGGTGTGGTTTTGGGTTACTTGTATCAGTTGACCTGAGATCAGCCATGTGGACAATCAGTTAATCGTGCCTATGCAATGGAACCCCAATAAAAACTTTGGACACCAAGACTCGAGTGAGCTCCCTTGGTTGGCAACATTCTGTGTATTGTCACATGTCAATGCTGACAGGGAACACATCCAGAGGACAATGGAAGCTTAGTGTCTGGAACTCTCCCAGTCTCTGCCTCATGTGTCTTTTTCCTTAGATGATTTTAATTTGCATCCTTTCCCAATAATAAAGGATAACTGTTAGTATAATAGCTTTCAGTGAGTTTAGTGTCCGAGAAAATTATCAAAACTGGGTGTGGTTTTTGGGAACCCTTTGAACTGGAAGCTGGTTTAGAAGTGAGGATGGTCTTGTGAAGGACTAGGCCCCATACCTTTCAGCTTGGCTAACCAGATGAAAGTCATTTGTCAAGGACATGGTCCCAGGGTATAGATATTTAAATGGAACCCCCCTACAAACAGTGGGGAAAGACAGGACCTCTTAGCCTGGATAAGGGCTCATATTTGAAAATGGCATTCCAGGCTCCAAACTCTCATTTTGTATTTATGTCACACATACTCAATTGAGGGCCTGTATACCTTATACAGGCCACTGTGAGAAGGGGCATTCTCATGGACTATTCTTCCTCTGCTTGACTGCTCCCCCGAAAATGTCTGGGAAGGTTGTCATGCCATTTGCTGGGGGCTCCATCCCTGGAGTCAAGAACCAGAAGTAGACGTGCTGTTTTTACTTTTCTCCCTATGAGTTAACCAAGATAGTAGTGACCTATGTTCCTCTTTTTTAAGTGGATCTGCCAAGGCAAAAGAGAAGACTTGCCTTCTCAACAAAGGTCATTACATTAGTGTGCCCAGAGAGTCTGCTTCCTTGGATGATGATTAGGATTTCTGACTAAGATCTTAGTAAAATTACCTTTCCTGCTTAATCCCATATTCATGTCTTGATCAACTATGGGTTCAGTGCATCACTTTGTATCTGCAAAATTACTGGTAAGTAACTTGGAATAGGACTCTAAAATAATTACAGCTTAAGAATATAATTTTTATCATTAGTTAAAAATGAGTGAGGTCACCTCAGTTTTGATATTTTGATTGCATTTAGTTTCTGGATATCTATAACAGTAACAATAAGACATTCAGGAGAGCAGAGAGAGGTAGGAGGGACCATCATAGAGGCCCTTGTCACAATTTGCTCATCTTAGCATGAGTTCTCCTGAGAAGATGTGAAGCTCTCTCACCCTGTGTATTGGGAAAGTGTGTTGGAGAATTCTCTAGGTTCACATGGGACTGTTTCTCTTCAGTAGACTTAGCCACACAGTCCTTTCATTGTAAAAAGCATCAGAGTAGCAACAGCTGGCACACATACCTCTTTGTGATTTCTACTGAAATGAATTTGTTATTTTTAAAGAAAATCAACACATTTACCTAATTAGGAGTCATACTCTTATGTATATTTCTGAAATTAATTTTTAGCATAGAGTGACAGTAACGCATACACACACACACACACACACACACACACACACACACACACTCATGCATCACTTTAGATAAACTCAGACTACTGATAAAGGGTCTCAATAGACCTTAGAGCTATTATTATATTTGTACCTATTTTAAGGATTTTTGGAACTAAACTGTTCATTTTCTTAATTATTAAATATAATTTTTTATTTTTAATTGCAGTTGACATAACATGTTATTTTAGTTTCAGGTGTACAACCCTGTGATTAGACATTTCTATAACTTACAAAGTGATCATGCTGATAAATCTAGTATGCACCTGGCACTTTACATAGCTATTACAATTTTATTGAATATATTCCCTATGCTATACTTTATATCCCCATGTCTGTTCTATAACTGCCAATTTGTACTTCTCAATCCCTTCACCTTTTTCACCTAGTCCTGCAACCCCCCCTCCCATCTGGCAACTATATCTATGAGAATGTTTCTATTCTGCTTATTCATTTATTTTATTTTTTAGATTCCACAAGTAAGTGAAATCACATGGCATTTGTCTTTCTCTGTCTATTTCACTCAGCACAATACTCTCTAGGTCCATCCATGTTGTTGCAGATAGCAAGATTTCATTATTTTTTTATGGCTGAGTCATATTCCATTTATATATGTACCACATCTTCTTTATTCATCTACTGTTCTATCCTTCTATTGATAGACACTTAAGTTGCTTCAATATCTTGGCTATTGTAAATAATGCTGCAATGAATATATGGATGTATATGTCTTTTCAATTTAGTGTTTTGGGTTTATTTGGATAAATATGCACAAGTAGAACTGCTGAGTCCTTCTTTGTCTCTTGTTATAGCCTTTGCTTTAAAGTCTATTTTGTCTGGTATAAATATTGCTATTCCAGTGGTTTTGTTTTGGTTTCCATTTTCATGAAATATCTTTTTTGTCTTCTTTTACTTTCAGCCTGTCTTTCA